>NC_047539.1:7130725-7441079 GCF_012275295.1 Melopsittacus undulatus | reverse complement strand
GTGGTGGCGAGGAGTGAATGGCATGTTCTGCCCCACAGGTTTTGGGTACAGGCTGAAACAATAATTTCCTGCAATCCTGATACAAGAATACTCCCCTTCACCTCAGAACAGGGTGAGCTAATGCCTCCCTTAAGTCAGGGACACAGTTAGTACTTGAACAACATGCCTCAACATTGTCTGAATGAGAAAGATAACCTTTATCACTTAGAATTTACCTCAGCAGCTTTTAGAACTACCTTTTAAAGGTTAACATCCTTTTGTCTTTGAATGTGGGGGGCGACCAACCTAAAAACCCCCCAAATGTACTTTCTTTATTTACAGCTGTGCATTGAGCTTGGGTGGAAGCCGAAATACGGCCGCTTTGATGTAGTTCCCCTTGTTCTCCAAGCAAACGGCCAAGACCCAGAAATATTTGAGATCCCGCCAGAAATTGTCCTCGAAGTTCCAATGGAGCATCCAAAGTAAGCAGCAAGATTTAGATGATTGCATTTCTGCCTCACCTTGGCAGGTTATCAGTCATTTTATGAGTTCTTTGTTAGGATAAATGATGGTAAACAGTGCTGAGAGCCCCAGTTACCACACTATAAAGGAAAACTGCTCTGAGCTTTTGCACACTGTGCTTCACATGTCATTTCTCCTAGAGTTAGTACTCTTTATCTACCTGGACATTTCTGGGTATTGCCTAAAGGGGGAAAAGACACATAAAGGGATCAAAATGCTTGTTGAACAGGTATGAATGGTTTAAGGAGCTAGATCTGAAATGGTATGCGCTGCCTGCTGTTGCCAACATGCTGCTTGAGGCAGGAGGCCTGGAGTTCACTGGGTGTCCTTTCAATGGCTGGTACATGGGCTCGGAGATTGGAGTGCGGGACTTCTGCGACGTGCAGCGGTACAACATCCTGAAGGTAACCTTCTGAAGGGGGGGATGTGCTGGTTTGTGATCACCCTTCCTGGGTGATGGCTTCTGAAAAGAGACACCATCAGTCTCTGCTGGGTCAGGTGCTGTGTTTACATCACACACTTCAGCACTGAACTAACACAAACCCCGGCTATTGTGGGACATGTTGAACTTCTGCCAAGATCAGCATTGCCAGATTGTGTGGCTGGTTTACAGTGTCCTGACAGTGTCTGTTCCAAACAGCTGGATAGAATGGTGAAACTGCAGCTGTAAAAAATACAGAAAATGATGTCCAAAGGGAATTCTTCCCTGATTTTACCCTGAGTCCTGCTGACTCAGGACTTTTGGTCTCTGACTGTATGTTTCTCAGAGGTGTATTTCTGTCAGTTCCAGTCCGCTGTTGACATGGCATTCCTGGTGGATAACTGCACGTCTTGAGCACTTCACCAATGCAAATTAAAAATTATGGCTTATAACCAGAAACTGCCACTTTTTAAACTGTTTAGTCCAGGAGAAAATCACTCTCTGCTTTCCCAAACACCATAATTCAAGTTACCTCTTCCGCTTCTGCAGTGCATTTTCCTGCATATTAGTGTGTTGAGGTGGAGAAATCACGAGGTCTAAGTCCCACATAATAAATTTGCTTTTCTCTTTTCTCTCTCTTTTTCACATGTAGGAGGTAGGGAGGAGAATGGGACTGGAAACAAACAAACTTTCATCACTATGGAAAGACCGAGCTGTTGTAGAGATAAATGTGGCTGTGCTTTACAGCTTCCAGGTAAGTCAACGAGTGTGGTACCTGGAGAGACACTGACTATTGGGTGCCTATTTTTTCTCTCACTTATAACAGCTTTATACAAATACAGTGCCAGTGGACAATGCTCAAGGGAGGTGATCAAATGATTCTAAAAAGAGTTATTCTTGATTTTCCCCTGGGAAAGCAGAGGAATCTGTGTTTCCTGTTGTTGCCACAAAAAAATCTCAGGTGAAGGTAGAAGGGAGAGAAAAAGAAAAGGAAGTAAAGGGCAAGATTGCTCATCCTTTTAATGCAAGTCTCAGAATCTATGTAAAGCTGTTGGATGAATATCTTTTATTTACCATTGCAGTTTATTTAACATATCATAACAATATGAAAGATGGGTAAAAATGAATCCAAGGCTTTTCAGCATGTGCTCCAGTGCTGGAGAGGTGAAATGCTGATGTTATAAAAAAAGGAGGGGCTTAGAGTCCTTATTCAAAGGTCCACCTCTATCTGTATTTGTATAATAGTTGCTGATAGTAGTTATTTCCCAGCACTGAATATAGTCCTTTAAACAGGAACCAAAGCAAAAGGAGTACATCAGGAAGAAGAGCAGAATGGGATTTTTAATGTATGTCTGTCTTTTTGCAATTCTAGAAACAGAATGTGACCATCATGGATCACCACTCAGCTGCTGAGTCCTTCATGAAGTACATGCAGAATGAGTACCGCGCGCGAGGAGGCTGCCCAGCTGATTGGGTGTGGATCGTACCTCCCATATCAGGGAGCATAACTCCTGTCTTCCATCAGGAGATGCTGAACTATGTCCTCACTCCCTTCTATTACTACCAGGTACACATTAGCCAAAAAAGATGATTCTAGTGGACAGCTCCAGCAGTGCAGATACAATTATGTTGCATTCAGAAATCCAAATGAAAAGCCCTGGTTAATGAAAGCTCACCAGAGAGACTCACAAATACAATTCATGTTTTTATTGTTCCACATTTCTTACCTGAAACTTAACTTTTTCCTGTTTTTAAAGGTGGATGCATGGAAAACGCATGTCTGGCATGATGAGACCCGGAGGCCAAAGAAAAAGGAAATCAAGTTTAGCATCTTGGCCAAGTAAGTTGTTCAAATAAGAATCCTCATTTTATCCAGCTCTTCAGTTCTTGTCATGTTTCTGTTTCACCCTGGTTGGTTTTTTTAATGTTAATAATTACAGTGGGGGCCACTTGAATTGTTGAATCATAGACTTACCTGCCACAATTAGGTAATATTAATATCTAAGATTCTTACTCAGGGCTATCCCTGGTGCTTCTGAACAATCTTCCAAGGAAAAACCATGCTCAAGTTCAGTCTTTCCTAGCTTGTTTGTGAATCAATTTGAATTACTGTTTGTATTAAGAATTGTGTGTGATTATTTTTTCCCCAGGGCTGTCCTCTTTGCATCTTCACTCATGCAACAAACGATGGCAACCAGGACCAAGGTCACTGTAATCTATGCAACAGAGACTGGGAAATCTGAAACACTAGCCAACAATCTATGCAGCTTGTTCAACTGTGCCTTCAACACCAAGGTAAGAAAGCTTTAATCATCCACACTAAATGGAGGAAGATGTTTGGCTGGTTTCATCAGCTTCTGCAAGCCTTTTCATTCCCTAAACCTATGTTTTGAACATTCAGTAAATACAGTTTGGATCAGGACTTTGATTTTGTATTCATTTAATGTAGCGCCTTGTAAATGTGGTCAGTGGTCATCTGACAACCAGGGATATCTAATGCTGGTTCTTATGTCTGCCAGCAGTTTCTCATGAGCTTTATACCTTCCAGATTCTGTGCATGGATGAGTACAACATTCATGACCTGGAAAAAGAAACACTTCTGTTAGTGGTTACCAGCACTTTTGGCAATGGGGATTCTCCAAATAACGGAAAGGTAATATTCACCTCAGAAGTATGTATGGTTCTCAACTCAAACACTAAGACCAAAGACAAACCTCTCTTTTGCCCCATGTACTTAAGAAAGATACAGATCAGGGTCTCAGTTCTATTTTAAATCAGAGTATTTTTCTAACCTGAAGTATTTTATGTATTTTCCTACAGACTTTGAAGAACTCCTTGCTCACCCTGAAATCACTGAGAAAAAAGATCAGGTAGAACACTTTGTTGTTTGATTTGCATGGGATTGAGTCCTTTTGCATTTCATTTAGCATAACACAGTGATCTTTCTTTTATGTCCTCCTGCAGATACGCTGTGTTTGGTTTGGGCTCCAGCATGTACCCAGAGTTCTGTGCCTTTGCTCATACCATTGACCAAAAACTGGCCCAACTCGGGGCTTCTCAGCTCACTCCAGTAGGTGAAGGAGATGAGCTCGGTGGGCAAGAAGAAGCCTTTCGCTCATGGGCAGTCACTGCATTCAAGGTGACCACATAAATAGCTCATATTTTAGTTTGTTCATTCATTCATTTTATTTCAGTATTCACCAGCCTCTGTAAGAATGGGGGGGAATGAAGGATAACAAACAACTGGATTTATATTTGAGTTTTGAACTTTTTATGCTGCTTGCCCAAGTTGAAGAGGGAACTGGGCCCCTTTTCTCTTTATTTTTTAGTATTCACATAAAGTTCCTTTGGGATCGTGGAATGCTCAGGACGAACAAGGGTGGTAGCATCAAACATCAGGAGTGTTGGAAGTAGATCAGGTTTTGGCTTATGCTGTCCTAGAAGTGGAACCTTTCTGAATCCCTGTCACATCACTAAACTCAATAGAATCAACAAAATTAGCACTGAATTCTCCTCAATAGGACTTTGACAGCACTAAGATTTTTTTTATGTTATCATTATGAATAACATTATTTTTCTTTGTTCTAGACTGCCTGTGACATTTTCAACATCCGGGGCAAAGCCAGTATTCAGTTGCCTGAGGTTTATACCTCTGATGAAAGCTGGGATCCTAAGAATTACAGGATAGTGCATGACTCTCAAACCATGGTCTTGGCTAAAGGTATTATCTCCCACATCTCGCCTTCTCTGTCCATCTTGCTTCAGATAGGTCTGAACTGGAAAGGTTTATATAGTGACATTGGTCCTGCTAGATGATAGAATGCATATACTGAAGTGCAGTGGTCAGAGAAAAAAAAGACATTGGTTTCCGTTCCATTAATCATTATCTTTTCCATCAGAACACCAGAACTAGGATACATTTGACAGACTTAGAAGAACAAAAGCTGAGATGAACTACTTTTAGTCAGGGAAGGCGTCATGCACACAGGACACATAGGTGACTAATTCTAGGGCGAGCATGGTTCAGGTCTTCTCTGCACATTGTTTGAAGACATTTTAAACAAACCTTATCACAAAATTCCCATGAGTCATATCCATGTCCTCTTTTCTCAACAGCACTTGCAAGCATTCACAGCAAGGACATCATTCCCATGAAGCTGAAGTTCAGACAGAATCTTCAAAATGTAAAATCCAGGTATGGTTCCCATTCTTTTGAATACTGCAATACTGCGTTTTACTGCAGACTTAAACATCTGAAATGTCTGGTTATAGACATCTCCTGCAGTTAGTAAGAAACACATACAAGTTTCAAATGATCAATAGAAGTAAATCATTACTACAAGTCCACAGTCATACATACAATCTTAATTCTGGCTTAAATAAGAGGTGGTTTCCCATTGGAGTCTGTGAATGTAGGGGAATAAAAAACTTTGTGATGCAGCCCTTTGATCTGTGCTGGACACAAAGTACTGAGCTGGTCTGTGGTTTGGTGCTGAGCACAAGTAAGCTCTTGCCAGCTGCCACCTCCGATTTATTCCTGTTCTGTGCAACTGAAGGGAAATCCTGTCGACGTCACCGAGATGTGTCTGATCTCTTTTCTCTACATCCAGTCGTGTTACCATTCTAGTCAAGCTTTCCTGTGAGACTGATCAGGAAGTGCACTACCTGCCTGGAGCACACATCGGGATTTTCCCAGGCAACCACCCAGAATTAGTCCATGGCCTCATTGCACACGTCAAGGATGCTCCTCCAGCTGACCAGACTGTCAGACTTGAAGCCTGCACCAATGGTAAGCTGGTTCTCTTCAGATCAAATAGCAGAGGATGTTTGACAGATTTCTCTACAATTCCTGAGCAGTTTTATAGACTGAATTTTCTATATTATCCTTTTCTTAAGTTTTCATAGGATTTTGTGGAAGCTTTGAGTTACTCTTACAATTCTCAATTCTGATTTTGCATACTCTGGCAGCCCATGGTAACTGCACCAGTGTTTGCAGAGTTATCCTAGGTTGACAATGTAATTCTGTTGCTAAAATGGCCACTGACTGCAATTAAACAGAGTTTGCTTATTGTTGCTACGTATGAGAGCCCTAAAATAGATTTGCATGTCATGACTATCTTTCCATCTTAGTAGGAGCAATCTGCTAAATCATAGGATTCTGACACCCAGAAAGATGATTTATTCAGATGGAGAACTTCCTTCTGAAGTGGTGTTTTGTTATCATGCAGTTCTCTGCATCAGAGCCTCCCCTTACAAAAGTCTGAAGCCTCACATTAACATCTCTTCAGAAGGGCCCTGTGGTCCAGACCTGCTGCAGCCTCAGCTGAAGTGAAGGACACTGAGTTTTGTAAAGCTCTGCAGCTGTCGAATGCCGTGGGAATTGAGAAGTGTTCTCTTATTTCCCTGGTTTCCAGGTGGCTGCTGGACAAGAGACAAAAGGCTTCCAGCCTGCACACTGCCCGAGGCGCTGATGTACCTGCTTGACATCACCACTCCACCCTCCCAGCAGCTGCTGAAGAAGCTCTCCCAGCTGGTAACAGAGGAAGGAGACAAACAGAGGCTGGAAGTTTTGTGTCAGGTACATGTTAGGGCTACATTTACATTAGGAGACGGGGCACTGGAGCATCTGATGCCCTTTCACTGTACAGCAGAAACTTAAGGAGTTTTGTAGTGATGGTGCCTGATTTTATGCCTCTGTTACATGTTCTGTGTGCTCAGAAAAGCCAACCAGAAAAGGGTTAGGGTAAAGCCAACCACAGAGAGAAGGGCTGGTCTTGTGGCTCACTTGGGTGTGGGCATCAAGATGGCTTCAGATCTGGCATTTCCTGTGGGGCTCTGGGTGGGTTGTTTTGCCTGCCCATGGCTCGTGCTTCCTCATGGTGGTTCCTGATGTGCCATTAGAACAGCTCACAGCTGGCAGGTGGATGGGCTGCAGGGGAGCAGGTAGGTATTTCTGTCAGAGGATTTGGTAACATGCAGTAAGAGGGATGTTACTTGGAGTAACCAGCAGCTCACTGGTGTTTAAGGGCTTGCTTTTCCTGCTGGGCTCAGCGAGGCTCCATAGGTATCAAGGCCTGGGCCCATAACGTGTTGTGGATGCCCCTGAGCAGGGGGCTGAGAAACAGGTTCAGTCTCTACATGCACACTGAGCGAGCTGGTATCTGAGAAGGTTACAGCAGGTATCCTGTACCTCTTCTGTGTTCAAAACTGAAACTGTTCCTTAGGATACCCCAGCATCGCTTTAGGCAAAGTTTTGAGGGCTTTCTGTTGATTCACCTGCACATTTCATTGAACATAAGGCAGAAATCTTATATATAAATGATATTTCAGGCATCCCTGCTCTCCTGATCTATGTGAATGACCTGCTAACATTGTCATGGTGGCTTTTGGCTTTTAGAGCACAGAAGAATACAATAAATGGAAGTTCTACAACAACCCGAACATCCTGGAGGTGTTGGAGGAGTTTCCCTCTGCTGAGGTCTCAACAGCTTTCCTCCTGACTCAGCTGCCACTCCTGAAACCCAGGTACTATTCTGTCAGCTCCTCCTGTGATGTGACAGCCAGAGAGATTCATCTGACAGTTGCGGTTGTAAACTACAGGACAAGAGGTGAGAACATTTGGTTTCATTTCTCTCTGAATTAAATGATGTTTAGGCTGCATTGAGGTTCAGGAATTAACTGTCTCTGCCATATGGCATGAAGCATACCTGTAGCAACTGCAGATGTTCATACTGTGTCAGGATGGGCATTATCATCATCAGCGTATCCTTGTTTTATAAATCATTACTAGATATTATTTATTACTTATTTATTTAAAACCCATAATTTTAGGTGTAAAATGTGTCCTTTTAGAAGAGAGAGCTTTAGAACTGACAGATGTTTTTCTTTGCTCTGAGCAGATGGACAAGGGCCTTTGCACCACGGAGTTTGCAGCACGTGGCTGAACACAATAGCTCTCAATGAAATGGTTCCGTGCTTTGTACGCAGGTGAGTGTCTGACAGAGAAACAGGGAAAGAAACAGAACCCAATGGTTCTTAGGTCAGCTTCTTCAGTGGGTTTTTCACTGGGTGCATATGGTGTGAGGAGTGTGAGGAGAGGGAATTCCCCACCTTCCAGAGATGGGATCCTTTACCTTGTCTTATGTTGAGTAAAATCAAACCGGTGACTTCGGTTGTGCTGCTGACAGTCAGTCAGGAAACAGACACTGAGCTGTCATTCATCAGCTAACGACACCATTAACATCGTTTTGCATTTTAGCGCTAACGAATTCCAGCTCCCGAAGGAGCCAAGCAGGCCATGCCTCCTGATCGGCTCAGGAACAGGGATTGCTCCCTACAGGAGCTTCTGGCTGCAGCGTCTCCACGACTTGGAAAAGAGAGGTACTGATGGGGATTGCCACAAGGGGGAGGCCAGAACCTGCCTAGCAGCAGGGGACATCCCTCACCCTCCAAATGGAACCTCTGCAGAGGGAGATACCTGGAGACATCGGCCAAGAACCCTGCCTGAGCACTGCACTGAAACAGCTCCTCTGTCCCATTGAGACCATTCTGGTGGTCTCAAGGTGTTTGGTCGCTTGGAGAAGCAGCCTCTGCATCCTTGTAACTGCTCTGTGTTCAGTGACTGCCCCAGGCACTCAGAACATGGAGAGGAAACACCTTGGCCTGCCCAGTCAGCCCATGTGTGGAACCTGCTCCAGCAGGTGATTCCTTGTACTTCCCCAAGGGCTTGGGCAGGTTCAGTTCTCCTGCCAGACTCTAAAACCTGAACACAGCATTCCAGGTGTGGAACAGAACAGCTCTACACAGCCAGTTACTGTGGCAGCGGGGCCCAATATGGGGATAGTCATAAGGGATAATGGGGCTTTACCAGGAAAGACAAGCAACTTGCCAATGTTGGTTTCAGGGATCAAAGGGGGTGACATGATGTTGCTGTTTGGCTGCCGGCAGCCAGACATGGATCACCTCTACAAAGCAGAAACTGAGGAAATGAAGAGGAAGGGAATCCTGAAAGAAGTCTACACAGCTTACTCCAGACAACCTGGCAAACCTAAAGTAAGGCTGCTTCCTCTGCTCTGTGGCTTTGGCAGTTGTAACTGGTTCTGAGAGAGTCTCAGTCTGCCTCCGAGTCTGGGGCTTGTAAAAGCAGCATGAAGCCGTTTTCTTCTCCTGTACTGTGGGGCAGCACACAGCGGGGCCAGGGCAGTTAAAACCTTACTGTGTCAGCCCACACTGAAAACCTTTCCTGGTCCTTTTTCTGTTTCCAAGGTCTATGTTCAAGACATTCTTCAAAGCAAGCTGGGGACCAAAGTGTGCAACCTCTTGCATAAGGAGGGAGGGCACCTCTATGTCTGTGGAGACGTGCGCATGGCCAGGGACGTTGCTCAGGCTCTGAAGAGGTTGCTCACAAAAGCCCTGAAGCTCAGCGAGCAGCAGGCAGAGGAGTATTTCTTCCAGCTAAAGGTACGCTGTGACACATGAGGTGTCCTCCCAGTCACACAGTGTTCCGGGGTGGGATACAGGAGTCTTCAGTCACACTCCAGACCTTGAGGGCTACCATGAGCATGCACAAGTAGAAAAGCTTTATGTGATAAGCTTATCCACCCACCGTGATGTAAACCAGTTTCTGTTTGGTTAGGGTGTGAGAGTGACACGTGATGCTCTTCTCTTACATCTGCCATTTGTTTCTCTTTGGGTCCTGGACATCAGCTTTACGCTGGGTCCAGAACAGCAAGAGTTTGAGTCTGTCTTGTACCAGGGGAGCAAAGTGAGTTTAAGCAGTCACTGAAAGCAGAGTGCTTGGCTCTGCTGGCTTTTTAGGATCCTTTTGCTACCAGACCTTGTCCTGCAGCACATGTGTGTCTGGGATTCACACAGGTTCTTTTAACAGAAACAAAAGCCACGGGCACAGAATGCAAAAGAGCTTTTGGTTACTGAGCTCTTGCACAGGGAGCAGCACTGAATTCATCTCTTGGCTTTCCTTTCATTTTTGCAGAGCCAAAAGCGATACCATGAAGATATATTTGGGGCTGTGTTCCCACAGGAAGTCAAGAGAGGGGCAGGAGCTTTGCAACCCAGCAGCCCACGAGCAAATCACCTCCTGTTTTAGCCAATACTTGCACATTTGTGGTTGTTTTCAAAACGCAAGGGCTCAAATCCTCTTTCTCATGCATGTTCATGTATGTGTGTGTATGTGTGACACGTATGTACATGTGTAGAACATGTCTGTGATGGTAGGATTTGACCTTTAAACCTCAGCCTTAAGGAAAACATGAAGTTTAACGTTTTGTTACTATTTATTCTGAGACTTCATTGATTTTCTCAATAGTGAAGATGCAAATTATTTTTGTAATGCTGTCTGCAGTCTGTACTTGCTGTTTTCTGTAAATATGAGGAAATCCTGAGGTTTTTTATGGCATGAGCTGCAAGTGGAATATTTCTTGAACCCGCACTGTATCTGTGTGAGGGTTTTGTACCAGATTCTTTCCCTGTGCACATTTATCCTCACCTTAAAGCAAGTAACTGGACGGTTGTGCCGCTTGGGAATGTTCAGTCCCACGCCTGGCTGCATCCACAGCAAGATATGCAAATGAGATAATAATGTGATGGTTCCTAAGTGGCAATACCTGCTCCAGGTGTGGGTGCATGAGGAGGCAGTGGTTGCAGTTCTGCTTTGTGTGTTTCAGGTACTTGAACCTGAATTGTTGTTGTTACCTGGCCCATGGCAGTGAGGTTCAGAAGAGTCAAAAGCACTTGGTACATTTGAATCCGATGCTCTGATTTACTTGATTTGTGTGTAATAAAAGATGCCTTTATATTGAGACAAATGTTGCTGTGGATGGAATTGCTGTTGGCTCTTGCAATTGGCTTTGTTATAGCCTCTGGTCAGGATGGGATTTAAGCCGTGCATCAGGTTAAGCACTTGAGTGGTGCTGCTGGAGGCAGAGGAATGTTCTGGGCTAAGAGTCTCCCAGGTTATGAGCTCCTCACTGGTTTGGGGACTCCACCGGGCTGAGAGTGGCAGGGGAGCCCTTTCTGAAGCACTGAGTGGTTCATTGCACTAACACTTGAGCCCTGCTTACACAGCTGAGGTGGAATCCAGCACTCAGGACAGGCTGGATGCTGAGGCTCCGTGCTGGGTTGCAGGCTCTGAGGGGCCAGCAGCTGAACCTGATCAACTGCTCCATGCAGGGCAATGAGGGGCAGCTGAGCCCTGTGGGGCACAGCCCCACACACAGAGGCTGTCGGTGCTGCTGCGAGGATGGTCCTGCCGGGCACGGAGGGCAGCAGGAACCCGGGTAGGTCAGAGGCTTTTTTCCCTTCTCTTTGTGTTGAAATGGTGATTTCTGTTGTTGCTGTGCAAAGGGTTCTGAGTGATGGGGGGGGCTCGGGAGGGGTACGTCCCTGCCCCAGTCTGCGGGGCTGGGAGGAGAGGGCTGGAGCTGCTGCTGTGTGCTGGCAGGAGCAGGCTGAGCCGTGAGGTAGGAGGTGGGGATGTGTTGGGATGAGGCTGTGATTTGTTGGGATAACTGATGTGGTGCGTCCGGCTTTCCCAGAGCTTGCTTCAGTCGGGTCCTCTGTAGCCTGGTCTGTGTCGTGGGCTGTTCTGTGGTGCCTTCTGTGAATGACCCTGCTCTCTGTGCCCGCGCCGGGATGTTCTATGGGATGGCAGAGCGCTGAATGGGCAGTGAGGTCCGGCTGGGCTGGGGTCCCCGCTGGGCTTCAGGCTCGGAACGCACTGGAGCGCTCCGGGCTGGTGTCTGCTGCTGGGAACGGTCCCTGCCTGTGCTGGAGTTAGTGCTGTGAGCGCCGCTGCACCCGGAGGGGGAGCCCTGGCTCCGTATGAGGGATCGGGCGCTGAGGCCCCGTGCGCAGGGGTTCGGCTCCGCGGCCGCGCACGCAGCGTCCGGTAACGCGGCTCGGGGCGCTCAGCAGGGGCAGGGCCGGGTTTGTCCCGGGAATTCCTGGATCCCTGCGCGTGCTCGGCGCGGTCCGGGTGGGAGCTGAACGGGACAGGGGAGCACCCGCGTGGGGCGGCCCCAGCACAGCCCCTGCAGTGCGAACCCCCCCAGTGCTGCGCTGCGGGCTCTTGGATGCGGGAGGGAGGTGGGAAACCTCCTGCTGCTGCTTCACTGGCTCAAGGGAACGGCGGAGGTTGGGGTTTCCCAGTGGAAATGGGCTCGTGTTTTATGTGGCTACAGGTACACGGGGGGAGCCAGGGTTCGGCACCAGTGGTGTTATCCAGAGCACAGGTTTACTCACTGGCAGGTTCCCACGCACCCAGCACAGAGCGCGCCGTGGCCGCTGCCTTGGGGCCGCATGAGCCTAAGGCAGACCCGCTGTCAGCACCGCCCGGGTTCGTTCAGTTCAGAGCGATCCCGGAAGGTGCCCAATGCAAACCCCGATGTTCTGTGCAGTTTACATCGCAGCTGGGAGGGGCAGGAGGTGCCGGTGCCCCGGAGCGGGGCTGCCCCGAGGGCTCCACCGGCACGCGGCTCCTGCAGCCGCAGCACGACCGGACCACCACGAGGGGGGCAGGAGGCCGGGTTTGGCTTTCAGGAGCAGTTTATGGGTGTCAAATGTAAGCCCAAGGTGAGGCTGAATTCGAATCCCAGATCTCATGGTTCAGACCCGTGCTCCTCTGCCAGCACCGAGCACACTGAACTGCAGCACAAGGGGATGTTGGCTCCCAGGGAATGGGGAAGCTCTGCCCTGCGCAGGGGAAGAGCATCCTCATGGACAGGGCCTCAGTTACACCCGAGGGCAGGCCAGGAAGGACAAACAGTGATGGGGCTTGGTCGGGCTTTAATTATCCTGTTTTAATTGGGCTCTGGTGCAGCGCTGCCCATCCAGCGAGGGTCCTGCACACGGGTGCAGCACAAGCTCCAGTGTCCATGTGCCAGCTGTGGACTGTTTCTGGCTGGGTTCCGGGTGTCCCTGCTCCCCAGGGCAGTGGTGAGGAGCACAGGGGGGCTGCTGTCCCCCAAGGATGTGCTCAGAGCTGTGTCTGCAGGCCCAGCACCCGCAGCAGCCACTGCAGCACGAGCAGGGTGAAGCCCGAGAGGGTTCCTGGCTTAGGTTTGGGGGTGCTGCTGTGATATAAGCAGCGCCCACTGGGCAAACAACAGCTTAAAACTGCTTACACAGCACTACTGAGCAAAACAGCAAACAGGAGCCAGTCTGGAGGAGAGCAAGGTGGTGAAGGCTGAACACACGGGGGAGCAGGGGGGTGTTTGTAACAGTGATGAGGAGGGAGGGCAGAAGCAGCGCCTGGCTACCACCAAACCCATGTTTTGTATGGGACATGGAACAAAATCACTGCCAGAGCACTGGTGGGAGCGCTCCCAGCTTGCCCAAGGCAGGGGAGCTCTGCCCAGCACAACCCAGGGCTTTCTTTGCCACTGGGTTTTATACAAGTCACCCACCTGCATCAATGGGGGGTTAGAGCTGCCCCCGGGCCCCTCATGGTGCAAGGTGTGTGTAGGGGGGTGCAGTGGGCCAGTGCTGCTGGAGAAATGGAATCTGGGGACTTCCAGGGACCCCTCATGCCTCGTCCTCACTCGTGACCTCCACCTCGTGTGCTGCAGAGGGCTTGGTTTGGGGGGGGCTCTTCAGATCACCCTGATGCAGTGTGAGCTGCGCTGGGTCAGCTCCTCGGGAGCCAGGAGTGACTCTTCCTGCTCACAGGAGTTCTGTGAAGTTTCACTGGGGCTCAGCCTGGGCAAACCCCACTGCGGGAACTCGAGTTTGACTGTAGTGAAAGGCAGGTGCAGGCCTGGGCTCCGGGCCTGGTGCTGGAGGGAGCCCGTTCCCCTGCTCCTGGGCAGAGCAAGGGCTCTGAAGGCAGAAGCTCACTGCAGCTCACCGCAGCCCCCAGAAGGAACTGGAAGTGGTTCTGGTTTTGGCACTGTAGGAGCGCGGCCGCAGTTCAACCGATTCACTGCTTTATTGTGCTTAAAAAAATAGAGTTCACACAAAGATCCATGTAAACATTCCTTGCACAACCGCTGGTGCTCAGGCAGGGCTGGGCCGCCGGGGCCGAGTGCGGACACGGGCAGGAGCAGCGGGGCCGGGGCCAGCGACCGCTACAGCTTCTGGTGACTGGGTTCCAGGATTCCCAACCCAAACCTCTCAAAGCGCAGGACAACTTTGCTACTGTTAATGCTGGAGAGAGCGGGGAGGGGAGAAGGGAGGGAAAGTCACTTACTTTGGTTTCTTACCAAGCTACAGCCCTACAAAAGGAACTACAATGGGTTAGGTTCTGATCCCGTACAACTCCAGATTGGCCACAAAAGAGGCTTAAGTAATTAAGCAGCAAACCCTTGCCCTTGTTTGTCCCCTCTGGTTCCTGGCACACCCTCCTCAGCCCTCTCCCCTCCAGGACAAGGTGGTTTTCAAACTCATGAACTGGTAGGGAATGGAAGCAGACCTTTTCTAGAGGGGCTGCTGTGTCACCTGCCCCTCTGCACAGCCCCAGGCATTAGGGCAGGGGTTTTGCTGGGGAGGGATGTGAACAGAAGCAAACCTAAGATCCAGAGCACCCATCTGCAAGGGGAGGAGGAGGAGCTCCTCTTCCACACAGCAGCGCAGCCGAGCCCAGCTGGCCCCTGTGCACCACCACTGCCCCTCTGCCCCATGAGACTTGCACAGGTGACCCCAGGCTCAGGACCCGCAGCACCAGGTGAGCCCAGTGCCGGTGCCCGCCTGCTGCAGTGCTCCCCGGTGTTAGGCAGTGGCCTCTTGCAGACAGGAGCTGTTATTGAAGCGAGCAGCCCACACCCAGCGGGAAAGGCAGAAAAGGAGGAGCTCAGATCAGTGTGGGTTATGTCCGGGTTAATTTCGTGGGTTGGTTTTGCAATGGAAGGTGATTGTCCGAGTTGCCGGTTAGGATACAACACATGGAAACATGCAAGTTGGAGCCCGTTATTGCACCAGTAGCTACAACCTACAGAGAAATATGGGAGGGAAGGGAAAAAGACACCATGAGAGTTAGTTTCTAGTTATTTAAAGCAAGTCCTTGAGAGCTATTGTAAAGGTTACATTGGAGCTCAGCGCAGGGTTAGTGCCGTGTTTGTCAGAGGGGAGGTGAACACATCTGCTGTGGGTCTGGAACCTGAGCCTCCTGCCAGGTGTGACCCCAGTGTAAGGCAGCTGAACAGCAGCAGAGCTGCTGCACTCCCATTTCACTGAGCAGTAACTAATGCTGATAATTGATACTGACACCTCGAGTGCTTCTCCGTGTTAATAAGGGCTTTGAACAGAGAAAGAGCAGGAATTGCCATGAACCACTTGTGGGGTATGAGGGGGGGTCAGTTTGTCACCCAGGCAAAAATAACTTCAAAGGGAAATCATGGCACATCCTCTGGTCTTTCCCTTCCTCAGCACCACAGCACAGGGGAAATTCTAATGACCCTGGGGGCAGTGTGGGCCCTTTGCAATGCTCTTGTTAGAGCCTCTTCAAACCCAAACATAAAGCAGGGTAAATAATGTACTGAAAGAGGGAGGGGAATACGTTAAAGTAGGAAACGAAGTGTCTGCAGCATGCCAGCTCCGTGTCCTAACTTCCTGGTACCTCAAAAGCAGAGCAGCACGCTGTCCCCTGCCCGTCAGAGGTCTGACCCCCCAGGAAAGCACAGAAACGGCAGTCAGCAGACAGGCGCAGGATGTGCTCACAGCAGCCAGTACTCACTCAGCAGACTTCCAGAAGTGCCCCGGGTGGGAGAGCCGACGGTTCAGTTTTGGCAGTTTCTCAAGCATATCCATGAGGACAGTGAAGCTTGGCCTCTCGCAGGGGTCAAAGGACCAGCACGCTGAGAGAATCTCCTGCAGGGGTATTTGTGCCTCATGAGCTCCACTCAGGTCAAGGCCAGCTCTGCCGAGCAAGCAGCCGACAGCACCGACGGGCACCAGCCCAGGCACAGATACTCTTTAATAGAGGTCTTGGGTGTTCTTATAACCCAGCAGTATCCTGGTGCATGCCCACTTCTGCATGGCAGTCAGGGGCAGAGGCTTGTACCTTACCTGGTGTCCATTCTAATCTATATCCCCCCTGCCTTTTATCTTTAGACTTCTGAGTAAGTCTCTTTAAGCAGCCCCTCTTTCCTCATCAATAGCTCTGTGGCAGGATTCCTGCAACCAAGGTACTTACATTGACTTCTTTACCCAAGCTGACAGTTGCAAGGACTTGCTTCACCCCTTCGCCGCTCCCAATCTGCCAGATGAGCGCCTCGGCAGGCTGGGTCTTGAAAGGCCACTCTCTTGCTTGGAGCTCATACCATACGGTCCTGCAACACCAACAGCAAATCAAGCCTTTTGTAGTAGGTGAGGAAAATGCATCCTCACTGGAATCCCGCATGTGAGCAGAGGACGGCTGACCCAGAGGGCTCAGCCTGGAACAGATCTCACTTGGGGAGTTCCCATGGTATTCCCGGGTGTCCCTTTCTTACCCAAAGGCATAGATATCTGCCGCTTTGGAGAAAGGCAGCTTGTCCTCATCTTTCCCAGGGGCCATCTCACGAACAATCTCGGGGGCCAGGTAACATAACCAGTCATGAGGCAGCTTCAGTTCATTCTCCCTCCTGAGTTCCAAAGAAAGAAGCAGCACTGAAACACTGCTACATCAGCCCAGATCTGTGCCTCACCTGATGATGCCTGGGCTTTAGTCACTCAAATGTGTTTGCTGATACTTCATTTCTCATTTTAATGCCATATTAAAACCCATGCATGAGTTAGCCTGGCTCCCCAGCTCATTCTGGGGCTTAAGCTTAGGTTTTGTTTGTGTTCTGAGTCCTAATCCACACAGAACTCCCCAGCCCTGAGCTACTGGAACTGTAGCAAGAACTCCGCTTAGAAAAAGAAAACAGGATATTCCAGAACTGTGTGTATGTCCCAAAGCAATTGACATTCCACACTTGTAACTGTGTTTCCCTATTTGACTATTATTTACCATTCTTTTGACCATTATTTACCAGACCCAGCACTGAAACCTCCACTTACCTTCCTTCCTGAACCACACCCGAAATTCCAAATAATCCAAAGTCAGTGATCACAACTTTCCCGTTGTCATAGAAAACATTCTTGGATTTCAGATCCTTGTGCACGATGCCCTTTGCATGAAGATAGCCCATGCCCTGGCAAACACATGCAGACAGAAACTTTTAATTATACTATTACTATTTACAAGCTGCTAACTCTGTCCGTGCCTTGCTTTGTAGCACACACTGACCCTCCCTACTCCAGCATAAATGATGAATTGTAAGTGGGGGCACAGCAGCAAAGGGGGCAGATCTCTGTGGTGCTTGGAGTTGCTTTGCATCCTCTGCATAGCGAGGCTGCAGGAGGGGTACCCTTAGTTGGAGCATTAAGTGGCTGTGGACCGCAGACTGTGTGTGTCAGATGACAGAGTTTGCTCTCTGAATTCACACCATGTTTCTGCCAGAGAAGAAACCGGCAGCTTTAGAAACGCTTCTTCAGTTGAGCAATATTGAAAGCCCAGCACAGACTGTGCAGCTCTGGCAGGAAACGCCATCTGCTCCTGAACGCATCAGCTCAGCTGCAGCTACCAACAGAGGAACCCTGCCCCACACCTTCCTTCACTGCTCCCCTCCGCTCTGCACCAGGGCATCACATCTCTTACCTTAATGATCTCCTGTGCTATCTGCCGGGTTTTGTTAATGTCCAGGGATATCTTGGGGTCCCTCACAAACGAGTGAAGTGTTCTTCCTTTGCAGAAGCTACAGGAAAGAGGAACAACAATCCTGAGAAAGGTCTTTAAAATACTGGAGGGAAATATAAGGGTAACACTGATGTTCAGTTGGGTTTCTTATCATGGTGACAGATTCCTAGTGCTCTTCCACTGCTCAGAATCACCTTTTGGACTAGGAGAGTGGCATGTCCTTGGCCTTACATGAATTTAACCTGTACAGGAACACTCCAAAAAGCATTTAGGAGCTAAATGATCCTCATCTCAACTAAATCCTGAAAACAAAGGAGGGGGCAAAACCAGTACCATTGTTGCCAAGTGCCCCTCAACAGAAAAGGTAACTGGTGCATTACTGGCCTCACACACTGCTTTGTTGTCACTGCCGCACTGGAACCATTTGGAAGGAGGAACAGCCTGTTCCAAATTTTTTCCCTCCTACATTTTGGATTTTATTATTTAAGAATTCAAAAAGAAAACGAAAATTGGCAAAAAATATTGTATGTTCCCTAAAAGGAGACAACGCATGTATCCAAAGCTGAGCAACACAGCCTGTGTGTCTGCCACCTCCTGACAGTGAGAGGGTTCTTTTTATGTGTAAAGAATAAATATTAGCTTATATAATACATATATATTGAAATACTACTATGCTGCTCTATCCTTACCTGGTAATGATTGCTAGATGAGGGGGGTTCATGCATGCTCCCATGAAGAGTACCACGTTCTCATGCCGGGTCTGTCTGTAGTTCATCACCTCCTTCTTAAAGAGCTTGAGATGATCCTGGTTATTCCCATCTATCTCCAGCAGCCGGATGGCCACCTCCCCGTGCCACTTCCCCTTGTAGACCTTCCCCCACCGTCCTTGGCCAATGGGATCCCCTAGTTCAATCTGTTCAAAGGGGATGTCCCACTCCTGCAGGTACACGCTGGTCTGGCTGGGCTTGCGGTAAATCATCCCTTGCAAGCGGGGCCGTCTGTTTGGCAGATCCTCCACCTCATCCTCGTCATCTTCAGGGTCTGATTTATTAGCCTCTGGTTCCTCCACCTGCTCACAAACACAGAAGGGAAACACATGCTGAGAGCCCCCTCTGAAGGGCAGTAGCAGCCCAACAGCACAGGCTGCTCTGAGAGAACCTCAGGGGTTGGATGTAGGCACCTGACATCTGTATGTCTGTGTGCAGGTGCAGACAAGAAAGGCTTCATCCCATATAGGCATGAATTTGTAGAAAAGTGAGGGGCAAACCAGAAACAAACCTACCTCTGCTTCACATTCAACTCCATGTGTGTCTGGCTGTTGATCAGCACTGACAAGAGAAGAGAGGGTTACAGTGAAAATAACGTTTGTATATCCACCCGAGTCAGAAAAGTGGGCTGCTAATTGTGCTGTTAGTGGAGTGAAGGAAGCAAATGGAGAACAGATCTTGACAGCATCAGAGGAGCTCAGAGAAAAACACAATTACTGTTCCATTTAACAGATAAGGACTTTCTAAGGTTACTTTAGCAAATGAGGGACAAAGACTTTGAAGGGATTTTCAGTTATTAAGTGGTAGGAATTGATCTGGCAAGGGCATGGCTACATTACTACAATGTGTTCTGGTAACGGATATTCCCATTCATGCTACTGAGGCATGTAGATCACAGAAGTGATTGTGAGCCCTAGTAATGTGGGCTAAATCTTTTGTATGCCATAGAATTCAGATCATCCAAGTGTGCCATCTTATTTTAATGAAATACCCTGGGAGCTCTCTGGTAAGTTTGGGTTTGGACATAACACAGAGCTGTCAGGCACATCTGAAGATCATCAGGCAACTGCTGTGCAAAGAGAACTTAGAGCTGTACTTACGTAGTGTCTGTGGCTGTTTCTGAAGGCTGTGCTATCTGGGCAGGACTGGGAATTTCTGGGGAAGTAGAAACATGTATGATATATATTTTACACTCGAATCTCCTATAGATTGAAGTTTTAAGATTGCAGTTGTGATTACTTGCTTCTTATTCAGGACTCATAAAGTAAACTCAGACACAGACAGTATGATTTCATTCTTCTATTCAGTTAAAACTGTGCTCACCTTTCCTAGTACCTCTGTGCCTGTATACTGATCAAGCCCAGTCTTCCTCCCGTTCACCTACTGATCTGTAATGTCTTTCAAGTCCTTTCTGTGAACTGCTCAAAGGCTCTCAATCAGAAATACTTAAGTCCTCACGTAACTAGGCTGCGTGAATGCATCTGTACTGCAGGTTCTGTATTCCAAATGCACCTAGTCTGTCCAGGGGCCTTTTATATTAGATACAAACCCCTAAAAGTGAGCCTTTTAAAAGAACACTGTTGTGTATAGAACCCCCCAGCAGAAAGCTGGTTTCCAACTGACTATTCAGAGTTTCACCTGAGTACACAAATCACATCAGTACCTCCTGTTAGGAGAGAGGGCCCTGAATTCCATCCTGAGATAAGAGAAAGTCTGAACTGGTTTAGATACACTTTTTAAAAGCAGAATTACTGTCCTTGGGCAGCATGCAAAGTTTACAACCAAGTTACTTTCTGGCAGTAGGAGCTGGTTAGTAGAATTAACCCCATCAACTCACCTGGGAAGATGAATTGTTGTCTGTGCTGAATGTAGTAGGCAGCTTTAGGATTAATTGTTTAAAAACAAAACAAAAAAAAAAGAACAGCAAATAAAAAATACCAGGAGAAAAAAACAACACAAACAAGTTAGAGGATCGTCAGAGAGTGCTCCAAATGCATTCCATGAATTAGTCCCAGCTCAGGGCTGGGAAACAGATTAGTAGATTATCAGCCTGCTTGAGGGGGTGAATTCCAGCACATGCATTTTGGGAAGACTACAACAGATGATGCTTGTCAAATGAGAGCTAATAAGCAGTCTGGTTGGGAAACAACACATTCAGACTTCAAGTGGCAGAGGCAAGTTGAGGGACCCAGCGATGCTAAAGGCTGGTGCTTTGATGCCCTCTCCTGTCTTCAGCTTTTCAGAGGTGCACTCAGAGCAGCTGAAGCTCTTGAGCCATCTGCAAACAGTTCTCTGCATTTCAGTGAATTAGAGCAGAATGTCCCAATATAAAGTAGTTGCAATAGGATCCTTGTACTAAACTGGTTCCACTTCTGCTCCTTCTGACTAAGCTAAAATAGCAACTTCCACTCACAGATCAAAAGCTTGATGCAAGATACAGCAGTGTTGAAGCCTAGACAGAGCAGTTACAAAGTCACATGCTGCTCAATTTCCAGATCAAAGGGATTAAATTTATTCTCATGATGTAAATCTTTGCCCTTGTCAAGAGATTCTGGCCTATATCAGCTGTTAAAGACTGCACATTGGGTTCCTCATCTACAGATAGGTAGGGTCAGTTCTTCTCCACCATATGTGTATGTCAGTGGTTTAAAATTGAGTGCTTGTTGCTGGTTATCTTTTGGAAGGGACTGATGAAGTAATTCACTCTGGTTCTCACCTGTATGTTTTGCTCTAGCAATCAATTTAGGATTTAAAGCCACTGGTGACCAGCACAGCAGGCAGCATGCATTTCACAGCACAGTGAGAGAAGGGAGGAGAAAGAATATAATGGGGTTTTTTAGGCTTTTTCAAAAAAGGAGGAAATCAAATAATTTAAGAAAGCTGCAAACATTCCTCAATAACCTGTCTGCTGCAAAGGTATCTTGTTGGTACCACTTACAAACTTGTAAGAACAGACATTTTCTTTTATCAGGTAACAAAATACACCTTCACAACTTGCTTAAGATACAGCCATGTATTCAGAAACCCGCCACTGCCTACGAAGACTCATCAATCTCTGCTTATATAGAGGCCCTTTTAATCTTGGTAGGGGTCTCCTGAAAAGGTATGTTTACCTGGGAAGTTAAAGCGTCCATCCCTGTGGCCCATAGGAGAGGGGTTTGGGGGAGGTGTTGCACTGGGAGGGTTGGAAGACTGGAATAGGGCTGGAGAAGAGGGTGTGGATGAGGTTGTAGAAGAAGGATTACTGCTGGAGTCCAGATGGTTTATTGCTGGTGGGTGCTCCTGTGAAGTAAAGGAAGTTACTCATGAGGAGACAGTAAAAAGAAAGAAAGACAGAATTGCCCTCAATGTCTACTGAACATCAGGGAAAGGAAAGCTGTCCCAGCCTTGGGCACAGCAGTTTTATTACAGACACCAGACACACTGCAGTCGCCATGTACCTTCTTAGTTAGTGCTTTGGGAAGAGTTCCAAATTGTGGTTCTGTTGGTCTGTCTACTGGATTATTGATATCAGAAGGGACAGACTCCGTTCTTCTTATTTTTGCTACTGAAAAACAGGTGGGAGAAGGAAGGAGAAAAGCTTTAATCAGGCTTTTTTATTCTTGTGATACCATCAATTACATTGAAATGCTAAGAACTTGCAGAAAATTACTTACTGGGAAGGAAGGAGATTCTACAAGCAGGTGCCTCTTTAGTACATTTGTTGTGACATTTTAATCTGAAAGAGATACATTACATGTTAAATAGCAACTTGTTCTTTCCCCAGAAGAGGAAGCCTACCCTTAATTCGTAATTCTTATGCTAATCTCAGAGGGAGTTCTGGAATGCTCCGGGCCCCAGAGGAGCATGCATTTATATGAGGAATCCTATAATGTGTGTCATTAGGGTAATGAAAGCCATATACATATCTTAGCATCTGATTTATTTTTAATGCAGTTACCTTCACTGACAGTCATCCAGCTACAGTCAAGCACTAAATCTCACTGCTCTGAACTAAACCCAGACAGAGAACTAAAATCCTCACTGTTACTTAGGTATCCAGCTCCCAGTGCAAGATTTACCCATGATCAGGTAGAAAGCCTATGGCAGGGAACTGAATTTAGTTCATCCATGTGTCAGGCTTCCAGCACAAAGCGTAAGTTGTGCCAGAGTCTCCCTTTGCCAGTTAAGGAGCTCACTGAAAAACTGATGCCACTGCTAAGGGTGCAGCACATCAAGGGACATGTGTTACTGGCAAATTTTAATGAATCCCATGCAAAGTTCTTCTGAAGATGATTGCTGTGTGCTCACCTGCAGTACTTACACTTCACCCCGAACATCATGCTCTTCTGACAGACTTGGCAAATCTGAGATAACCAAGACTTTGTAGAGAACCTAAACAGAGACAAGAGGGGAAAAATGATGTTAACTCATGCTTAAAGGAAAATTAACCTTTGTAGGTAGTGACAGACAGGCTGGACTGCTTTAGAAATGAAGCTGAAATGCATACTTAAGGCTGAAGCTGACAAATGAGGCAACTGACCCAGCTTCAAACTTCTCTCTCTCCCACAGCCTGTTGCTTACCTGTGTGTTACAGCTAAGCCAAAGTCTCTTCGTACCGTTTGAGGGGATCCTTGGGAGAGTTCTGATGGAGAACAAAAGGATGGTTTAGGGAAGCATCACTCACAAGTGTGCTTACCAGTCTAGACAGAAACAAAGCAATCGCTGTCATAGATAAGGACCCATAGCCACTACATAGCACAGCTGAGATCACTTTGCCTTCTGCTGCAAAGCTATTACCAGATCGTACTCTGGTATTTGTTCTCACATGAAGACAATGTAAGATCAGATTTGGTTGTGGAATCACAATTCTTCCTTTTTGTTGTTAAATCATTACGTTTTACATGTAGGGATTACAGAGTCCATGTGATGAGGTCTAGCCCATTCTTAAAGTGGAAAGTCAGGTTTTATTCCCCATTGGTTTACCACAGATACCATCACCCAGCTCTCATGCAGTGTCAGTAGACTTCACAATATTCTTTTACACTGAAAATCATTATCTCCATTTTATAGACAGGGCCAGTGTGACACAGAATAAACAGATTTCTGTGAGATCACTCTGGTAGCTGGAAGTGCAGACCTCAGAACGCCAGCTCAGCACTGCCGTGGTTACACCACGTAGCTTCCTAGAAACCCCCCAATGTTTAGATTCTGGCATCTTTCCTGAATTAAGGCTACAGCCATGTTGCAAATCTGGAGGAAACTCAACTCCGCAAGCACCAACACAGCTTCAAGGCTGGACCTCTCAATGCTTACAAAAAGTCAGTCTCTTTATTTGACCCTAGATGGCACCAGATTCTTTCTTATCGTTATTCCAGTAAATTTTTAAAGGCAGCTGTGGCCTTCAGCATCTTAGAACAGGCTGGAAGTTGCTTTTCTAAGGAATATCTAGTGTGGCCATCCAACTGCAGAGTCATCTGAATTAATTGTAACACACCAGTTAAGATGGCTAAATCCAAGAGGCGCATATCTACATTAGCTTCCAAGGTTACAGTTGTGTCTGAGACAGACACATATGGTCACATCAGGTTAGCTAAAACACTAAATGGCATTAATATGTCACTGGACAAAACCACAAAACCACTAACCTATTAAACACATGAACAGACTCATCAGCATCAGGGGAACATCCCACATTTAAGCACATGCTGAAGTGTTTCTCAGAAGGTTGTACGTAACTGTCTAATTTCATTACAGAGATACTTGGCAATGAATATATAGAGATACCAAAGAGTTTGATCTGAAGTTATTTCTAGTACCAGGAGGCATCAATAACAGCTGTCTGAAGTCACAGACAGGCATCTACACCCAAACCCCTTGCTTTAGCCCTTTAAACATCAGTATTCCTTTTCCTTCCTTTTGTAATCCAAAGAGATGCCAGGTACAGAAAAGATCATGTGAATATCCCGCAGATCTCCAGTAGGCCAAGCTCCTGCTAGTTAGCAGCAGCTCTGGGACAGAAGGCCCTGTTGAGGACCTCCAGTGGCTGCACAGGGATGATCAAAGAGAGCTGACAGAACAGGGTCTTCTCTCTCATAGTGAAATGAAGACAGCCCTGTAAAAATCTCTTACCGAACCTAGAGAGAAAAGATACAGATTTATTAGACATTGACACTGATGTGACAGGATACACACTTTGCTAGAGCAGAAACTCTTTCCTGCAGCTTTTAGTGTTGGGTTTACAAAGATCTCTGATTTTGGCTTCTGAAGTTGCTGCATAGCCACTGTTTTCCTGCCTACAAGGGGCTGTCTTTGCTGGGCAAAGCTCCAGCCTGTGAGGGCAGTGTAAAGAGCACACCTGAATTGTGTCTTGTAGATGAGAATGTAATTTGGGCAAAAGGGTCCTGAGTGGAACCAGCTCTGTGAACTCTTTCAGGTGGTCAAAGAGTTAGTGTAAATTGTAATACTCCAGTGCCTGCTGCAGAATTTGGATGCTGACCTAAGTCTCTGATGTTTTGGGGTGGGCAGAGCCTCTGGAAGGTACGTTGCTTTCCCTGCTTCAACCAGTTGTTATATGCTAGATTAATGCACTCCATCCTACCTACATGAAAAAAGTGTATCTCAAAGCCTGGCTCAGTCCATAAAATAGTGCTGCCTAAAACCATATGCCTTGCTATGGAGCTATAACACTGTCATAAATGTGTTTGAAAGCTCACACTAGCAGCTAAGATACATTTTAAGATAAAAACAGGATACCAGCCACTGATACCTGAACTGTGAGGAACATTTGTAGACAGAAGAGAATTCTAGTAGCTGGAATTGGCTATTAGATGCTTCAGGAAAACTGTCTGGGGCCCTTATATAGCAGCAGCCACCCCAACCTCCCCAGCAGGTGCAATTTCAAATTAATTCAAATAAAGTAAAGAACACCATTAACAAGCAGGTTTTGTGGTTATCTTAGAATATCCCACTGACAGAGGTTCTCAGACTACAGTGAAACCATGACAAGGAAACTCAGAGAGTGAGAACTGGAGTGCTGAGTGCTCTCCTTCCCCAGTGCCCATGGGTAAGGAGGAAGTGTCATGCTTACTTTATTGGAGGAACTTCATCTATCCTGTTTCCCAACTGGGATTCGTGGGACTTGCTCCTTGTGAGGGTTGGGAAGTTAGGTAGCAGCTGAAAAACCTTCCTGCAAGGGGGAGGAGGAGTCCGTGGGGGCTTCAACTTGTGCCGCCGCTTGGTTTGAGGAGTGGTTGGAGGGGTGATGGTGATGCTGTGAGGAGTCCTTGGCGTTAACCTTCCGCTGTGTGTGGGGAATGCAAAAGGGTCCAGGAGGTTTTCTGCATAGATAGAAGGTCCGTGACTGGAGGCAAGAGAGTCTGAAGCTGGGATTGTAGAGACTGACACAGAGCGTGGCTGCTGGCTGTTGCCCTTGGGAGGGTGCAGTGCAGAGGGGGTCCATGTGGGCGCAGCGGGGCCGGGGGACTCGGTGGTGCTGGTGGAGCTGTTCTCTCGGCGTGCCTCAGAGAGGTTCATCAGCACATCATCCCTGAGCTCCCCGCCTGCTCACCAACCACAGCAGTGTTAGTGACTGCTTAGAAGGAAAAGCCAACCTATATACACATACCACGTCTTGCTGCTTTGCACTATAAGGTGTTTCCCCCCCCCCACCCCGTGTTGTACCCAGCCAAGGTGCCAGCTTAATTTCTCCTTTCCTGACACCCATCAGCTGCAGTAGCCTTTAAAACAGGAATGGCAGTCACTACCCTTCTTTCTGATCTGTAGTTGTGTATCTCAAAGGCTAAAATCAGGTTCTGTGTTCTTAGATGGGGTGAGTTTTAACAGACTGGGCCTATTGAAGCATTTGGGATATACATACCTTCATAAAACAGGCACCCACATCCCACTGCAAACTTGTGTGGATTTGGTACTAATCTGTGTAGACAACTGAGTACCCTCTCTGCTTTTAGACTAGTCTTTGGTAAAGAGAGGACACTATTTTCTATTAGCCAACTGAAGTGCTAAATACCACTTAAACTGAGAAAGGCCATTAGAATGGAAATAAGGAGCATGTAGGAGCTCCTCATACTCGTTGGACCACTTCTTCCTCCCTTTGCCATCCCCCATACTGTCTCCTGCACTGTCTAGCACTGTAGTTCTGAATGGCCCAGCACAACTTGTAGATCAATTGTGAGAACAAATGGGGAAAAAAAAGCTTGCAGGCAGCAAAGTGGGAATGCACAGACTATTGGGATAATTTCAGAGGCTTAGTTCATCAGGATAACTCTCTGCCCCTAATGACTTAAACCAAGGTGAAAAGTCAAAGCTTCAGGGTGCAATGTCCTGTTGACCAGTCAGGGGCTGTAAAGAGATCAGATACCTGGAATTGAAAAACTACCTCTTCTTTATAAGGAGTGAATGCCACGACCTCTGAGCACAGTTGGTTTTGCCACAGTATGGATGGGAAAGATTTAACAACCCAGGACAGAAAAGATTAGAAAAAAGGAAATCTGAAACTGGGCTGTTTGCTGACTTTTCCATTAACTAATCTTTCTGATTTGCAAATGGGATGAACTGTCATAATACCAACAGGAAACACCAGCTTGCAGTGACAGACTGGTAATTGCTATGGAGAAAGACCTGATGCACATTAGTACCAGTGAGCTGTGAGAAACTCTCTGTACAAACAGATTTTACAATGCCTTTGAACATAGCCTGGGGAAGGTGACAGGGAGGATGGTGATGCAGCACCCTGGGAATCTTGAGCCTGACTGATCTTAAATAACTTTGTCAGATCCACTTGCCTGCTGAACACATGCATTTCTGATTACACAGTACCCTGCTTCCCATAATTTCAAGGTAAATCAGGATTCTCTCTAACTCTAGAATCTGCAATTGGAATTTGGCTAACAATTCTATCAATTCTAGCAGTCAAGGAACAATAGCAGGAGGCAAGGGGATTTAAAGAAAAGTGAGTCAACTTGCACACTATACACTACACGGTAATAAAGGGTTGTCGGAGCAGTGCTTTTCCCTTCCAAAGCATTAAGCTGAACAGTACTCAGGCTTCTGAGCAAAGTAATATCAAACAGATTTACATCTTCCCTCTGAGCTGGCAGTATCTGCAGAGGGAATTACCTACAAGAAATCTGGTTGTATTCATTTGGTCAAGGATATGAATGATGGAGGATTAGCTGGAGAATTAGACACAACTCTGAACAGAGGGGATAAGGATACAGTCTATCGAGTAGGAGAGGATATTTCTACATAGTTATTTTCATTTAGTTAGTTATTTGACATGCTGTCAAAACCAAATCAAATCCATAGCTCTAGATGAGTCTGATCACTGCAACTTCATGTAATCCAAGAGCCTGGTTACAGAATATGCCCAGAGACACTGTCTAGAGGACTTTGCAGATGGTCTCATACCAAAGGAAGCAGTAGGGGGCTGGGCTGCTGAAAAGCTAATGCCACAGCACAACAAGGCAGGCTGTACCTGATTCAGTTGCCTTCCGTAAGCAGCTCAGTGCCCCATTGAGCCGGGAGCATTCCTCATCTCTGGCACCACATCTCTTCATTGTTTCTTTCACCTTTGACTCATTCATTTCTAGTAAGGCATCTAAGGTCAGCTCCTCTGGTATCCTCTGCAGAAAACAAGATGATGCATTTATATATATATTTTAATACACATATATAAGGCTGTCACATGTTGTTCTGATATACTTTAAATAGTGCCACTGTCTCACTGCCTGGTCTGACTCATGGTTTACTCATTGTGGTAGTGTATCTCTTGAGGATCACCGGGTTGGTGAGATCTCAGTAGTGCTCAACTCCCTCTCCCCTCTGCATCTCTGTATCACGAGGGTGTCGTGGTCATTCTCTGGTGTTTTAGTTAGGACTGGCGGTGATGGAAATGTTCTTCTCCCCTTGTGGAAGGTCTTCCCTCAGTATTTTTGAAAGCATAACTTTTTAATTGAAAGTAGCAGTCAGAAACAAAACAGGCCTCAAACCTGAAAAATCCTCAGATAAAGATGTTTGGCTTTTCAGTGGGGAAGTGACAAGTAAGAGCAGTGAGGAAAATGACTTCTTTTGTTTAACAAAATGAAATGTTTTGACAAAGAGATAGTGACCTCCTCCTCAAGCAATTTTTCCTTCATTAGAGAACCAGCCTTACCCGTATCTTGCTTGGAAAGATATTTGTGCAGAACTCCTTGTACATCTTAATACACCAAAGCCCCCACAGTGATAAGGTGTAGATCAGGCAGACACAAAAGACACAAGAGACTGGAAAGCATGAAATGATGTGGTATTTCCTGACACAGAACCAAGCTGTGTTGCCTCCCTCCTCCCCCATTCAAAGGTTTCCAGCGTAAGGCTGTAGCAATTGTGGTTAATAAACAAAACCAGGATATTTAACCCAGATACCCAGGAATTTCCCTGAAAGTTTTGCCTAAACAAACCTCCCTGCTCCCAGTGAGATCACAAATTTCACAAGATTTGGCCTCTTTACTAAAGTTTCGACTCCTGGAATCAAACCCTATTTAAAAAGGTTTTAATGTTTATTTGAAGGGGAAGCTCAAAAGTGTGTCTCACTGTTGGAGAAACAAAAAGCTTGAAATCCTCCAGATTCTCAAACCCCGCTTCTGACAGTAAATCAAGTCTGAATGTTGCTGAACATCCTTTAACAATTGCATCTTTCTTAATCCAGGCTCATGCCTTTGAGGTCTGACGCATGACTTCTGCCTTTAACTGTGACAGTGCTAGAATAGCCCCAACCTTGGGAGCTTTGTCAGTGGTAACACAAAGAGGAATTGCACAGTTTCCATTTTTAGTAACTGTTGCGTGGAGCAGATTAAAAAGAATAACTTAAGAAAGGGCAGAAGTCTGAGAAATGCATCCTGCATCTTCTGTCACATGCCTGAACCGGATGAAACACAACACAGCTGACGTGAGGAGAGGCCAGGAATTTAAATGAGCCATAAGCACAAAGCAGGGCCACAGCAGGGCTGGAGTTCAGTGAAGTTTGGGTACATTTTCTTGTTCTATAATTAGTATTAGCAAAGTAAAAGCACAGATACCCCAGCTGATGCTGGATATCATTAGTTCATTTCTCTGTCCACCCTCACCACCAAGACGCAGCAGTAAAACTGATCCAGAAAGCTTCTTCCTGAATGACTTCCACTTGGATAAAATGCAGGAAGCAGAGAGACTGCAGTGAAAACAGAGTGCAAAATCTGCCCTCCTGGGATCCCTAACCTGATATTACACTCCAAAGGACAGAAACCCCCAGGGGTTCAGATCATCTGACTTGAAACTGGAATGGGTTTCCATGACTCAAATATTCCAGCACCAAGCCAGTACCAGTTTGCTCACACAGAGCCCCAGCCAAACTGGGCTGATAACAGCAGAGTTAATCCAAGCTTTACAGTTAGCTACTTCCCCACCTCCCCCTGAATTCCTCTCCCCAGCTGACAGAGGCATCTTTGTTCTGTGGTATCACAAGGGCAGTTTGATGCAGGACATCCCCAGCAGCTGTAAAAGGGACAGTTACGGGGGGCAAACATGAAGCAAGATTTAGTGTAATACAGTAAGAAAGTTTTGTGCAGGGCTACAGGTGCCCTGTGCTCTGGAGCAGGGCAGTAAATGTTTCCCTAGGAAGCACCAGGGAGAGCCAATGTCTCTTACAAAAACATTTATCCCATTTCATGCTTTTACACAGTCCTGGAGTAAGTGGGATTACAGCAATGTCCTTGAATTATCCTGAAACATTTCCTCACCCCCGCTAAGGAAACAGCCCAGATGATGTAGGCACTGTGCTCATACCATCATTGCAGATCCCAGTGCAAGCTACCCAGTCACGTTACCCTGCATCACCTCCCCTCCCCATCCCTCGCATGACACACGTGTAACCAGTAACTTATTAGAACTATTAGTAAGTCATTCAGTGAAGTGGAGGAGGCGAAGCTTTCCTGGGGAAAGCAAAGCTTTCCCACCACAGGCAGCTCTATTGCTCAACAGTTTAATTTTAGCAAGACAGAGCAGCAAGTTGTAGGAAAGTATAAGTACAGAAAAGGAGATTATATTTAAACAATCCCAGTGACCTTGAGCTGGGCGAGTTCAGACTTTGTGAACCTGCTGCCAGCCCCCATGACACGCGACAAAAGAAATAAGCCTTTGAAGAGGGGGGAGGGAGGGGAAGTAAGAAGCTTTCTTTAAACAGCCACTCATGTGCTGCACATATGTGGTGGCTTAATATAAAACTGGTCAACCTGATCCCTGCAAGATTGGCCTGATATGCTTTAGCTCCGTGTTAGCCCCCCGGCCAACGTGATAATGTGATGGTCACTAGTTCAAGGCAGCTCCTCAAACAGGTTCTGCTGATGCTCCAGCTCAGCTGTTGTGGGGATGAATGTCCCCTTCACCACAACAGGCTCCATCTTGGAAGAGCATGTGGTGGGCTCCAAGCCCCCAGTGCAATGGGCCCTTGCAAAGGGGGGCTACTCCCCATCTTCAGCACTGAGGGTGAGAAATGTGGGTCCAACAGATCCCTCTCTACCTGCTTCTTCATGGGTGCTGTGGCTTTTGAAAAATGCAGCTTAAAGGTCTGCATTAGGGCCAAGCCAAACACTACCTCCCTAAGCACGCCTTGCCTTGACTGCAGAGTGACAGGGGAAGTTGCAAGATACTCAGATACCACTCTAATAATTAGGTCAGATTAAAAAAGGAACAAAGAAAAAGCAGGAGAGACAGAACCTGCTTTCAGTCCTTCAGCACCTTGAAACTGCCAGCAAAAGCTAAAGCCTTACTCACCACACATTGCTCAGCAGAGGTGATGCTAGAAAGCCCAAGCCAGGAAATTACTCCTCTCTGTAACAGGTAAGAGGACTTCTCTACAAAGCCCTCCTGCTTATCAGACATACAGACAGTGCACGTCATGTTACACGTGTTTTTGAAAGAGACAAAAGTAAATCACAGGGTATGCAAGAAGCCATCCAAAGGTTAGCCTCAATTAGTCAGGGTGAGGAGTTCACACGAGTCTTTAATCTTGCCTGGTGTCCAACTTAAATCCCTGAAACATGGCAAAAATGCTGGTATCTACCTCAGTGGACGGGTTATTTTTGGGAAAGATTCCACCCTGCAGATAAGCCCCCAGATCTAATTCTACTGCTTGCAGTCTGCAGCATCAACCTGACCTGCCCCTCGGCCTGGCAGACACAGCTCTTCCTCTGAAGCTGGGTAGTTGTCAAGGCCCCAAATGCCTCCTCTTAAATCAATACATTCCCTCTCAGTCATCCCCCTGTAAGGCAGCAGATGCTAGAAGAGAAAGCCCATTACATAAAGTGCTTAAATTCCCACTGATAGCTCTAAGCAAAGCATGTAAGGATGCTCTTAAGAACATCTTGTGCCTGCTAGTTGTTATTTTGCTCTAGTTTTCTGGTGGCCAGTGGAGAAAGTACTGAAACGTCGTTGTGCTATTTCTGGAGATCTAGTGGGCATTCTGGAAAGTCTCTCTCATGGAATTTCTAGCTCTCATTAAGCTGTGAGCATCCACAGGCTATGGTTTCATGCAATCTCTCCCTTCTCACTGTTCCACCTCTCACCCAGTGGGTGGTGGAATGGAGGTGACAGTCGCAGGGCATTCCTGTCTGGTTTGCTCCTTGTGGCCAGAAGAGCTGCTGTCACTACTGCTCTGTAGGAAGGCAGATGTAGAGGTTGCAGTATTTCACTGCAGATCCTGAGGGGTACCATGAGCCTCATACTGACCTCAAGCCTCGAGTGATTCACAGTAACAAGGCTGTGAGGGGCAGTTGGACCCCTTGGCATTGGAAGGGAACCCTAGCAGTGGGAGAGAATATTTCCCAAGAGCTGTTTATGCTGGGGAGGGGCCTTCAGCTGGAACATAGCAATGGAGTTTTGGATCCAGGAAGCCTGCAGGACACAGTTAATTTGCATACAAACAATTAGCACATTCAGGGTCCCTGCTATCTGGCAGTCCAGCCAGAACCTCTGCTGCCATGCCCATGGAAATCCCCCCAAACAGCCAAAGTCCTCATGGCCTGTTCATGCAGATATGCTGACAGAGAAAGATGAGAGGATACAGCTGTGGAAACCTGATAGGCTCAGGCAGATCTGCCTCTCCTATTCCCCCAACCAAAGTAAGGATGCACACACATAAAGCCCATACTTTTCCTCCATCAATTATCAACTAGATCATAGTTTGTGCAAGTACAGCCATCTGCCATGGTCTCTCAGTGTCAACCCATGCCTGTGTCTTTGGCATAAACACTAAATGGGAAGACAAGTCTCCCAAGCAAACAGGAGGTATTACAAATAAACATATACATTAGGAGTCAAATATATTCCCCAAGTGGAAAAGCCATAACCCAGTGCTGTTCCATCTGCCCCAGCAGTCTCTCTGGTGGCACAGTTCTGCTTAGAGCCAGCAAGCCCTGGGGCAGGATCTGCCCCTCCCTGTGCATGGCAGTTATCTACTCTAAAAACAGCTTTCCAAACTTGATTGACTGGAACCCCTGCTACACGGGGAGCAGGGCTGGTTCAGGCATGTTGCAGAAGATGATAAGGAGATGACTGTGTTCTCATGCTATTTTTTAAGATGGTGACAACAAGTTGTATGTGAGAACAAATAGAAAAGTTTCTGGGAAGAACAACAGTAAAGGCAGAGAGGACTTCTTTCTGTGCTGAACAAAATAAGCCAATAGAGATTTTTAATCTCTGTTTTGGTAGCCATGCCCCAAGCCCAGAACCAAGTACCTCTGCAAGACGCTTCTTCCATCAGCCTAAGAGTAGGGACAGCACTCTGTTCACATCCTCCTCCCCTCTCCATCCCAATTCTTGACTCCAGCTCTTAATGGAAGCAGGACAATCCAGACCAGTGCATTATTCTAGGTGCATTTTCAGAGCAACTTTTACTCACTGGAGACAACCACATAGGTTAAATGTATCTTCTGTCTATGGTTCTTCGGTTCCTTGCCCTGTCTTTTCTAGTTCTCAGTTCAAGTATCTCTTTTCCCAGTTTCAGTCCACTGTATTTAATCATTTATGCATCATTCTCAGTAGTAAAGCACATGCGCACAGTACTAATCAATCTCTAGGACTCCCAGCCAAAACCAAGAGCATTTCCTAGAAAAATACATAGGAAGCCAGCTCCAGAACAGCCTTAGCCAAGCTCCCCAGCAGAGCCTGCTCCACACCAGCCCCTATTTCTATGATAAAAATCTGGCAACTGATGAGAGGAACAATAACAAAGAAACAGAAATAGCACAGGTTGGGGTGGGGGTTCAACGTTTCCTCACCACCTCTGTGTTCCCAAAGAGCAAACAACATCACCTGAAGGAGCTTTAATAGGTTAGATTGAAGCTTGTATTCACCACCTACCTCCAAGTCTGCTAGGTCCACACAGAGCAGCCCTTTCACCCTGCGCAGCATGACTGGCTCACTGTTATCCACCTTCACCGAAGCTTTAGCTGTTGCCCAATGCCACAAACAGTGCATTGTTATTACTCTAATCTCTCGCAGAACTAAAGGATTTTACAAGCAGTCATTATTCTTGTTTTAAATATAGGTTTTCAGAGAAAGAAAGGAGCCCGACAAGACGACAGCAATTATAACAGCAAGAGCTTTCAAGCTTCACAATGTCTAGAGCAAATCACTGAGCAAAAATAGTGCTCACTCTGGACTAGAGGAGTCAGCAGATATTCTAAATTAGAGCCAGTGCTCTATTTCTGACAGGAGAGCCTGGGAGCTTCTGTGCTTCCCTGCGTGGCAGCTTTATTTGGGAGAGGACTGGGGGGAGAGAGGGGAGGGGGAGAAAGAGAGGAAAAGAGCATTGTTTCTCTAACTGAGCTAAAAGACTGCTTGCAATTAGGCTGGTTTTCAAAGGTGTTATGTCACAGATTAGCATGATCTCGAAATACTCTCTCCAGCAACACTAAAAAAGCAAAGGGATTCAGAGCCATTCAAAAAGGCAAAACCCCATGAACTCAGGCCTTTCTCCCCACTGCCCATGACAGGCAGTGGGCTCAGCAGAGCACCTCCTGCATCATACCTGCTTCTCTGTTCAGATCTGAGGTGGCCAGGCAAGGGCTCTGCTGCAGTCGTGCTCTGAGACCCTACAGGTACCAGGAAACTTCTCCGACTTGTTTCAGAGCCTAAAAGTCTCAAAAAGAGAGGGCTGTATGCCTAATATTTTCATATTAGGCACATTACAACAATACCTTAGAGATGAAAAGTCATTCTCCAGTGTATCCTGTTCACCAGCCACAGAACCAGGTATGGAACATGGCTGTCCCTGTTTATTTTCTGACCTGTTCAGCCATCTTTTTAAGGAGGCTCTATCCCCCTCTCTCTCCCCAGTCATGTCACAGGCAGTGTGCATAAAGCTAAGGGAAACCATTACATGTTTCTTAATAACTAACCTATTAAAGCTCCTTCTGTCAGTGGTTTCCATTGAAAGCATTCAGGTGAGGTGCAGCTCATGTTGTGTGGAATCTGAGCAACAGCAGGAATGATCCCACGATACCTGTAACACTTCTGAAAGACAGCTCCTCCCTGACGAACCTCTCCCCTGCACTGTGCTGTTCCTGCCACAAACACCAACGCTGGCTGCACTGTTTCCTAAGCAGTGAAATAACAGGATAAAATAATCACTGCAAGAACAAAGCTATTAGTTTATAGCCCAGCTATTTCCCCATTTACAGCCCGTTCCAGCATGTCTGCTCAAAACCCATGGAATGACCCATGGGTGTTGCAGGTCTCCTGTCTACCTCATACACAGGCTACAGGAGCTGTCTGCAGCTGCATGAAATAGGTGCAGAACCATACAGCTGGAGTAACAGATGAATTTTACTGCTTTGTTACACCTCTGATGTTTCTGTCCCAGAGAGCAAAAGGAACACCATTCATTACACTGGTCATTGCCTGGGAGGGGGTAGCAAGTGAGCATGAATAAAAATAATAAACAGATGGAAAATATTCTCTTCCTGCACAGATCAAAAGTCAATTTGTCACCCTTTTTAATGTCACACACAGGGAAGGGCAGCCTCAACCCTCTGCTCCCTGAATTAACAGGATGTGGCAGATTTGAACTGTCCACCTCTCCCCCTCCTGCCTCCCCCCTTTCTCTTCACCTCTTCCCTTCCCCCCTGTGTTCTGCAGCATCACAAAGGATTTAAAAAGAGCTACAAAGACATTCTTTTAGGCTCAGGCAATTCCAGTAACCTTAGAAACCCACAATAGTTGGGAGCCTGGCAGCTTGGCCACAGCAACAGGCAGCTTTGCTGTTCCCTCACTGCCAAAGCTGCACCTTTCCTGCTCCCCAAACCCTGGCTGGGCTGGAGGGTGACATCCAGCAGCACATGCAAAATGAACAGTACTAAAAGGCACAGCTCGGTCCTGAACTCATCCTGTTTCACCAGAGTCAGCTTAGTTACAGCAGGTCCAAGCTGGAGTAACTTCCATGAAAAGCTGGGCAATTTTTCACTCAGGCAGATCCCTGCTGAAGTCAAAGAAAATTTTTGCTTGTGTAAGGATCAAAGGAAAGGGAGTGGGAACACTCTGGTCTGGCCTGCAGAGCCAAAACTGGGGAAAGAATGGAAAAAGCCTCTTCTGCTTGGTTTAGCCATCAGTGGGCTGAGCTCTACTTATATTGCCGTTAATGTTACACTGAAGTGATGTGTCCCCAGGGCAGCCGTGCCCAGTCCAGGTCCAAGGGATCAATGTGATGTCAGTGCCCTGCAGTCCTGGAGCTCCCAGTAACCCTCTAAACACCACTGGGATTCCAGGCTCCCTTCCAAAAAACCCAGGAGTGTCAGAGACAGGAGCTGGGGCTTGGGCTGATCTCATAATTCCCAATTCCAGCACAAGTGTCAGATTATTCTGTGCTGTAAAGAGGCTTTTGGTGATTTGCATGTTAAGAATTGAATTGTAAAGATCAGAAGGAGCCATGGTCTGTGAGCATGAACAGCTGATGCTGGCCACCACGGGAGGGTTATTCATTCCATTCTTTTACACTGATGCAATGCTCTTTGGTAGAGACTTTACTTGTGTGTGTGTATAAAATGAAAAGGCCTCGTTTGTTTCTGAGCATAGACTCCCACCCAGCCAAACCCAGATCAAAATCCCCCTGACCATTACTAGGTTGCAGTAATGTTGTAGTCTGAGTGCTGTGTGAAGCTATACAGTTTAAAACCATCAGTCTGTGACAAACTTGTAAACTCTAATGCCCTTTGCTGGTCTGTGTTTAGAGGTTTATTTTGGGATCTTTCTAATTTATAATCATGGCATGTATACTTTTAGACATAAATAGGCTGTAACAACTCATCATTTTTGCCCATTTGTTGAACATGTCAGTGCACAAACTTCTAAGTCTTGGTCGTTTTTTGGCTAATACTGAATGCAGAGTATAGTATGGTATAGGATTATTATTTATTATCTAAGAGGCAGCAAGTGATGAAATGATGGCATCATCCTCAGACCAGCAGGCAATAGGAGGGAAGGTCCTGGTGAGGACCTTTGGCTCATACTGAGCAATACAGCTGAGGTGTTGCTTCAGTGATATGAGAAGGTCCCTCCTAACTCTGGGAGGAGGGCAAAGGGAAGGGAATGTTACAGCATTCCCGCTGGGTGACCACTGCTTTCGTGAAAGAGGAAGCTTCCTTTCCCTCACATTCCCACCTTGCCTGGAAGTAAGTTCAGAAAACTACCGTAAACCCAGCATGCAGCTGGAATGTCTTGAAAGGGCAGGAAGGGTCTGTGCGGAGTGTTGTTTTCCCCTTACCTGAACAACTTCTTTCCTCACGTTGACAATGTCTAACCAGTCGTGGAATCTGGGATAGCTGTTGAGCTCTGCTGTCCTGTCATTGAGGGGCACACTCAGCTTACACTGCCGCTGTCTGTGGATGTAGTCAATCAGCTTCACCTGTTGGGATGCAGAGAGGATGCAGTTAGAATATGTTGTGTCTTCCTGGTGATGTATGGTACCTAGCAGGAGGAGATGCTGCTCTGGGAGTTTGTCTCTGGCCACTTGTGAATTCAGACAGCAGTGCCTGTTTGTAGTTTGTAGTTTGAGATTTATTAACAAATGGGTTAATACAAAAGTGATTCAAACTCTTCATGCCGTGAATACAGAAATGCAAGTGCCACGTCCTAGAGGACTCAGTCATCCCTTTGCACTCACACTCTGACCACCCAGCTGAAACCAGAGGAACCTTTTAACTGTAACTTCCTAACATGGCTTTGGAGCTTAAGACCTAAAAGAAATTACCTTGGAAACCCCACTTGATGGTTCTCAGTCCTAGTACCTGTTTTTGTAAAAAGGGGATGACAGCACTTCCTTTCTCTGCCCTGGCAGGAGAAGTGAGGGGAGCACATTTCTCTTCCTCCTAAAAAACAGGGGATCTTGGCAACCGCCAGGCTGGAAGTGAGGTTAACCAGGAATACAGATTGGGAATAGAGGCAATAGGAGCAATGAAGAACTGGTATAAATAGGGGAGGAAAGTCCCCTCTCAAGAGGCAGAAGGAAGAGGTTGCAGGCAGTTTGAGGACTACTCAATAGCCCCTAGTATGCCAGAAGTCAGCTTCCCAGCTGTGCAATAGATATGTCATGGAAAGAAGGAAGACAGAAATCACCTAAGCCTCCTCTTTTTCTGGAGGCCTTTCAGTGATGATATGCACTTTGATATACAAACTGCAACCACAAAATCCTGCCAAAGGCAAACAAGTCAGCTCCACGTTTGTCAGCCGCGGTATGTAGGATTCCCAGGGCACTGTGGTATGTCACTGCCTCTTTCCCTGGGTCACCTCACCCCCATTCCTGGGCATACCTCAGGGTTGCTAACCACTCTGGGAAAGAAGCAAGATTGCAGTGGGTCTGAAGCTGGTACAGCCAGCAAAGGCCCTAGCAGGTCTGTGTGCAGAAGTCACGACTCGGCTCCTCAGTCTGATTGTGATCTGTTACTTTAGGGTAGGACCTCCCATCAGAAAAGATCCATATTCCTGAAAGGAGGATGAGATATCAGCATACTCTCTAATGCTAGAGCTCCATGCTCAGTTGTATGTAACTCTAATTTTATGCAAATGCCTTAAAAGTAGCACATGACCCAGTACAAAGAGGGGAACTGAAAGCACTGACAGTGGCAAGGTGTGGGAATCTGTTCCAAAACCCACAGTGGAAAGCAAGAAACACTTAGCAGCTATTTATAAGTGGAAAATCACAAATTAAGTAAAAGAGATTATACAAAACTGTATGCCCCACATACACATATGGAGTATCATAAGGACAGCACGCTGCTTTGAGGAAGGATATTCCTGAGGTACAGCCACTATTCTTGCACTCCCCACGAAAGTTCTCCTCACCCATTCAAATGTAACCCCAGAGCATCACATTTAATGGGTAAGAGAATGGGCCTGGGCTGCAGGGAGCTGGACTCCACTCCCAGCTCTGCCACTGACCTGCTGGCTGACCATGAGCACAGTAACTAGCGTGCCTCCTCCTCCCCACCCTGCCCGTGGCTCTCCAGATCCTACTGCACCAGCTCCCTGGAGCACGTGTCATCCTCAGCTCCTTCTGTACTGCTCAAGAAAACATGGGTTCAAGTATTTCACTTGACAAGTTCCATCCATAGCATAATCTCCTAGAAGGATACTGCTGGAAGGCTCCCTGTGCAGCACAGATTTCAGTGTCAAACTTCTCATCGTTGGGACATGACAGAAGGAGAAAGCAGGCTGACAGCACAAGCCCGAGGATCTCGGATCGCCAAGTCCCGTTTTCCCATGGTAACTCCTTCACATTTACTCTTCAAGTCCAAATTTGTTGTCTATAAATAGTGTATGTGAATTCTCTCCCACCCTCCTCGCACCACGCTTCTCCCCTAGGATGAGTTTAATTTTGTTATTTCCTGCCCAGACTTCAACTAAACTACAGGGTTCAGCTTTAATGGCTGAGCTCTTGCAAAACCCTTTTCTGAGAATATAATAAAAATTCTGGGTTCAGTGACGCACATAAAAAGCCACAAACAACATGCAGGTCTCCAACCACAACCTAGACAGAGCGATAAAGCCAATAGTAAGCTACTCACTGCCTGCCTGCCAAACGGCACATCCTACTCATCACAAATGGCAAACCCCACAACAGAAGCGGCGATACTCCAACTGCCTCAAACCCACAGAGATGGGAAAGAACAAGAGCAGAGACAGGATATGGAGCAGCTGGAGTACGTGGCTGCTCGCAGGGTGTGCTCCAGCAGAGCCCTCCTCCTCTCACTCTGTTGTAGCTGATGGCCAGGACACCCCGTTCTTGTTTGCTCCAAGAACTGCACATGCTGCGAGGTCTGCTCCTGGGTGCATGCTGATCTCCTCCTCCTGCACTCCTAAAATGAATGTCCCTTCACAGCCTGTGTGAGAATCAGGCCCAAGATGTTTAGGAAAAAGCTGCCAAGCTTGTACTTCTTTATTTATTTATACGAACGTAACAGCAGATCTCTTGAGATACAAGTTTGCCCATTTCCAGGACCTTAAGCCAATGGCTGGGAGTTTCAATGTTGATGAACAAAAGCCAAACACACACAAGTTCTTCAGTTCACTCCTGCAGGCATGGCACAAGAAAGCAATGGCATCTGTGAAACCACTGGCACTGGGGTGCAGAATTCAAGACCCCTTGCCAAGGAAGGAGATACGAGTTGGAAGAATTCAGTAATCCAACTGGAGCCCAAAAATTACTGACCTCTGGTTCATTGATCAAAATCACATCCTGACTCTGTCAGAGAATGTTAACAGTGGTGATCCCTAACCAGAGAAATTGTTTCACACGTTTGGGGGTCAAGCTTCTTGTCAATTGTGTTTTCTTCATGTTTAGAAAAGTGACATCTTATTCCAGCAGTCACTGAAGGGGATGCCCATTAAACCTGCTGCAGCTTTTGCACTTGGCCAAGACCCAGTCAGTCTGAATTGAATGCAACTCATCCAAATAACCTGGGAGGAAGAAATGGAGGATAGAAGAGTGCATTTATCTGAAGTCTTGCCTAGCTTTCCACATGCTTTCAATCCACGTGTCTTGGAATACCCTATAAATGCAGAAAGAAGAATTCTTTTCAGTTCACAAAAAAAGGAAATGGAGGCACAGAATGGGAATTATACATTAGACATCTTGTTTCTCCCTTATCAATGTGAAAGCCCAGATTTCTTCGGAACATCAAGAGTTTGAGCCCAACTTGTTTCTGTCACACATTTCACAACCAAATGCCATGTTTTCACACTTTCACAAAAGGTTCTGCTCGCTGATGCCTACAGCTTTTCTTGATGACTTTAAACATATGCAATGTTTAGAAGAGGGGGTTTCACAATACCTAAACCAAACAATTGTCATTTAATCAACAAATCAAGCACTTGTTCAAAAGCCGATCACACTTCTCCGGTCCCAGGAGATGAAATCTCATGGAGTCTGAAGGCACTTGAAAAGACAATAAATATGAGCTCACACCAGTGCTCCCGAGCCTACAGCCACTCACTGCCCTGCAATTTAACAAGCCGGCAGCTGAAGCTTTAAAAGGATCAGATCAATGCATGACCCAGCTCTTACATGTGGCCAAGAGAAATGCAAATCATCTATCTTCCTCCAGACAGGAATTAATCAGGAAGGAACTCCTCTATTAACCTCCTGCCAGGAACAGGCCCAGAGGGCAAGGGTTCGCTCCCTGAAGCACCAGCAGTAGCTGCTGTGGGTGCAGGACATGGCACTACCTGCATCGGGAGGTTCTGCCCTTCTGCATCCTGAACCAGAGACAAAACTTCTGAACTCAGATTATGTCTGCATGGGACACTGGGGAAAGGAAGATGAGTCACTGTAAGGCATCCAGTGAAAGTGGATTCACTTCACACCTTTAGCTGACTCTTATCTATTTTCCCCAGTGCTGTTATATAGAGAAACCCTAAGCCAGGAAAGAAAAAAACCTTGAGCAACCTGAGCACTGAAGAGAACATAAAAAGGTCAGAATCTGACTTGGCAAATTTGTCTCTGAAGTCAAGCTCAGCAACCATGTGGGAACATGATAAAGATCTCAGCAGCACCAGGAGCCCGGCAGCGGTGCGGGTGTGCTTCAGGACACCTTTGCCAAAGTCAGCGGAGTTAAAAAGGCAGAAAGGTGCAGCTGAATTGATCCATGCAAAGGGAAGAACCAGTGTTTCATTTCAGACCTTCTTCCTTGGGTTTGGAAAAGATGATCATAACAGAGCTAATAAGTCACCTGGATACCACAGCAACAGGGTGGGAATACCGAATCTATGGAAAGTAGCAACCACCAAAGCAGCGGAAGTGCTGGTCAGGACTCTGCATTTAGGGCCAAAGCACAGTGATACCAGGTGTGTCCAAAATCAAATGTCTCTGCAGCTCCTGCACCACACAACCCAACACTGAACTGCTCCTTTTGTGAACTTCAGCTTCCAGCAGCTGATTCATGTGAATGCCTCCTGGCTATCTGAGCTGTTATCATCTGATCACAGCATCACCAAGCAGCAACCCAAGACTCAGAAAGTCTCATTTTCCCTCTGTGTTCAGAGAGCTAAGTTGTTCTATGTGTAGGTATAAAAATACCTTATAACAGCATGGACTGTTCCCTTTCCAGTATAGGGCAAATGAAACTAATGCCTGATTTTGAGTGGTTTAAAACCAAATCTGCCTGGTGAGACAGGGAGAGTGGGTCTGTACCCTTTTAACATGGCATATGCTTGTTTAGCAGTGCAAACTCATCCAAACCTGTTGATAGAACATTTCGTTCAACACAGAAACCCATCATTTCCATCTGTGCTTTCATTAGGAACACTCAAATGATGCAGGATTCAGCTGGAGAGCCTTATAATCCCACAAACTTTAAAGCTACGTTGAATTCAGCATGGAATTCAAACAGCTCTGTTCAAGGCAAGCACAAAAGCTGCACAGGAGGGAAATGCTCAATTCAGAATAAGAAGATGAAAAAAAAGACATTTCAAGGAATTATTTGTAGCCTAAAAGAATGAGGCCACTCAATTTCTCATCCATGTGGCCTTGCCCTCAAAACCAGGAGAACTGAATCCACTAATGGATGGTACTTTAACATCTATCTTCCTCAGCCCTATATGAGTAAGGCCATGCCAGCAGATAAAACATTACAAAGAACTATCAGGTAGCAGATTCACTTGTTTATTTGAGATGATACCCGAGAAGAGGAGCTCACATTGTCAGACAGATTTGCAATTTGTGGAATTCACGTTCTCTTCCTCGGACCCAGCTGATTGCTTCAGCAGGACTCCAAAGTGCAAAGCTTGGCTTCCAGCTCTGCTTTGCTGAAACAGTGGCCAGAGCACTCGTTTTCTTGGTTCTGTTTCCTGTCCCCACTGATGATACAGGGCAATCAAAGCACCAGGTATGTAGGTTACCGCTATGCTGGACCACTGCACAGCTCCCTTAGAAGCAGACAGTTTGTAGAGCAGAGCTACTGCTTTGAATACCCAAACCCACCTATGACCATTAACATACTCACAAGACCCCATGTGGCAGCACCTTCTTAAAAGTCAGAAAGAGGAAGGAGGATTAAAAATAATTTGCAGAAAGTGAAGGAGCAGCTCTAAAAACAGTTCACAAAAGAGCGAACTCTCAGTGCTCTGGTCTAACCACCAGATCATGGCAGCATCGACTGCACCAGAGCTGCTGAAGCACAGAGGAAATCAGCACAATGACAGGCCAGGAACAGGCACTCCGAGTGGCACCAGAACTCCCTGGTCCCATCTGCAGGCTGCCAGGGCAGGGAGCATCACATCACTGGGTCACTCACATCACTGAGAGCCTGGCCCGGGGAGTTCCAGTGCCACCGTGTCACTTGCAGCAGCTTCTGCACAGGAACAGCTGAGCGCTTGTGTGGAACCCGGCTGCCTGGGCTGGCCTGAGGACTTCTGGTTTTGCTTACAGAAGAAAAGGAAATAGTTTCTCAATGCATTGCTAAACAAACACTGCAAAACAGCACTCAGCACAAGCAGAAAAGTGCACAGAGAAAGTCTGCAGAAGGAGGGAAGAAAAGCCTTAAGAGAAATTAGTACGTAAAAGCACAGAGAGGTAGAGGGATAGGGAGAGATGGAATACCAGATGGATGGATTTTCCTTTGAACCTTCAGTCATGCCTGAGGCTGACACAATAGCCACTGCCCAAACACTACAGTATGTTATTTCTGCTTTGTCAGATGATGCAGACAACATCATTTCTGGGTCACTTGGAGGCCACATACCACTGCTTTTCTCTCCCCTTCTTTCCTTTTCACAATCCCAGCAACTGAGAGCTGTAACACTCAGCTGAGGCCTCCCCAGTGAAGAGCATGAGTGGGAGGATGAAACTTCACAAGCAAGTGGTTCCCTGTGCCTGAAAACGATTCTCTTCAAGGATTTCATCCTAGAGAGGCACCCAAGCCTAATGCAGCTACAGGAACAGTCCTTTGCTTAAATAGCAAAGATTTCACACCCACTGAACACTAAAAAGGAAAGCCCTCCCCCTTCCTTTTTAACCTCAGGACATGCAACTGCAACAGAATGATTGAGAGGCCCTGCAGGACTGAGAATGTACCATTTGCTGAGCACAACTCTGCTGCTGCCACATCAGATCTGCAGCTCAACCTCCTCTCAGCTCAGACTTCTCTCCAGCACCCATCTAGCTTCCTTAGCTCAGCCATGCTTCATTAGGCTTAACTGCATTTCCATATGGAGCACAGGAAGACTAATTCTTCCCCTTGCACAAAGCGTGCATACTGAAGGATATCATCACTCCAGACTGGCCTACGGACCTGTTAAGGTTTCCCATCCACTCACTATATTAGTGCCTATGCCATTTAACAGGCTTATGGGTTTACCCTGCTATGAAGAGCACTTCTGTTCAGGCACAGCACACGTCCTGTTCTCCCTATTTTCTCCCTGTTCAATCCCTTCCACAGGGTCCCCAGATCCTGTATCTGTTCACACGCAGCCCGATCAAAAAGAGCTCAGACAAACCCAGTGACCATCTGGAAGAGAATCACCATCAGTCCGGAACCTGGTCCTCAGCAGCTGAGGCTTCACAAAGCCAGTCTTGGCCCTCAACCAAGGTCTTTAACAATAAGTTAACAAGCATCTGTCAGAAATGCACTAGGCAGAGCGGCTCATGCCTTTGGCAAGACAGCAAAAAGGATCTCCTGAGATCCCTTCCAGGGATTCTGTGTTGGCTGAGACACTGACCCGCATTGTAACAGCACTGAAAAAATCCAGAGGCTCAAGAGCACAAAGCCTTCTATCTCCATGCAGCAAGCAAAGATCAGCCCTGAGTAAATCCTCCTGGACAGTCAGGGAAACCTCAGTTCAGATCCTTCCTCTCCTTCCCGTGCCTTGCACGCTCCAAAACAAACCACTGCAGAGCCCCTGCAGACTTCAATAGTGAGTTAGGAGCTTACATGCTTTGATGGTTCCACATCTTACAGTCTTCGAGGCTCAGTTCCTGGTTCATTAGGGCATACACAGTGCTTTAACCCTGCTTCACCCAGCCAGGGAAGAGGGAGGAGTTTAGAAGGTGCTCAGATGCTAATGCAACCCAGGCTTCTCAAAGGATGGAGGTGAAAAAGTACTTGTCCAATTTAGCTGTGCTAGCCCATACAGCTGTAGAGAGGTGAATGCAGCTCAGACATAACACCAGTACTATGCTTCTCCCTAGAACTATAGTTATTCAGTGTGTTGGCAAATTCATTGTACCTCTCCTCATATAAAGAAAACCACCCCACATTCCATTCCCATTTACAGTGACTGCAGCCAGAAAGCAGCAAGTGATAAGGATTATGAAAGGTTCATAGTCTGGGGAGGAAGCAGCAGGTCATGTTTTGGGCATTGGGGCTGTATTACAACTCACAGATATCTCTGTAAGATTTAAAACTTAAAGTGCCTTTAGAAAGCATATCCTCCATCATTTTTATGACTGCACTCATCGTTCTCACACATCTGTAAAACAACTCTCAAGTACATTTGGTTGTCTGGTGGGGGAGGCAAAGAACCCAACAGCCTGTGCATGTGTGAACTTACAGCACAAATAGAGAATCAAGAGTCTACAGCAAAAAATGTAAAGCCAGACATTTCCTTCAGCAAGGTCAGGAAGGGAATGACTAATTCTGGGTCCCCAGCACATTCTTGCACTTCCCTTTCCTCCCCATTGCAAGCCTCATCCTGCAAGGTACTGAGCACCGGCAGAGACAGCGAGGGACCATGGGGCAGGGCATTGCATGTGTAGCAGTACTCTGAAGGAACTGAGCTCCTTTAATGAAGCAGTTTACTGCCCAGGATGCTGTCCTTAATCCCAAAACAGTTTTTCCTTTTCTCTTCCCCTGCCCTCCCAGCCATCTCCCTTCAGTCTTCCACATTTCTATTTGTGTAGCCTCAATAAAACACATTTCCATTCCCTCAGGTACTGGCTGGGGAATGAGGTAGATTAGCAGCTTGTTCTCGACAGGACTTGGACTTGTTATTAGACCAAGGGAAAGAAACAAAACACAACAAAATCCAGTCCTCTGCTTCTTCGACTCAATTACCTGTGCACTTCAAGAGTTCAGCCTCCCCTCCTCACTCCGACACACTTCCCCACTCTGCTGCTTTGGGGAATGAGACTCTGGGGAAGAGAAAGTCAGACAGAAAGAGAATTTTAGGCAGAAAAGTTTAAGCCTGTGCAGGCGCAGGCTGCCGGTCTCAGAGCTGAAGACATTACATCTCTGCACGCTGGGAAATCTCAGCTAAGAAACACTATTCTCTGAAATGCTCCAAATTATTAGCTTTCCACTAGAAAGAATGGAGCTATTTTGGCAAGGGCTGGGGTCACATTTCTCCTTTCACAGACACTGCCTGAGAAAGCTGCCACAGCTCACTGCTCACATTCTGTCCTTCCAAAAATCTCCGTGGAGCTCTGTCTTGCTGGTTACCGTTTGCCCAGAGCAGCCACATGGGGTTTCAGTCATTAGTTCAAGCACAGAAATGGTATTTAGAGTGGAGACACCTGAACTCAGATTCTCACCCAGAAAAGAACAGTCTCAGTTTGCGACTCAGACTTTCATCCAGACATTGCTGTGCCCATTTAGAAAGTGAAGGAAAATATAGCTGCTGACCTGGTAACAGTTGTATGGGGAAAAATACACAGGAGACTGATAAGCAACAATTGGCCATACAACAGACAGCCTTGCAACAGCTATTTGGCATCATAGAGCAGCCAGGAAAGATTTGAATCAACACTTGAAAAATGATCACATGCATGCACAAAGAGAAGCTCCAAGCAGAGGATCCTTAAGCCAGATACAATATCCATTACTTCTGGGACTTTCCACAGAAGCTCCACACAGCACATTTGTCCCTGAGCCTCGTCAGAGCAGGAGCTGGGCTTTGGGTTGGTTTATCTTTGGTTTTGTTTATGAGAAGTGTATTGTCAGAGTCACTCAGTGAAAACCAAGCCTTCCTAACCAAGTGGGTTAGGTAGGTCGCTCATTTTCAAAGGGTTCTATGGAAACAGGTCAAAGCTCTCAAACCGTATTTTTCCAACAGAAACCTGCATTAAATGTATAATAAAAGGAAATGTGCCAGTGCAGGATCAGAATTGAAGCATTTTGTGTATTGTGTGTATGTGAAACCTGAGTCTGAGTTTTCTCCTCAGCTGGGGATTGGAAAGAAATCTTTGGACAAGGGAAGTTCATTTGCCACCCCTGCTACCCAGATCACTCCAACGGTTCAGAAACCAACCTCAGAGCATCAGCCTGTAGTATCATTTCTGAAGTGATCTATACACTTGTTCACCTTCATCCCCTTTTTCTGCGGAGCTTTGCAGTGTTTTACATCTTTCACTTTTTGTGCTGTACAGTCTCCTTAGGAAATACTCTTCAAAATACTTCATCACCCCTTTTGCATTCCATGTGCTTAGTTAGATCCTTTTTGTCTTAAAGTATCTCTGATCATCACCTGGTGAGTAATCCAGCAGCCTCTGAGCTTCAGAATTTCTGCTCCATCCGAGGAGGGGCTGCTGAGGGACAGCAACTAGACATGAGAAAAAAACATGACTGCTTAGGGGAAAATAAAAAGCCATTGTAAGAAGCCTGTGTGCTATTCTGTACTGGAAATCCTCCCCTCCTCAGGAGCAGGGGAAAGACAAAGGGATTCTATGTTGTATCCTTCTGCCTGTGAACTGACAGTTCTGCGTGCTGGATACAAATTCATTCCTTAAGCTTTGAGACTTTTCACGGCAGCAAACCAGCTCTTGGTTGTTACACAAAGATCACTCATGGGATTTTTAGATTCCTTTCATTTACAGTGTTTAATCTTGATCTTTCCAAAAGGGACATGAATAAGTTAGGCATTACTGATGCTAACTTCCTTAGGGTGCTTTGAAAACTGGAACACCACACCTGTACAGTGGAAGACTCTAAACACCATTGGTACCCTACTGCATCTCCTGCTAGGTGCGATATAAAACCCTGCTGGGAGTAAATCTTACAACACTCCTCCAGTGTAACAAGGCCAGAAATAGAAGAAGGCCTGCAGAGAATACTCACCTCATGTGTATAAGTACAGGGATGGGGGTTCTGTGTTGTGGTTCAGTTTTGGTGGGTATGTTTTTGTTGTTGTTTTCCTCCTTGCAGTGAAATGGAGGAGGGAGATGGCTGAGAAAACCACGTGGGGTGTTTTTAAATATGTCAACTGTAGGAAATTGCTTAACTGGAATGTGGCAACTTGCCACGATCTCTGAAAGTGTCTTAAAACAGCAAAGCAGCTTTATTTTAACAAGCTGCAATGAGACTGCACTTTTTGATTGTCAGATAGAACAAAACACACTAAACCTGCTCTGTTCAAACTGCTTTGAACCTACAAAGCAAACTTCCTTGTTTCAGCTTTTAAGAGGAAAAGGGAAAATCTTTGGTATGCTCTGCCACGGAGCAGGGATCAGAGGGTTTTAGTTTGCTCATCAGTTCTGGAGAACAATTACAGAGTGCTATGGACAATGTGCTGAGGCACGAAATACAGGAATGCAAAATCTGTGCAAGCATAACCAGGATTCAGCTGCCAAGCAGAAAGCAGCTCCCCCACAGCTCAGCTCTGGAGAAAGCTCCTAAAGCAATGAAAAATAAAATGGAGTCAATGGATTATATGAGTTTTCTCTATCTTTCCTCTGGGTCTGGCCTGTCAGTAGTAATAGGGATGCATACTGGGTTTACTTCCCTAGTCAGCTTGCTCTCAGAAAACAAATATGTAAACCCACACAACTTATCATTCTGATTCCCTCTCTTTCTGTGTCCTCAGGTTTGCCTCCCTGTTCTCTTAAGATCAGGATCATCAGAGTCTCAAGAGATCATCTGTGAGGTGTAGTTGAAGATAACTAAGGGAAGGAGCACCAAGCCTTAGGACATGCCTCCCATCAGTCAAGCATCCCCAGGTCTCCTCTCACGCAACACGGTGAGTAAGCACATCTCCCAGTTAGGTTACAGCACAATCAGTTCCAATTATGCCTTAGGTAGCCTCAGCTGAAGAATCACTTCTCCAAAGCACTCCTGGTTTCCTCATGTAGAAGTGTATTCCCTTCACTGTGCTGGCTGCAGAAGGCTGATGATTCATGAGATATAACACACTTTGAGGAATTTACTTCCATGCAATCAGGAACAAGGAAGAACAGAATTCTGGATAGCCAAGCACCCCAAAACACAGTGCAGACAGGAGGAACTTCCCTGCAGGGGACTACAGGTAGAAAACCCCTCTCTGAAACTCCAGCACTGTCCCCTGAAGCAGTCAGTGTTATTGTGATGAGAATGAAAGACTAGTTGAAGAAGTTTGGATTTAATGTGAGATGGAGGGAAATGCTCTGAAGCAGAAGAGTGGTGTTGCAGGATGGATGGTGTTGCAGGATGTCTTTTTCCTGATTTGGTTTGGCAGTTTCTGGAGTGACCTGTGTGCAGAAGCTCTACCAGTTTGCTCTGTTATAAAACTGCTGTTTAGTTTCTGGGTTTCTTTGACTGTGTTGAATGCAGTTTTGTATTGGATCCGTTCTTCTTCCTTCCTACTCCCCCTGCTATTCTGAAGGGACATGGACAGAAAGAACGAGGCAACAGGAAGAGTAGGAGTCACCTCTATAGAGACAAAGCAGGATATGACCTCTGTTCCCTAAATAGAGAACATGCTATCCAAGCTGGTGTCTCCCGAAAGGAAAGACTACAACAAAGTGACACTGTTAATCTTGGGTTAGAAACTGTTAATTTAATGACATCAATGGTGCTTTGCAGGAGGAACTTAAGTATTAACTGCACAGAACTTAAATTAGTGACTGTTCTGATGGACTCTTGCTAAACAAAGCTCAAAGACTGTAGTGGTGCCTGATGGAGCCTTTCCTTTGCTAAACTTTGATCTTACCAAGTATTGGTGCTGCTCCTACCTGGGAGCATCCAGCTCCTGCAGTCTTGCTGCTCTGCTCAGCTGGGACAGCTCTGGAAACCAGTGGGACCTGTTTGTCCAGCTTAGAGGCTCCTCTTCCCCACTGTGGCTGCACTGCCCTATTAAACTTTGCCTTTGAATTTAACAGCCTATGACACTGGTTTGTTCCCATGAGCTGCCTGACCTCTGTTTCCCAGGGCAGCATACAGATTACTAGCTGGGACAAGGCAATGACACTGAATTACCCTGAGGTAGCCTCATATCCAGGTACAGATACTGAGCTTCATTTCTGCCTCCAATCTCTATTAGCATGCAGCAAAGTACAGTTGAAGGGGGCTTTACTGCTAGTAGCCAAGCATCTTTACTAACTCAGCGCTCCTGTGCTGGCTGTAGTTACAGTCAGATCACTGATGTTGGGACTGTACAGACACCCAAGATAATATCCCAGTGCTAGAAATTCATATTCTGAGGGTAATGATTTACCTAGTTCAGCCTCTTTAATCCCCAGTCTAGGAGAGCATGCCAACAACTTCTGAACACGCCTGCCTTCAAAGCTAGGGCCTTGGGTGATCTTGTCTGTGAAGGATTTCTAGTAGTGTCCTAGATAATAAGCAAACAAAAGAGCATTGCAGTTAAGATGACTAGCCTAGTTAGTGTAGGTAGGATGCATGAATTCCAGAGCAGCAACACTCACACACATACCACCACAGGGGCGTGACTGCAGGTGTAATTGCTCAGGCCATTAGTCTCCAATAGCTACATCTGCTGGGGACACTGGCATCCGGTCCCAACCCAGCCAAGTAATCTTGATGTGTTCTATTCAGCCATAGCCCCGTTCAAACATGTACTGAGACAAAGTACTAAGAACTGTCCTCAATACATCTCTAGAGACTAAAAAGGTAAACTTCCACTGGTGTTTTAGAACTTAGTCCTCCATGTACATCTTTTCTACTGAAAGGGACTTCACTTAGTTTAGTATGGATGTCTGAAGCACTTCAACTCCAGCTTGCTATTCCTGTTTAGCTGTAACACTTGTGTATGAAGCTAAGTAAAACTGACCTAGAGTTTGTTTATGCTTTCAAATGGTATATGTTCCGTGCTGGAAATGAGCACCTCTAACCAGACTGACTCTGTACTACAATAATAACTGGAAATGAACTCTGGACCATTGGTTCCCAGCCACTCTGTGCTAGATCATGTTGCGTAAATAATAGCCAAGTCTGGGGGCAGGGAACACTTAGTGACAGGGAGCAATCTGCCTTCTGCAGCCTTCTTCTAGCAGCTGCAGAGTGCTTCAGACCAGTGATGACATACATGAAACCAGCAAGCAAAGCAGTGGGAGAAAAGGAGAGGAAAAACCTTTTGGGTTACACAGCAGCTGAAAGGGATGAGGCTACAAAGCCAACACTCTATAGTTTCGCTTTAGCTTGAACCTTGAGACTAGCAGATAACCTGGCAGGAGTGCGCTCCAGATATCCAACCCAGATAAGCAACACTAAGGCTTCATTTATCTCATAACCGTGCCATCTATAACAGCCGTTCCAGTGTTAGAATTACAGTGCAATACAAGTGCAGTTAAGTCCCCTTTTATCCCAACTTTCACATTGTTTTGTCCCTCAAATACCAAATAACTGAGTACCAGCCATTCTCTGAAAGGCACCTGCCCAGCTACTTGCCAAGAGAGGTTAGAAAACCTGTGGCTAACTGAAATGCTCTCACAAACAGGCTGGCTGCTTTCAGTTCCCTTCAGCTGAGACTATGGTGTGCTCAGCTTTCACTTACAAACACCAAAACTTCCCTTCTTGTTTGTCATTCTGGAGAATGAGGAAGGATAAAAGAGCACAAGTTAAGTGTAACCAGTCCTCCCTCTTATTGCAGGGGGGGAATTGTAGAGTACACAACTTCTCACTCCAACTGTTCATTCTGAGGAGCCTTTCAAAACATGCATCCAGTGTATCTACACAGTAAGAGTGTAAATTAGTCTTTTCCTTCACAAAAGGCTTATGACAAATGATAATGACAAGACACAATGGCCTGTTAAATTGTCCCTTGGTCCCTTATGGGACTTCTCTGAACATCACTTCCTAAATTTAAATATCTGCACTTATCCACTGAAAGGATACATGGCTTGGGTCACGGGACAGTCACTTTCCTACACGGTATTCTTGATTCCTAACTATACTGATAGTTCATTATCAGCCTCAGGGAAAGGTTCAAGCTCTTAAAAATGCAAAGAAAGAGCTTAAGAGGAATTGGACTTTAAAGCATTTCTGTCATCATTTCAGTGGCAGAGATTTTAAAGCCAGGTATGAACAAAGGAAATCTTTATACAAACAGTGAATATTATATAGGTCATGGGTAGCAGTAGTTGCATGTTATGGGGGCATAATGTAAGAGAATTCTTGCCACTTTTATGGCTCAAAAGGGAGGAACACAAATACAAGCTGGTTCTGGATGCTGTGAAGGGGCTGAATGAGCTGGAGCAGCAAAGCTGATACACAGAGATAGGAACTAGGAAGAAGGCAGTAAAGGAGGGTCAGGAGCAAGACACAGGCTTTGAAAGGTAAAACAGCTCTGAGAGCATACTGTCATAGTCAAGGTGTTATGTCAAATTACTGTGGTATTGGTTCTGTATGTAAGTTAGTAGCCCTTGTCACATAGTCTTGTAATCTTGTAACAGTTCTCTGTCCTTATGCAGTGGTGTGGACAGGTAGCAAGTTGCAACTTTTGGTCTGGAAGCATCCTCCTTTTGAGGGTAGGGCACTTTCTGTGTGAATGATTCAGGTTCTCATAGGATGGAGTCTGCAGTGAGAGAATAGCTGGAAAAAGGATTCTGACAATCATTGTATTCCCCTTTAAGCCCACTTTTAAAAACTGTGTAAGATCACTACATCAGATTTTGTACTTGGCTGTGCAACTACAAAGTCTGCACAATTTCTGCATCAGCTTTTATAGATCAGATGTAGAGGGTAAGCCAAGCCAGGATTTACTGCCTTAACATGCATATGGCAGAAATAAAATCACAGTGAAGTCATTGGGCTGATGTCAGATACAGCCTTCATAGTGTATTAAACAGCCTTTCTCCAAACACCCAGTAGAGATTTGTGCTTTGGAATGAGTATTACTGTCCTCTGTCTAGTTCAGATCACAAAACTTCAGCTGAGCTGTATTTCTGTATCTATCTCAGCACTATGAACCCATCAAGTCAAGCAAGACACCAATCAATCTGCAAAACTATTTTTTCAAATACTAGACTGGAAGGATTTTGACAGAAACAAGAGAGACAAACTCTTCCTCAAAAGGACTTAGTAATTTTCCAGTAATGAATGGAACCTGAGCTGCACCCACAGACTGTACACAAAGCCTTAAAAACACACCCAAGCCCATGCTATTTGTAAATACCAAATAAGCATAACAAATACCTGGAATGAGGTTTCCATAGCTGACAGATCTGTAAGACTGCTTATATACCTTCAAACTGCACCTCACTTCAGAGGCTGTATGTAAGCAGGAATAGCCGATGGTCATTGCTATGAACCCAGGATGGGATCCTCCCGTGCTGGAGCTCTCATAAAGAGTGGGAGCTGAACTGGGGAAAAGTAATGTTGGTGAAACAAACATCCAACAGCATGGAAGGAGATGAGATATCCTATTGCTGTAAAATTATCACCACTTAAGGGACAGGTGAAATGAGGCAGAGAAAGACTCCTTCTGTATTCTAAAAATACCCACTTTCTCACTTTATTATCCACTGCTATTTGAGTGTTGTTTTTTACTACCTTGCCCATTCAAAAACCACTTACTTTACATCAGCTTGAAGACAGCACAACAGCACTTCTGTTTAAATAGCTGGAGCTTCAAGTGAGGGTCAAGGCCACACTGTTTAAGGTATTCAACCTTGAAAGGCACTTATAAAAGAACTGAGCCAGCAGAGACTAGAGCTAAATTCAGCTCTTACCCTAGTTTTGAACTGCTTCAACAACTTTGTTTTCAGCACAGTCACACTCAGTTTCTACTATTGTAAAGCAAGGTGGACTCACATAACCCCAAGGAAAACAAGCAGGGTCCTAAGTTAAAGCCAGCTGTACTCTTTGCTACAGATATGTCACTGATGTGATCCCTTTAGCAGACACCAAGTGTTCCATCAAGTGATACGGCTGTAAATAATTTACCAGCAACCCCATAATAGTTGATTAAAACCTACTGAAAGAAGATCTAATTAAATTGTCCCTGAAAGAACAGATCCTGATATGACGACTGTGTAAGAGGCAGATGGCAAGCAGAAGCTCATCAGAACATGAGAGAGTAATTTAGCAGAAGGTACCTTTATCTGTACTGAGCTGTGGTGATCCCCACCTGTCTGATGCTGGCTGTCCTGGAGGTCATTCCTTCTTTCTGCCTTTGGGCATCTGAAGTGACAGCAAGAGTACTGGCTGTCCTCAGGAGTGGCATTTGGGTACCTGTAGAGTTAAGTACCTAATCTCTTAGGCAACCAGGTTAGAAAGTGCATACTACATGTGTTAGGGATGAGCAACAGACAGCAGCTCAAGTTGGGAACTGCACGAGGCATAGAACAGGCAGTCTTTTTATAGAGGAGGTAGAAAGGACTGTTGGTAGCAGCAAAGCCTTGAAGGAGTACAGGACTTGGTAGCCAGCACTGTAAGTGCCGCAAGAGGTGGTACCAGGCTTCTCAGAAGAAAAGATCTCAAAATATTTTTTCTCAGAGAAATGAACCTTTAGTACTGATAAATTCAAAATCCCTCATCCATCAGGATGGCTTCCAGATTTTCCCCATATTCTCTGCCCCAAAACTAGAGGCCAGACCAATCTCAGAGCCACAGCTACTTGTATTAGGGGCTGAAGGCTCAGCATCTAGAACTCTAAAGAATTCCAGCAATGTGGAGACTTGCAGTGCCTGCTGGTACTGTTCCCACAGCACTGAGGCTTTGTCAGGAAAGCTGACACAGACCATGCTGCTAACCCACCCTGCAAAACACTGAGTGTGGAGACTTTATCCTGCGCAGCATAAAGGCGCCATGCCTGGATTGAAGAGACCTCACACCAGGCTCCTCTTGTCAGGATACAGGAAGACAGAAAAGGCTGAGCCAGCCAATTTACATATAAGATCTATGAGGAGTGAAAGAGAAAGGCAGGGATCAGACCACGCATTTCTTCATGTGTTTCCCTTTCCCCCCTGCACCTTTGTTTTACAGCTGCAGGAAAGACCAAGTGAGAACTGTGGAAAATTGCTGAGTCAGGCTATGGCTGTGGGGCCTCAGGGACTCTGTGACAAGGCTTTGGCCAAAGGAAAAAGCTGAGTGGCTGGGAAGGCACTGCTGGGTAGGGACACTCGAGCTGTATGGGGCACCCACTGCAGGCACAAGCAGGATTCATTGGGCTGAAGGTACATAGTGGAGCTCTGCCTAGGAAAGATTAAGAACTGGAAACATTTTGCATTAACAGAACTGGAAAGAGGATGCAGATTAAGCCTAGTAGAAAGAAGTGCTAGAAGTGCAATGAAGGCAGACAGAAACGAGCATAGATGCTTCTCTGAGCTCCCAAGCAGCCTGCTCTTCCCAAAGACCTGCACGTCAGCAGTGTGTTAACCCTGAACTCTCTGGGCAAGAGCACCCACAACCCTGTATGGTCAGCATGTTTTCCAGCTCTTATTGTCCAGTTCCTACAGGACCAGGCATGCTGTCACAAACACCAGCATGGGTTGATGCTTCCTCTCCTCAGTCTTCCTCACCCCCCATTCCAAATATCTCCTAGTTGCTCCACTGCATCAGAGTTGACTACCACAGCAACAAGATTTCTGTACATAGCTTTATGAAGGAATATCTTGTAGGTGTCAGCTCTGCATCTTCCCCCAGTGCTGCCACCAAAAAATGGGTACATTGAAGCCAGTTGTTAAACCTCTCCCAACTCACCCTTCTTGGCACAACAGTTCAAAAGGACACTGAAAAATCTGTTAGTAACATGCTATAGGCAGGATCTGCCCCTTCATTAAAGAACATGGTAAAGGCAGTTCAAGTGGACCCCAGAGAGGAGCTGCAAGGAGCACTAGCACTACCACGGGCTACAGCTGAGAGCTGCATCACCAGTGCACTGCTGCTGCCAAGCTACTAATTTCTCACTCAGTGAAGGGACAGATGCCACCACCTTCAATTTGAAAGCCAGTGTTGGAGGTGTCCATTAACTTCAAAGCCCTTCACCTCAGACCACAAACTAGTTATTCTTGGCAACTGCAGCAATTTGAACAACACAGTAGAAAAAATGAGGGAAAGAACACATCAGTGGAACTGGAGCATGCCTTGGCAGCAGAATAGTATTGTAGATTCAGTTTCCATAAGAATAAAAACCTAAATATTAGTGTCATCCTAGTAGAGATACTCAGCTAGCTCTTGCTGTTAGCTACGCCTCCAGTTAGAGATTGGCAGATGATTACTGATAAGGCCCATTTAGTTAGATGCAAATGGGTAACTGCTGCTACAATGGTGCCTTCAGCATCATTATAAAAAACATCTTCCCCTAAAGTAGGATTGTATTTCCTACAGATACGGTCTCAGCACAAGTCCAGCCAGTGCTTCAGTGCAGCAGCTGAAGACCTGGACTTACAGCAGCTCTCCTTCCTCCTTCCAAACCCCAGTTTCCAGACTCCACTCAAGTCACTGGCCATGACTGCAAATGGCCCAGGAATTTAGAGTGCACAGAGAGGTGTCCCACAGAAACTCTGCCTTGTTATAGCCATACAAAGTGCCACCAATACAACAGTGCTTACATGGGGCCTGTAGCCATCAGCCAGCAGTTCTTCAAATATTACACTTGACCCACAAAGCAAGACCAAACCAGTTTAACACACATAATATCCTGGCTTAATACAAATGAGGTCGACAAGCCCTTTGATAGCTACTCTGGGGTTTCTCCCAGCTTAGTTGTGTGAGCAAGTGCTAAGAGACTTTGGTACTTGTGCTCACCTTGGTTTACTTCAACACTATGACCTCCTTCCTCTTCCAGAGAGCTTCCAGACACGCTGTGCTTCAAAGGAGAAAGAAAGTGGGAGAAGAAACCTTTCTTTTTCCAAAGGGAGCAGGCTGAAGCCTATGCAAATCTGTCCAGACAGATCAATCTCCTGATAACAGTACTTGTGTATTTTAGTCAGTTATTTCCTTAAAACAAGGGAGAAAAGGGCATAGCTTCCAGAATTGACTAAAATGAGGCGGGTGGGGGGAAGTACTGTCTTTGCTCTACAGTAGGAGAGTTTACTTCCACTAGCTGGTGCTGGCCTGAGGCACGTGAACAGTCTCTAGAAACTGTGTGAGAGTTAAAAGTCAGAAGACTTAATAAGAGATGTTTTACTCTGTGGAAAGTTTCAGGTTTGGTCAGCAAGACAAAAGGCCCATAAACTGAAACATTCTGCTTGGCAGATGAAGAGCAGTTTATAAGAGGGAGACATCTAAAAAAGTCAGGAAGCTTTAACAACAAAATCTTACTACTTCTGCTTATTTCAGTGGAGATATGCAAATGTATCCTAAAGCAGAACATGGTCCTCTAGCTTACTGTTGAAGGTAAAAAGAAGAAAACACTGCTCTGGAAGATGAAAACTAAAAAAATTGCTAGAATATTCTCCATGCTTTAAGGCTGGGCAGGGAAACAGGTAGGAAGGTTCTGCTATGACAGCCTGAGAGGCACTGACACACAGCTTCCAGTACTGTATTGACAGGTTCATTTACCTTCCTACCCAGTATCTTTTAGCAGTAATGCTTAGCTGAAGTTCACACTCTGTAAACCAGAATAATTATTACTTCTTTCCACTTTATTCAGCATCATTAATAACTAAAAATAAAACCTCACACTGGAATCTCCAAGCCTTAACAATAGCCCACACACAGCAGCAGTGAGAAGCTTAAGACTTCCTTTCTAAATTTAGATTGCTTCAAACAGAAGTGAAAGTTCTTTGAGAAATCAACAAACCATGTTTTAGAAACACGTCAGGAGAGCAGAACTGGGCAGGAAAATGCTTGTCTGCCCAGTTAAACTCACTTGCAAAAGGCTTCTGAAGGTTTTCAGGAACACAGAGGCTCCTGCTGCATTCTGAACACTATGCTCAATTACCTGTCTTGGCAGTGTCAGATCAGATCCTGAATCTGCTGCATCCCAGCAAGAGTCCTCAGTGTCATGTTAATGACTACTCTGAAGTGGATTGTGCAGCTTCTGCTATTAGAGGTCTTCCATTTGGGATAACTAATAATCACGAGAGGCAGTCCATAGCCCCTGATCAAAGCATGATTCTTTATGCTACTGATTAAGTGTCCTGTAATTCCCCTCTGCTTCTCCAAGGTGCACACAGTACAAATTAGATCTTCTCTCTAGGCAGAAAGGCAATGACAGAGACCTGGCCCCTGTTCACTTTGGAATACATTCCTGAGAGAAAAGACAGCTATGCTTTAACTTTAAAGCCAAATTTAAAAGTACCAACAGCCAGCTGGAGGCAGTGGATCCAATTCTGCCTGCAGACTCTGAAAGCAGACAGGGAATGGCTAATGGGCAGGAAGCAGCTTCACTGCAACTCTTTGAGTTAGACCAGCAAATATCCATGTAGGTTCTGCAGAGGGTATTTGTAATTCCATTTACACTGACATTAAAAGTATAACTACTCTTCAGCTACCTCCTGGACAGTCACTGCCCTACCTTGAGGCACGCTAGCATTTCCCTGTAGACACATGCAACACTGCCTTGCCCTAGTGGCAAGCCTGCAGACTTGGAATTAGTCCTTTAAAACACAGAGCATCAAGATAGATTTTCCCTACTGAAATTTAAAAGTAGGACATGCTGGAGAGTGGCTTGTTTTGCACTATGATAGGCCAGGCCAGCTTTGTCTCTGCGGGGAGAGTTCAGAGGATGATAATCATACAGTCACAGAAAAAAGTTCAAGGTAATAACAAGGAGTCACTGATCTTTTTCTTACACAGAGGATACCATGGGCCTGCAGTGGGGTTCAACCCTGGCCCTTACTACTGCCTCCCCAAGGATAGCCAAAAGAAACCCATGAAATTCCTTGTTTTCTCCTTTTAGGAAAATCACTTCTAGAAAACCCCACAACAGGAAGCTGTCTCTTTTTTTCCTCTCATTCATTAAAGCATGGAAAGTGTATTTGAGTCATGGCCACCTAAGTACATATTCTGCAGGCACATTCTGTGACACCCCTTCCCCAAAACAATGTGTTGCCAGTCAAGCTACAAAATTCACAGCCTGTATTTAGGTGGGGAGAGTTCTATTGTAAAACTGCTGCTTTTACCTGCCATTGTGGTTTTACTTTGTAGGAAGCAAGTAATTTTAGGTATTTTGAACAATATCCTGAGTAACACCTGAAAAGGCTCAAATAGAGCCAAAACATGTAAAAGTTCTGGCTTTGAGTTCTGTTTTAGTCTTCTCCACACTAATGTCTTCCTGCTATCATGTGCTTTGGAAGCAAAGCCACTAACCAGCTCCTCATCTCCTGTGCACCTGCATAACCACCTTGATTTCAGCAGCAATTTAAAGCATCACATATAGGTTGTGTTGCTGGTTGAACAGTCTGGAGCTGAGGTGCATAACTCCAGTGCGATTTGTGCCTTCCATCTGCCTACAGCCCCAACAGCTCAGACTTAAGATACATGTGCTGCACTTGGAGAAGGATGACCGAAAGTCTCTACTGTCAGACTGGGCTGTGATATTCACATGCCTAGAGAGATTAGGGCCTAAGCTAAGGTTTGAGTTTTCACCTCAGGAATGCTCCAGTTAAACAGCTCGTGCAAAAGCAGGTTTAGAACACAGACAGTGAGCTCAGCCACAGAACCAGTGACTGTCAACTAGCACAGGTTCCAGTGAGCACTACAGCACCACCAATGATTACTTCATGTTCCTTGGAGTGAGTACAGCAGGAGTACAACTGGGCTGGGACATGCCTCCGGGATCTGTAGGTGGCACAGCTCTGTGCTGCTCTGGCTTGAGGCAAAAGACAGTATCTGACCACCTCTATACTTTGGTGGTTCTCAGCTGTCCTCCCACTGTAGCAGCAATACAGAGTTTCTCTAGTTTAACTTGGGACAGATCTTGTCCTAGATTCTGGGGGCTATGCCAGTAAGGAATAGCTGCAGTCAAAGCCAAGCCAGATTGCCAAGCTGTTTCTTAAGCATGTTGAGCTAGTTTTTTACTAGGTTCAGACTCCTACCAAGAAGCAGGAGTGCCCAGGACACTTCTCTGCACAATTGCTCACAAGTTATGTCTTGGAAGATTTACTCGCTTCTTTTGGAAGAGGTGTGTTCCCCGATTCAAAGAGTCTCTGTTCCCCCCATTTGCTTCTAGATGTGGCAACACTGTGCTGCTGGTAGCATCGACTGTGTGGGATTACTCCATGGGAGCAAGAAACGAGGAGGAAGGGAAGTCTCTAAGAGATGTCTGAGTCAGTATCTCTGTGTGGTGTCATCTATATTTCATTCTGTGCCTTTCACCACAGCAGTAATCTAACCAATACATTCTCAACCCCCAAAAGGGTGAGAGATAGCCAGGTTTGCTTTCATTACATTTTCCTTTGAGAAAAATATTCCCTATGAGCTGAAAACAAGGATAAGAAGTCTTAGCCTTACAGGAAAGGTGAGGGGTTTCCCTCAAGCATCAGGAAGATTATATGCGCTATGCTGGAAATATCATTTTAAGCATAACTACTCCCTAAACAATTTGGTGTGTCACATGATTCCTTTTGTTAAGTGTTCCTATTTATGAACAGAACCAGGTGATACATCTGTGTGCCACCGTGCTGATTCAGAGCTATAAATGTGTCACTAGTGTGCAGCTGTAACACTAACTGGGGCTTTCCTGGTGTAAGGTGCAGTGAAGAGCTCGCATTTGAACTTGAGTAGCAGACTCCACTCAGGTGGTATCTGTGCAAGCATGAGTTTAGCAAGATAGAGCTGAGGTTCAAGTCAGACAACTTCACTGATTAGATCAATTCTGACCACGCAATAAACACCAGAAATGGTACGTGGAGCCTGAGGTTTGTCTGGTATGACAGACCAGGGTTCCTGTCAGTGTGTGTAGGCACGTACATACAGGGGTCTCAACTCCAGGCTCTGCCAAACTTCTTTATCGGAGTTCAGTTGCTGAAAAGGGTCTCTGAGCTGACTCTCCATGAAGATGAGCAGGAGTAATTCTATTTTAACATCATACAGTGAGCACACAAGCAGCCTTAGAAAGACAAAGGAAGAACAAAGCCTCACTCTGATGCTTTCTTTCTTGCTTCCCAATCAGTGCATCTTAGAATCCAACCCAAGGCAAGAAGTACGCAGAGACCTTGACAGAAAAGTGAAGAGAGTCTCTTGTCATATCTTCATCTTGATGACAACCTACTCATCAGAGCTTGTCCGGAAACCCCAGGTAAGTTACAACACTGCTGCTGACTTTTTGTGTCAACATTAATACAAAAATCAGTGGTAGGAGACGAGATAAATTCCTTTATGACATGCAAATTCTGATCATATACAGAGATACACTATCACAAAGAAAAGGTGATGTCTACAGACTTGTTGACAATAGATGGTTCTCCCTTAAATAGAAACGCTGCTGAACCCTGTCTCACACAAACAAGCACAAGTCTAAGAAAAAAGAAAAAGTCCTAAAAAAAAATAAAAAGAGGACACCTTTAAGAAAACCAAATATCCTGCATATATGCAAAAAGTAAGATGAAGTAAGAGACTCTCCTCTCCTCTTATGTAAGGTCTGCTGGAAAAGGAAGTCTTTTCCGCTGAACAGGACTCATAAACATGTGGCTACAGGTTGCAGTTTGGCCTGGAAAATTCACTACTCCCACTACTTCCAATTTACAAACACACAGTCTTCCTTTCCTTAGGCATAACACATGCCCAACTTCCAGTCTGCAAGTTCAGATGATTACAATTCCTCTTCCTCTCCTCTCTTGACTCCCCCCATTTTCTGAGCATTTGTTTCTGCTTAGAGACTCCTTGGTAAGAGATAAGCCTTTTCTAGCCAACTTGCCAAATGAATCGAGATAATACCAGAGCAAGTTCAAACATATTTAACCCACAGTTATCAATCAGCTGATATGAAAGACTGATTTGTGGAGTAGTAACTTACTTCTTTGTGACAAAGCACAGCTGGAGTTCGTCTTTCTCATCTGGTGTGATATTTTCTGGAGGTGCTGACCAGAAGACATTGCTGAGGAAGAGGTCAAAGGGATCTTTGCATACGAGCCAAGAGTGTCTCTATCACAGATATAATCCAGCCAAAGAGCGAAGAGAATAGATTTTCTTAAAGAGCAGGCAGATCTTAGCAATGTGCGCCACTACCCCACCCTTACCAATGTTAAGAGTCATGCAAGGCATTAACACAGGGACAGAGTAAAGACTGAGTTGTTTCTTTTCAAGGATGCTTGGAGCAACACTGGATGCTCACTGCGTAGCAAGAAATTTTTCTCTTGTAAGTATGGGTTAAAATTACCATTATTTTCCATTTCAGTTCTGTAGTCAACTTGAGAAGTGAGCAAACCTGCTGGGACAGAACTCAAAGAAAACCCTATACCAAAGTGTTGGGCAAAAACACTCAAGCAGTTACTTAGCAGGACATATAAAACTTTTTAAGATACACAGGACCTTGTGGCATCAGAGAACCTGTCTGGTAATAACCAAACTAACACAGTCTACTTTCCACTACAGGGAAACTCCCTGCCCTTCTAAGAAATGGCCTTCCTACAAGTGAAACAGTCAGCTCATGTAACACATGTACACTCAACACATCATTTGCAAGCAATTCCCATAGCCCTTTCTTCCTGTATTACAGAAAGTCCTCCCTGCACTCATTTGAGCTATCACGAGTGCTTATCTTTACCTGTCAAGGTCCCGGTTTGAAATCCTTATCTACCATGTGCTTTATTTTGAGAAGAGCTTATACACAAGAGGAATGAGGAAGGACTTAAAGCATTTGAGTAAATTGGGAGGGACATAAGCATGTACTCAGATACCTTTAGTTAGGTTGATGTGCTTAACTTTGAAACAGGCACACATTATGAATCATGTCGTGTACATGACAGCTCTCTAAACTGTGAACAGGCACAGAGGGAAGCCGTGCCAAAAGGACCAAACTAGTATGTCTGGTGTAAAAACTAAAATATCACAAGCACTTAGATGAATGGCACTGGTGGTTTAGGCTATCAATCCCATTCACATTACAACTACTTTCAGAACTTTACTTCAGGGCTATGCTAACTGTGGGATTAGAAATGGTAATAAACACACAGTGCTGTCTGACCTGAGCTGGTATAGAGCTGAGACAGCCACATCCACCCCAAAGCATTCACCCCTGCACATGGGTTCACTAACAGAGAAGTTTGTGGTCAAGGAAATATCCATTCACCTTTTAAGTTCACAGGGTTTGACAGCAAAACTAGACAACACAGAACTTTCAGAGGTGTATAAGCTAGATACGGATTGTATTATGGAAGCTTCCTTGCCTTTTTATCCCTTCCAGTAGAAATTGAAATCAATAAATTTATTTTTGACTTAGTACACTTGGCTGTCTTCAAATCACACATCCAGCCTCACATTTGGCCTCAGGAGCTACTTCTTCAACTTCCAAAGTCACCTCCTTTCCCAAACTAGTACCTCCTGCTTCCAGTTTTCTGCTTTTCTCTCACGCTTTATCATTTCCTTGAGTCTTTGCTACACAGTTTAACAGTTATACTGATGCAGCTAAACTTTAATAATTCTTTTCCCATTAAAAATTTCTGCTCAAGAACAGAAGATGCCTGGGTTCAAATCCAAAAATACAGATGAGGCCCAGCAACCACTAGTCGCCATTCTTCAGGATCCACTGGACTCCTCAGCGACTCATCGTGGCTGCTCCAGGAAAACCACAGCAGGCTTTGGACATCTCCAGGCCTCCAGCTTCTGGGTGAACTACTGACTCATGAGGAGTTACCTACAGTCTGCACAGAGCTGTGATACAGTCAACCCATCAGTAACACTGGCTCTCTGTGAGACTGGAGCACCCATCTGCCCATGCAAATGCCCCTGACCACGTTAACTAGGGCACAGTAATTACACCCTGAAGTGCCACAGCTGTCTGTACTGTGTACTGAGGCCACACTGCAGCCCACCACCCTCTGGTGCACCAGGGGAAAAGACAGACCCATCTCCAGCCTGGTTCTTCACTCTGCCCCTGCGGACAGACCCACTGCAGACTGGCACAGAGAGTTATGCACAAGAGTCAGGCTGCACTTGACAACACATATTCTGGTAGAGGCAACTAACAGAGCAAAGGCCACAGACCCATATCCATACCCACAACTCCACATGTTGGCAGATACCCTGTACTTGATTGAATTCCTAGAGAAATCACATACTGGACTGTGCCTTAAAAAGAATTCTTTGAGGTAAGACGTTTTCTGATAGTAAATTGTATGAGCATCATAAAATGATGATCATGGCACCCACTTGTTTAAACAGATAAATGCTGAAGAGGAATGTATGCACACACTTGACAACTGCCACTAGAAACACCTTTTGTTGCTTTCAGAAGAATCCAAAGATGACAGCAGCCTTTACCCTTTGTAAAGGTTTCCTTTCAGAACAGGTCCCCAGCAAAATACTGATGATCGTTTCCTGAAACGATGCTGATTGACATTGTTTGAGCATTAAAAAGGCCGTCAGTAGGGTTGCCAAAAGCCTGCACAAATATTGTTTTATAAAGAATAGCCTTTTGAACATGATTTGGAGGTGGCAGGGGAAAAAGAGTGCTACAAATTTGAAAACACAAAACACCCCACAAAACAAACCAACCAAACAAAAAAGGCACAAGAAAGGCAGAGGAAGAAAAAAGTAAGAACAATACATTTCCAAGAGATTGTGCCAGAAGCCATCTACCACCTATTGTTTTGTGATTTTTCCCCAACCTTCATTTCTCGTGCAATGGTGTTTGCAGTATAGGTGTTCGTTACGGTTACTCTCTTGTAATGATCCTGCTCCCTAAAGGCCAGATGCTGTAGCTCCACAGCCTCCAGTGTCAGGCTAGAGAAAAGGACCATTTGCCTTCACATGAAGTTTTTGTCTCAGGGGGAGTGTCATTTACTCTGCTTCAAGCAACACTACCTGCACACAGGTAAAAAGAAATGTTATTTAAGTATCTAAGGGCCAAACAAACTACACAAAAAAAGAAACCTACATTCTGTTTCCAATACTCATTTAGACTCGTGTACAGACAGCACTTCCTTGAAAGCATCACAGCAGCACATGTTTCACGTTTAAAGAGTTTCATATAATCTTTCTAAACAGCAAACATCTCTCCAGCCCAGATCGTGATGCCGTTTGTCAGCCGCACCAATGGAGTGAAAAGGAGGATCAGATTAGATCAGTGAAACTGAGCCAGGGATAGGGAGCCAGGCTTGGAGTACAGGGTGGGAACCACCAGAAGCGAACACCAGAGACCTGAGGCAAAGCGTGACTGCATCCAGCCTCCCAGGACAGGCGATGTGGGGACCCGCCTCTGCTCCGGAGCTCAGGTCACCTCTGGTCCCCACCTCACCGCATATACCTTCACAGCGACACCCGAGCGCAGCCACAGGCCCCATGGCCGCGGAGCGCGGCCACACGCACCAGCCGCGACCCCTCTGACAGCCCAGGCACGCCGTGCCCGCCCGGGACGCGACCGCAGGGGTGACCCGCGCTGCCCCGCACCTGTCCTCACCCTCCGCCTCCCCGTCAGCACCAGCCCCGAGGGACGCGGTTCTAGCGGCGGGGAGCCGGGGAGGGGCGGGGGCTGCCTCACGGCCCTGACAGCCGCGAGGCCGGGCGGCCCCGGTGAGGGACGGGCCGGTGGCGGGTGTCCCCTCGGCGGCTGCCGAGCCCCGTACCTCCAGGGTGCGGATCTCCTGCTGGGTGAGGTCGTTGGAGGCGGCGCACTTGGTGCGGAGCCCGCGCAGGTTGGACAGCGAGATGTCGATGAGGTCCTGCAGCAGCCCGCACTGCTGCAGCGTGCTCCGCACGGCCGGCAAGCCCCGCGCTGCCGCGCCAGCCCGGGGCCCCGCGCCGCCGCCGGCCGCCGCCGCCTCGCCACCGCTCCGCTCCTTCCTCTCCAGCATGCCGGCGGCTCGCAGGGCAGCGGCTCTATCCATTCCTCGGCATCAGGGAGGCCGGGGAGGAGGAGAGGCGGCGGCGGCGCGGGGGGAGAGCAGCGGGGAGGGAGCAAGGGAGGGCGGGCAGCCGGCCGATGGCTCCGCCCCGCCTCGCCTCGCCTCTCCGGGCAATTACCGAGCATTAACATGCGCGACGGCGGAGGCACCGCGGCCGCGGGCGGACCCCGCGGGCGGTGGCTGCTCCGCCCCCCGGCCTCAGTGCCCGCCTCAGCGCCCGCCTCAGCGCCCGCCTCAGTGCCTCAGCACCTCCCTCTGCCCGCCTCGGTGTCTCCCTCCGCCTCCCTCAGCGCCCGCCTCAGCGCCCGCCTCAACCCTCAGCGCCTCAGCGCCCTCCTCAGCGTCTCCCTCCGCCTCCCTCAGCCTTAAAAGCCCGCCTCTTTACCTCAGCGTCCGCCTCAGCCTCTCTCCGCCCGCCTCAGCCTCTCCCCGCCCGTCCAGCCTTCCGGCAGGTATGTCAGGGCTTGCACTCGCCCTGCAGGAGCTTCGCCGCTGGTCCTGAAGGAAGAAGGGTCGGGGCAGTGCTGGGCCTGGCCTGTCCTCCCCGGGGGGTGCAGCCCCTCGCTGTGGGCGACGGGCCCAGCCGAGCTCCTCGCGCCTCCAGGTGCTGGTGCACAAGGCGAGCCTGCAGGCACGGAACACTGTGAGGATTTGGAGGTCCAGAGGTTAAAAAGAACATCAAAATGGCGTTGTGTGTGTCCACAGATGCCCCTTGTGCCTTCCTGGATGGGGTGGTCTAGTGCAGGCAGTGGAGCTGCAGCCTGTGGTGTGGCATGAGCTGTTACCGAGTTCACGGACGCTGGTGACCACATTACACAAAACCCAGTGCCAGCTAGAAACAAGTCACCTACTAAGGCCATAGAGCCTAAAATAGCCTTTCCCAACTGCTGAATAAATCGATCAGGTGCATGTTTTGTTTGACATAAACGTTTACTTAGTAAAGACTAAGTGCAGGTCTAGTACATGAAGTGGGCATTATTATAAACAACTTTTAGTGACTATAAACACTTTGGTGCAATAGTCATCTGGGCTCATTCATATCACGAGTTGGAGGGAACTTTATTAAGGCCTTGAGAACCACTGTGATTTCAGCTTTCACAGCAGAAACACGAGAAAAAGGGTGCAGGTAAGCACTTTACAGGTGCATTGCTTGCGTATCCTGTCTGATGGACTCACAGAACTGAGGTGTTGGTGCAGGAACCACACATTTCCCAGTTATTAGAAGAATTAGGACTGTTCATCTGATGTGAGGAATCCAGAAAGGCTCTTTGCTGACAGAAGAAGATAGCCTTCTTAGTTTAGACTAGATTGACACCAGGTTTTAAAAGCTAAAATGACACCTGAGCTGCATGTGGCAATACAAAAGAGATTTTTATATATTAAAAACAAAAAACTAAAAAAAAAAAAAAAAAAAAAAAAAACAAAAAAGGGGAGAGGGAAACTATGAATCTAGGACATGAGGCAGTGGAGCAGGGCAGATTGTCTGACCCTGAGCTGTTTTTCTCATGGTCAGGTGCTTACTGGTATCCACATTAGGTGGTGTGCATTTGCATCAAGTAGTGTGGCATATGCTGTTTAGTAATTTTCTCAAGAATGTGGGTCAGGTTAAGTATTTGATTTCATTGTCATTATTCACATGCTATAAATGTCATACGCACTCAGGGCTTTGCTGGATTAGGGTCTAATTAGTTTGCCATCTGATGAGTCCTGTGGTTTGGGGAAAGTAACAAACTTTGCTTATTACCTCCATATTTCTGACCTTGTGAAAAAGACTTTTACCAACCCCCTCTTCTTTTAGCAGCACTGGAAGTTTAGCACTGGAAATTTTAGTTTGTAGAACTCTGACAGTTCAAATTCCTCAAGTACAGGTGTCCATGGAATCAAGAAATAGTGGCAACGGGGATATTATTCTTGTAGAGATTCTCTATATGCCCACCTGAGAACATCCATTTGCTAACAGACAAGAAACCAAGTCTATTGCATAAGAAAGCAGACTAGGAAAATTGTGGGCTGTGCATCACAGGATACTTGGCATTCTCTGCAAGTGTTTGCTCGACGTTGGGAGTGCCGGCCTCATTAACTGGCTACCATAAGTGGGCAGCATTCCAGTCCCAGCTACAAGACTGCCCTGCGGGCCCGCATGGAAAAATGTGCTGACTAAACACTCCACACACACCATGCTCTCCCGGCCTGCTCAGCACTACTGAACGAACACAAACTTTACGTTCATGCAGCTGTTGTGTTCACAGAAGTGGGGAGTCCTTGAGTGCTCCTCTATGGGAGCAGATTCCATGCAGGTGAGCTGCTCACATGCTAGGGAGAGGGTGGCACTCTCATAGCACAGCTGAAAGAAGGGGCAGAGGTGAGCACTGAACCATTGCCTCATGCTGAGGTGGATCCAGAGCTAGGCTAACATGGGGCTGCAACCCTGTGTGTCCCACAGGGTTACAGTCTGCGTCACCCAAGGTGACCACTGGACAGATGTGATGCTGAGGTACGTGACTCCTGCCCACACAAGTTCTCTGGGATGTGAAATTTCCCTCGCTGACTGCCATGATAAAGTCCTGCCCTTGCTAATCACTTCTACAGAATCCTGCCCTACAGACCATATCAAGGCTCTTCAAGCTCACTGGGGAAAAACAGAGACCTTTTTCCTTTTTTTCCCCAAAGAGAGAAAAGCAGTGATGCATTTCACATGCTGCTTTTCAGAAAAGCTCCTATTACCTTTTTAGCTAGCTTGCCCCAATTTCATTTAGCTATCACAACACTGAATTTAGATGATGAGACTGAATTACTCTATTTGATGTGTCTAACACATAATAGAAACCTGGGATTTGAAGAGCTGAAATGTTCGGTGGTTCAGATAAAAGAGGCCTTTATTACCGATGACTCCCCTCAAAGGCTTCCTCCTACACAGACAGTAAGAGTATTCCTTTCCTTTCCTTCTCATTGCTGTGCAGCACAATAACACACAGTAGTCCTGGCATGCTTGTCTGCTGTGAATTTGAGAAACTTAAGTCCTATTTTTAGACCTGCTGCTGGATAATCTTTTTAGGATATACAGAGAGAGTAAAGATGGTGAGATGATGGTCATTGGGCAAATCCTCATGGTTTTCTGTAGTTTAAGTGGCTCCATTGCCTGCAGCTGAGCCAGACCAGTTCATAGCAGTTTAACATTTGGCCTGCACCTTCCAGAACTTTTTGTGTGTAGGTCCACAGAGTTGTTCCTGCTCAGTTGCACATTTGGGTTCATGCACAAATTACAGGAGAAGCCACCTTGGGCAGGCGAGACACCCACTCCTTTCTGCCTGCGTATTTTTAACTTCTTCTCTATCACCTGTCATTAGAGAACCCAGGGATTTAATAGGAGTCTTCTGCAGTTAAAATGGCAAGGTCAAAATTAAGGGATGGAACAACAAATCCACGACAGAATGTACCAGTGAGATAGGGGTAGATACAGGAAACAGGACTGTATGCTGAGAGGTGTGCAAATTAAACATCATGGTTGTTCTTAAAAATCATTTTCATGTGTGGGGAAAACACATTGTGCTTGGTCAATGTAAAAGAAACAGTTCCTTCTCCACAGAAGGAGGACACAAGAAATCAGCTGTGTAGCTACACTCAATGTTTTCTGTAGACAGATGAACAGAAAGGACCTTTAAACTGAGACTGAGAGGAGGATCACTGGAACGATGAGTTCATCTTACAAGACCTTACCTCCTGGAGTCACGTGAGTAAGAATTGCAGCTGCTACAGCAACCAAACACTTTCTACCTTTAAGAAAGCTTGAACACATTTTAATAGTCTATAAAACAAGCAAAAAAACTTACTTATTTTTAGAAAAATCTCATGGGGCTTGCAGCCTTGCTTTAGCATTAGTTGTGTCGCAATAATGCTGCCTCTTTGTCTGCTGTTTGTCACCAGTCTCCTCTGTTTAGACTATAAACTGTTTGGGGCAGGAAGTGTCTTTTACTCTCTGCTTGCACAGCAATGCCTGGATCTCAGCTAGAGGCCTCTAGGCTCTGCTCTAATGTAAATACTAAATAGTAGCAGTCCCAGCGGACATAGCCCCCACCCCACTTGGAGGCCTGCCAGGCTGCGGGGCTTGTTCTAGCAGCAGACATGCCAGCAGGGAAAAGTGACAAATTCTGTTGGGGAAAGATATTCATAGGTCTAACAGGGATAAGAAACACCCGTCTCTAGAAACAGAGGCTTATGTCTCTCTGAGGATAAACACACCCAAGATTGACTCATGCTGGCATAATCCCCTTGTGCAATTTGTATACTGGCATTAGATGTGTGTGAGGCAAAAAGACAAATATTTGGTTAATAAAACAACACAGGGATAATAAAAAATAATTAGGCAGTTTTACCTCTGAAAACACTGCAGCAGGTGGGGTTTTGCTCATCCCCTCAGACAGGCACACCCCTCCCTGCAAGCAGAGCTTTCTTGTGCTTGGTTTATCTGCAGCGAGGCAACCAGTTCATTTGGTTAAATGTTATAAGGGTAAAAATAATAAATAAATAAATGAATAAATAAGTAAGTAAACAAAGTCCTGGAGCCCTCAGTCTGGCAAGAAAGGGGGTATACACTGTGGTGGAAAAAGCAGGCTCATGTTCCACAAGAGAGCTTTGTCAAGTGTATTGCATAAGGAGATTACAGCCCTGAGACTGAAATGCAGCTGAAGGTTTGAGTTGCCACTACCTCTATCATTAGCACTCTGCTGAGCTGCATCACAACAGCCCCTCTTTCATCTCTGTGAACAAGGCTCAAGGTCCATCATTACGTTTTCCAGTGCTGTTACTGCACATGGCTATTAGCTTCATTCCCCAAGCTCTTTCTTGTTGTTGTTTTAAATAAAGGGAAAGGAGTTGGACAGGTTAATCATCTGTTCACATTATACCCTGTGCTCCTGGATTTCTTTGATGTGACAGGCCTGTGGAGAGGACATGAGTCCAGATTCTGCTGTGTACACCCTGTGTAAGGCTCATCCTGTGCTCGAGGTTTTGGTAATGTAGTTATGTTGAGCAGCAAAATGAGAAAATACTTCTCACAGCCCAGTATCCCATACTTCTGTCAGCAAAACCCTGACTCAGTGCCAGTTCTTCTGGCAAAAAGAAAAAGACTCAAACTTCTGTTGCAGCCTCTTCTGTGTGGAAAGAGATTTTACCACCAATTCTCATATTGTTCTGTGGGAGGCCTTGTTTCCAGTTCTGCAACCCTTCCACATATTTATGTGCAGTGCCTCAGAAGTGGGCTGACCACATACATTTCTCAAGCAATTTATGATGTCTCTCATGACATACTTAGCAAGAAGGTTGTTCTGAGCTCAGCAGGGCCTGCTGGATAATCCACATCCCTTTTCATGGGAGGAGCAGGACCACAAAGACCGCTAGATCCAATATCCGCGTTCTTCCCAAGATTCCTTCGCACATCTGATGTAGTTGTGTCCCTCCATTGCATTAGTGCAGCATCAACCCAAATGCATCTGATTGGCATTGCCTGTTGAGCTCCTTCATAGGAGATGGAATTCTGCAAGTAACTGCCTGGGAGTCCTGGTATTCTTCCTTGGCTCACAGCTGGCTTCTGCTCTACTGAGACCAGGTCTATGGAAAGCCTGCAGGTAGTCTAAAGGAAACTTGCAACATTATTGTGAATATTTGAAAACTCAAACCTTTCCCCTGCAAAAAAACAGCTCAGCTGTAGTTCACTGCAGTGATGGTAGTAGAAAGAACACTTTATTCACCTATCAATCATTCTAGCTTCTTGATGACTTGAGAATTAATCTGCAGGAGAAAAAGCAAACACAGATCTTTTGTTCCTTCCAATTCTAAGTCCTTTGAAATCAGTGTCTTCCCAGTCAGTAAGTTTTGGATTAAATTCTTATTCCGCCTTCCTTTCCTCTGTCCCTACAGTACCATGAAAATTCAGGCTGTTTCTCTTGACTTCCTTCCTCTTCATAAAATGTCTAATAATCAGCCATCTGGTGTCCAAGATGCCTTGAGTATTAGGGCATTTCCTTTATCCAGGGAAGGCTTGTGAGAAGAAAGATAAATGTGCTTGTGATCCATCGCTGCTGCGTGCTGATTAGGGTCTGGCATTTTTCCTTTGTTCGCAATGAGTTCTGTAGTGCTATGTTGTTTGGTAGAGAAACATATTGAAAAAAAGAATCTTAGTTTCTGGTCTAGCAGATTTTATGACATTACTTCAGTAGTAATTAGATTCTGTAAAACAGTATCATAGTTGTAATATATGTCAAAGACAGAGTGGGATTTTGAAGGGATGATATATAGAAAATAGTGTGTATCCTAAAGAAGTGCAGTCTGGATTAATTCTCATTTTAATTCTGTCTTACAGTGACACCCTATTTTTCAGAACTAGCTAAAAACCTTAACCCTTTCCTTTCATTCAGTGTTGCAAAATGCAGCAGAGACACAGAGCTGCAATACAAGCTGTGTGCAGGGCTCTGCTCAAGTCAGTGCAGTCCCTTGGGAACGAGGGTTCTGTGTACCATGCTGTGGAAAACTTGGTCAGGTCTCAAGGTAGCCAGTGGACTGAGATTCACATTTCAGAGGACAGCATTGAAGGGCAAGAGAAACTGTGGCAGAGCATCCACTTGACCACTGCATTTTATTTAAAACAAAGCCTGGGGGGAGAGGCAGGTCAGATTGAAATGAAAACAAAAGCAGGAGGAAGATTCTGTGGCTCATAAATAGAAGACAAAGAGAAGTACCACCCCTTTTATTCTTTAATAACTTGTAGGCCAAATTCTTGACATAAAGGAGGGTTGTGTCTTGGTTTGTGAGCCCTTGCAAGTTCCGAAGTTTTTGTTGCCTTGATTGGGGTAGCACAAGAGATGCCAATAAGGGACTGTTCATATTCACACAGTGATACTCCCTTTCCCATCAGGGTGTGGACAGTCACTAAACCTTTGTCTTCACTTGATGGTGTGTTTATAAATAGTGAATGTTGGTCAAGCATTAGTTTGTCAGGTGAAAGAGAAGTAAGAATAGATGTCCTTAAAATACTCCAAGGCTGTTTCTGTACACCTGAGTTCCCAGCAAACAAATATTTCTTTTTTTTGTTTGTTTTGAAAATCACCTTTAAGTGCATGTGCTATCTAAATCCCTGCTGGAACTCTGCATACAGCTCAGACTGTGGATCATGGTACTCATACCATACTTAAGCTATTTAGTGCATCCATGAATTAACCAGCTAATAACCAGCATGAGTGCAAGAAGTAATAAGATAAACTAAACTTTCTGTGCAAGACTATGCAAAACTTCCTTCAAATTCAAACATCTGCCTCAGTCACTGTAACGAGCCAGAGTTTCATGCATGTACTTAACTTCTCACACAGCAGATAGTCACTGCCCAAACTACCCACCAAGCCCAAATGCACCTGCAAATGAATGTTTTCCTAATGATGCTACAGAAAATAGTGAGCTGCATACTCTGCAAGTCCACCTCAACACAGTAAAAGTCTTTACAAAATCCAATGGGCATTATTTTTACATTAACATTTGATACAAGTTCCTTATTTTGAAAGCATACCATGGTACAAATGCTCTCCATTTTGGTCCTGTGGTTATAATGTATGGTATTCCTAAGCATGCAGTCATAATAGTCAGAATGAAGTCTTGAAGAATGGACCATTTCAGACAAATAGAGACAATATAAAACCATACATGCAGAAAGTTGAGTTCTGATCCCTTTGATGTCAAAAAGCTCTTGAGCTGCTTGTGTTCTTACATTTACTAACCTTTGCCTGCAACAGGCACTAGCAGATACTGTTAGTTATATTTATGGTTGATCATTTTTAGCACTTTGTGGTCCTGCTTCAGTGCTCTGGAACATTTTGGGAGGCAGGATGGGTAAGGTCTAAACAATCTGAAGCCTTGGGCTATAAAACTGAGCTGCACAGTGTTACCTTATAGCTCCTGATGCTGGCCCTGACTCAGCCAAGACTTTTAAACACAAGCTGTTGTGCTAGTGTCAGGCTTGGAGATACGGCTCTGGGACTTGCTGAATCAGGACACATATGTAACAAGGTGATTTAGGAATCCAGCTCTGAACTGATTCTGATTTTGCAGTGGTCAAGCTTTTATTCCTGATCTATGTGGGCACCCTGCAGTCCCACTGCAAACTCAGTGCTGCCTGCTTCCCAGAGCATAGCCTGCTGCTGGGGCTCCTCCAGGTACCTGGGGTGGGTGGCATTGCTCCGATTTTAGAAAATCTCCTCAGACGGAAAGTGCTGGAAAGCACAGCCTGGCTCACTACCCTATTTCTGTCAGGACCTGCTAGGCTGGTAGGGCTCAGCTGCCCCAGTTCTGCACAAAGGCACATCTAATTCTTCTGATAATGGTCATGGCCAGTTCTTGTCAGCGTATGATTCCAGTCTCTTGGTTTTCTTCTTGGTTTTCTCTTCTTGCTTAGTTTCAACCACAATCACTGACTTTCTCAATAACACTATCTCTGGAAATGGGTTGCACCGGAAGCAAGATAAGCAGAACATGAACGCTGGCAGGAGCTGAGCCAAAGGCTGAAAATTCTGGCTCTCACCCACAGCACCAAATAGGAAGCCCTTTGCATTCATGGCAGACAAATGTACAGGAAAGGATAAAGTAAACCCTTACCACTTTCCCTCATATTTGAGCTTCGTTTTTCCTGATCAGCAGCTGACTTGTTTCTTTACCTCTGCTCTCACTGCAAAACTGAAGAAATGAGGCAGCTGAGCAGCAAGTCAGCTTGCCCTGGCTCCTGCCTGTTCCTGCAGTTCACAAGGAAAAAGTCCCCATTGTTTTCTGGTGGGCAGAATTGCCTGACGAGACCTGAACACTTGTTCACAATAAGGACAGAGGTCTCAGTGCAGGAAAGTGGTTTTATTCAGGACATTGCATAAGCATAGAATTTTTTAAGTCCATACTTAAGTGCTCCCGCAGTCAATATGGCAGAAACATTTACACTGAAGTCAAGTTAGTATCTGATTTGAAATGCTGCTGTTCAGGCTTTGCCTATGCACTGCCTAGGAAGGAAGCACAAACCAGCACAGGCATCAGCATTTTGCTAATTCAGAGCTTCGTGTAGTACATTTTCTCACTCTGGATTGTCTCACACTGCTCCTGGAAGAAAGGAAGAAGAAACCCAACTTTTGCCACTGGAATGATCTCTGTGCATCCCAAACTGTAAGTTATTTTCATTAGAAGAAAAGAGTTGAAAAAAGCTAACACAAAAGACCTTGTACTTCCACAGGGCACTGATCTTTCAGTCTGTAAGTAGCTATGTAGGTCCAGTTCAGAACCAGGGGAGAAACTCTCTTGACTTCAGTTAGCTCATAGTCAGGTTGTGAGCAGAAGCCACAAGGCTGAATGACCTGCTTATCACTAGAAGAAGATGATTCACAGCTTCTGACCCAGAAGTCAGGAATTTGAACTGCAGGTCCTGAAATTGGTACCACTATTTTCTGAGCATAGTGGCAGGGGAGAGAAAAATCGCTCTCAAAGCAAACACCTGTAAAAAAAACATAGAAAGGAATTGCCTTAAGAAAACCAGCCTTTTCCTTGTCTCCCATGTGGTGTGCCCTGTGGGAGCTTGGACATACATCTGGAGGAAGAGAGAGGGAATTTTTAGTCTTAGCTTGATATCACGAAGAGGCAGTTGGAAAGTTGGATCTGTCTGTGCTTGGGGATGACAACCAGTTTACACAGACCTCTGCCTCTCTGGAATGTTGTCTCTCGACACACACACTGATAACAACCCCCCAGTGTCAGGAAGTAATACCAGTACATCCTCTTTGCAAAGCTATCTAAAAACACAGGGAGGAATTTGTTTCTGGCTGAAGTAGAGTGACACCAGTCCTACAACAGCCATCTGCATGCCTGTCCTGCTTCCTTCCTTGTTTTTATTCTCCACTCTTTTTATAGCCAGTACATTTCCAAGCACAACACAGGAGATTCTGAGTTGCCAGCTCTCATGGTTTCTGGTCACTTGCATTACACTAATGTGACATATTTGCAGCAGCCTTCCTCCTATCGAATTTATCAATACCACTGGAGTAACCCAAAGCATAAGCACTAAGCTGTGAGGGGAAGGTGACAGTGGACAAGGAATCAAATAGAGCAGCATTGTGGGTCAGTGCACTAGCGTGGTGTCTCTCACATTGCAGGTGCTCATGTTTCCACCATTTGATGTAGTTTTCTGTTTGTTCTTTGCTCAATTTAATCCCGCTTTTCGCTATGAATAAAGTCACAGTTAAAGGGAAAGGAGATGTTGGCACAAAGCAGTGTGTTGTGTTTCTTTCCCATGGGAAAGTCCTGTTAAATAAAAATTGAGAAAGGCTTTCAAAACCAACAGATTCATCCTGGTAAATCTGTCTCCTCTTTGTGTCAGAATATGCTTTTATGTGTGAAGAACTAAGGGAAAACTTTATTTCGGCAGTGAAAGGAAAGCCCGTGACTGTAGCTTGGGGGTTATCGGGAGTATTTCTTTCCATTACTTCAGCTTCCAGTCAGTATAATTAGGATTTCAGAAGGGAATGATGGGCCTGTGGTTGAGATACTGAGACTGGACCAGTCTGCTTCAGTTCCTGTCTTCTTTCAGAAAGCATAGCTGCAGGCAGAGCATCTAATCTGCCTGCCTCCTCCCTGAAGTGGAGATGATCATGTTTCCTCTATCTGTTTAAACTGTATATATGACAATTAGGATTTAAAATTACAAGGATGAAAAGAGTAGAGGTGATCCACATCTGTGCTTCCCAGGATCCTTTACAGAAGGTCAGATTTTGCCCATTACAATGAGCAGAATGAAAAATAATCCCGTTGGTTTAGTGGAGTTACTCCACATATTCAGTGAGCTAAATGAAGTCAGAGCTTAGATCAGGTATTGTAAGTGCTTAATGTTGTTTTTTTCTTTCATGGGCTTGTGGTCATGGCTGATTAAACAGAATGTCTCCAGCTCCCATCCATCTGTGAACCTCTTTCCAGTTTTAGCCTGATAACACTGTAGTTCTGCATCATCTCTGAGGTTTGCAAACTTCTCCAAATTCAGCAGCATTGCTTGGTTCTATTGCCTATCTTACCAAAACATGAAATAAAGAAAGCTCCCCTCAAACCATAACCACCAGAATTTACCCAGAATTATTCACATTTAAACCAGGAACTCTGTAATACCAGAACTACAAGCATTCAAGTGTTTCCATGGAGGATAATCAGGATGTTGGACTTGCTAATAATTTTGTAGGTGTTCAAGCTATGAAAGGGCCCATATGGTCCTTTGCAGTTCTTACTTCTGTTACAAAGTGATGTCTGTCGAATTTCAGCAGTGTTGGCTGTCCTAGATGCCTTCAGAATAGCATGTGCTGTTCCCTATGCTGTGCAGCTTGGGATTATAGCCCAGCCAGTGCTTCATGTACTTTCCCTACATCCCGAGCCCTCTGTACCCTTCAAACTGGGAAAGTCTCACGTCAGAAAGGTTGTTAGAGAAATTTGCCCAGCTCTGCTTTATCAGCCCTGGTCCCTCTGGACCACAGGAGCTGCAGATGTGTTTCTGCTCACATCTTCCCACTCTGCTATGCTCCAGAGCTACATGATGGGGGAGCTGTTCAGGGTGTCACAGTGCAGTTTCGTCTCCAGCTCTGTGCTGAGCAGATACAGCCATCTGCAAAGAATCCACAGTTCAAGATATGCTGGTTCGAGTATATGTGAAATCACAGGCAGTCAGCAGGAGTGGATGCAGTTTGCATTGCCACATGCCTGTGTGCACTCATAGAATTGCATAATGCAATGTTGTGAACCCCCTCTTCTCAGACAATGTGTTTTAGATATTGACTGCACAGAAGGTCAGCTTGTGCTGGAAGAACAAACAGGCTGCTTTGCTTAGCACAGCAGCACAGGGAGGGCTGGGAATAGGCTATGGCGGGAGATGTTTCGCCTTGTTAATCTTTGTTCCTGTGATGTGGTCAGAGCATTTCAACCAAGCTTTTAGCAGGCCAGACTTGATGCACTTTTTTTCATAGGGTGATATGTAGAGGCATTAATCCAGATTGGCTTCTGATGACATCAGTCATTACACAGGCACTTCTCAGGCCAAACCACTGTCTAAGGGCGTGAGACGTATGGGTAAGAGGTGGATTGTGCATGAGGACACAGTGCAGGGTGCAGAAACCTCTGTTCCACGTGGCCTCCTGCCTGTCCTTGTGAGAATCCTGGGTACATCAAGGCAGCTTGTGTGACTTCCTGATAAAGTGTTAATTGTTTTCAAGCAAATTTCGTAGAAAGGAGAAGATATTAGAGAGAATTAAATCCCTACTTGCCTGGGGAAGGTAACCTTATGATGAAAGTGTCAAGTCATAGCATGACCTCAGTACTGATCAGACACCAAAGAGAAGTTCTCATCAATGTCCCACCCATGAGAAAGGCTTTGTTTGGAGCACACATTTAACCACAAAATCCAAATTGCTCTTTGCTCACAGAATTACTTGACACATCTGAAAGGTTCCACAGGCAGCCCAGCCAATTGTGTTAGGCTGCATGGCCATTCGGAGATACAGTGGAACTGAATGGCTGTTCCTTCTTGTGCTTGTTCCTTAAATCCAGTCATCCAGGCTCTTGCAGTCAGCACAAGAGGACATCCCCAAGCAGAGAAGCTTTGCTCCCAGAGAAGCATTCAGGAAATACAGAGAGGTATTAAAAGTGCAGTTACGCATTAGCAGCTGAGCTGAGAAAAGCACACAGGGTTTGTCTGCACCTGGAGCAAGGGAAAAATAACCACGAGAACTGCAATGTATCAGGTGTGTAGGGACTTGTCTATCTTACAGAGTATTGCCAAGGGTCTCAAGCTCTAAATATACAAGGGTTTTTTTTGCTAAATGGATGCAGGTAGTTTGACAAAGCCTTCCCTTGTGGAGGATGCAAGAAAAGCAGAAAGAAAGGGCTTAACTAAGGCATAATTTATTTTTCTCTTCTGCAGAGGCTATTGCTATTCTGTGAGACACATAAAGCAAGACACAGAGAGGCACAGAAACTGCGCTGCCAGGGAAACCTGACTTCTGTTCTTGTTTCCTTGCTTCCTTTAATCCCACATACAGCATCCCTGCTGAGAGCAGGCTGGTGGAAGCTGGTGAATAATGGAGAGGCAGAACACTTAGCCAAGTCATCCCAATGGGCATCTGCTGCACAGAGAGTATTGTTATTTAACCCTTTATTTTTAATAGGTGCTTCAAAGATACATATATGAGGCAATTATATGCAGAGAAATCAAAAAGATACCACAACAGCAAGAGATAAAAATACCAGGAGATGCAGAATAGTTACTGTGGGGTTTTCCCTAGAGTAGTATTTTCTAGGATAAAGTGACAGTTGTAAGCATGTGAAAACAGCCTCTTTTTTTCCTGGACAGATGAGCAATGCTATTTAACTTGTGTGAATTAGGGAGAACACTGCTGAGCAGTGTCTCATGTCAACCTCCTATACCACCACCCTGCTGAAAGGGACATTTTCTTCCCAAGAAACACAGATGTCCTGGTGAATTAAGTGAAAATAGTGCGGGCAATCAAAGATATAAAAATATGGAGTGTTTCCTTGATGGGAGGTGTGGAGGAGGTGAAGCAATGTGGAGAAAGCAAGTGCTTCCGACATGTTTTAAAGAGAATCTGTATTGTAGAAAGTGATTTAACGAGAGAACTCTGCCAAGAGAGTGAGGTGCTGCTGCAGGCTGGGTCTGGAGGCAATGCACTCCCTTGGGATCATGACATGACACTGGGAGAGGAATGCAGTCCTGGCTTCCCTTCTGGTTGTGCGAGATCTGTAGCTTTGGGCGTATATCACAGGTGATCTTGTGATCTCCTTGTAAGCTGGGGCTGATAAAACCTGCCTGGCTCTTTCCCCAGGTTTCTGGAAAGGTTAATTATTTCATTAGCAGTAATTTTTCCTGATGTCTCCTATTTAAAGGAACTTTGAGAGGTCCAGGCTGGGCCCTGCACTGCCTTTAGGGACAAGTGCTGCTCAAAGCCTTGCAGGACCTAGTATAGACAGGAAGGAAAGAAGGACAGCTGGTGTCTGCCTTCAGCTGTGGGTTACTGGCAGAGCTGCCAGTGGGTGCAGCTCTTTCATCTGTAGGCTGGGAAGTGCTCTGCAAGTGTGAAATGTTAGAAGAAACTGTTGACCCTGAACATCAGGAAATAGACTGGACTAGCTCATTCCCACATGACTGCGCACTCCTTTCTGGTTATTACCTGGGATCATGATAGCAAAGAACAGGAGCATAGTCAGGGAATTGCAGGAGAAGGCTCTGACCTGAGTTGTCCAGGAGATGTGTGCTGGATGGCCAGGACAGCTCCCTTCTGTTCCCCAGAGCTGGGAAAACTTTAGTGGAAAGCAGTGGAGCTTTCCCGAAGTCACTGAGGCTCTCTCAGGGGAGTATGCAGGGCTGTTAGTGCCATCCTCTGAGCCTTGAGGTGACCAACAGTGAGCAAACAGCTACCCCACAGCATTGCACAATCCTGCCTTTTCTCCCAGTCCGGGAAACCACTTGAGTAAGAAATCGAGCTGGTTGAGCCAATGTGTTTATTGCTACTGGTTGTGGCTTACAGCCACCACCCGGACAACAGAGTCCCTCAGGCTCTAAATCCCTCCCCCCTCCCTTGTGCTGCTGCTGCCGGGGGTGCCGGGGCAGGAGCGGCGGTCGCAGCAGGGCCCCCCTCACCTGCACTGCTACAGCTGGAGTCCTCCCCGGTGCTCTGGTGCCCTCTGCAGTCGGGCCGGACGCCGGGGGGCTCCGAGGGCGAACGCAGGGCAGGCAGAAACGGGGTCGGTGCAGGCTCGCAGCTTTTACCGTGGAGTGAACTCAACACGCCGATGTGCCGGGGCTGAGAAAGGAGAGTGCAGCCACAGAGAGTGCCCGTGCGTGTGTGTGTGCACGGGGCTGGAGGGTGATGGTGGCTGCACTTCTTCCCCCCCCCCCCCCCATTCTGTGTTTCTCCGCCCCCATTCAGGAATTCTATAACATACAACCTAGAGAGCCCCCTCTGTGCTGTAACTGAGCCACATGCAGGACAGATAAAGGACCTGCTTTCTTTAAACGTGCATAAATCAAGAGCAGCCCCCTTGCAGCCTCTGGAATAACGATGTTGAGGTAGGTGATGCTCAGATGCCTGGTTAGCGAGATCACAGTAGCCATTGTCTATGCAAAGTAAGTGAGAGGTAAGGGTAGCAAGGCACAGAGGTGGTCAGTTGGCCCTGACTCGCAGTGCGTGTCATGCACATCACCCCAGGTCCCCTCCCTCTGTAAATACCACTCATGCATTTTCCCAAGTATTCTCCCATGCTCTTGCTATTTTTAGCCTCTACACTTCACTGAAGAGGCTCTCTGGCACCCTCAGGTATTTCATGTGACTGTGTGAACTCTGGCAGTGCTCACTTCGCTATCTTCATCTTTATAACAGAAACAAGTCCTCAAAGACTCACTCCTAAACTTTTGGTTCAGGCTTTTTCCTAAAAATAGTGCTTGGATTGCATGTGGGCTGGAGACATGATTTCATACCTGCTATTCCTGGAGCATTTTCCTGACCATGAGCACCGCCTGTTATAACCCTCCTAAACACACTTCCTTGAGGAGACTTGTAAAAGATAAATGATGGGTGTGATGTTGCAAGCCTGAGGTTGCTTTGTCAACAGGGAAGAGTCTCTTTGTCCCATCCTATGCTGTGATAACCACTGAGGAAAGGAGTGTTTTGATACAGGTATTCCAAGAGACCCAGCATTCCCACCACGCCTGTTCTGAATGTGTCTCCTCACACTGATGGTGGCTCCTATTACTCCTTTCTTACTAGAGCTATAACATAGTAGCTTCATGCCTGTCAGCTACATAACTCAGCCCCTTATACTTCTCTGCCTGGTCCCCTTACTTACACTTAGTGTTACAGTGTTTTCACTTAAAAGCCCCATTTTCATGTAGGAGTTGTGTGGTTTCATGTCAACCTGAGCTTTCACTTTAATAATAAAAAAATAAGCAAATTCTTCATGATTGCAGAAAAAAAGGAAGCTTGCAGGTCTGGTGCTGGGTCCCAGGAGAAGGCGGCAAAGAACACATTTTTATGGAAGATTTTTAAAGTCAGCTTCCTATTGCTTTGCAGGTGTTTGAATGCATGTGTTTAACAGGTCATACATAAGGTAATGGGTTAGGAACTGAGGCACCAAGATGTTAAGGCTGCATGAAACTGGAAGATGATTGCAGAGATGGAAATGGAATCAAGTTACCTTGAGTCTTAAATCCAGCTTTCCCACAGCTGCCCTGCTGGAAAGGGAACTGTTACTTTATGACAGTGAAAGATGTTACTTTATGGCAGTGAAAGATGTTATTTGCAAGAGTCGCTTGGCCATGGTGAGCAAAGCAGAACATTGAGATGTTAAATTGCAACAAAACCTCGATTCTTTAACAAAATGTCATCTCTGTGTGGCAGAGAAACAAAGTCATTACAGAGCTGGAAGACTCTGAAGTGGTGACTGATGGCTTCATTGTGTCGGGGCAATTTCAGAACGCAATTCCTCAATACTTGCTGGAAGAGCAGTGTTTCCACTCTTCCCTAGGCCAGGAGCCAGGCTGGTCTTTCCCAGAAGTGATGAAAATGAGCAGCGTTAGCTGGAACGTTCCTGACACTTTCCAGCAAAAGGATTCTTCCAGTACAGCCCCACCAAACAAAAGCACATTGTTCACAGGCCCATACAAATCCTGCTGCAGATGTCAAGTGAGCAGCTTCAAAAGGGGGAACCATGTTCTGATAGATGCCAGTCTCTAGTCACCATCTGGCTGCCATCACGCTCTGAGGCTTCAAGAGAAGTGTATCAAGACAGGCCTAGAAAGCTGTTCATAATGTGTCATTTCCTTCCTCTTCCTCTCCCAGGGCAGCAGTTCACATGTGGCCCAACTGACCTTTGCTCTCTGAAGGGATCAGAGACAGAGGCTGACAGAGGTGTGTACTCAGGGAAAGAAAGCACTCAAGTCTTACATTTGTTTTTCTGGGGCTGCTGGTGTTTCGTGAGTTGGTTCTTTCCACATGGAAGTGGGGAAACAAAAGATATGAGAGGTTTGTCTCCCAGCCTTGGCAGAGCTCTTTCACACTCACTGCTGCTGCTGGCAGCGCATACAAGCAGATCTCCACTCACAAGAAGCCAGGGCACTAATGGGACAGAAAATCCCACCCCACTCAGTTCCCTCTGCAGAGCTGACACATGCTGAGTGCAGCAGGTTGCTGTCATGGTGCAGGGTAGAGGTACTGCAGGAGTTTTGCCTCCAAACCCAGGCCAAGCAAATCCCTCTGCAAACACACCCTTGTGGGTTTATGACCTGCTAAACAGCCACTTTCTCCACTCTGACCTCAGTCTCTGCCTTGTTGCATAAACATGGCCTTCTCCATCAGCCTCCTTTCCCAAATGCCCTCAGAATGGAAATTCTGCCCCTTCAGCTGGTCTGTAGGAGAACTTTGACAGCTGCAGCCTCACGATACCTTTGGAAGAAAGACAGTATTATTACCATTGCAACTACTGAAAAGTTAGGTCAGGAATACACTCCCAGATCTGGTCCCATGGTAGCTGACACCAAGCACATCAGATGCAGAAGAACAGAGATTTGCTGCCCCCAGGATGCTGTAGTTTTGGACACGTTTCTCTTGTTCACAAGCGATTTCTGCAGTTACAAGCAGGTGGCACCTTGAAGCTTGACAAAGGAGTTCACCGGGTTTTTTCCGAACTGTGACCCAGGGGCCGTGTCCGGAAGGAAGCCGCTCAGTCCGTTTCCATCGGAAGCAATTTCCACTTCCCACCAGGTGAGCAATAGCGTGTGCCACCGGCAGAGAGCACTGCACACCCAGCAAGGGCGCTGGGAAGGAGGATTCTCCTGGCTTTTCCCGTCGGATGAATACAGCAACAAGTGAAACCAATCCCGGCTTTTGAGGAGAGGTTGAACAGACCCCAGCCAGAGTCAGATGTGAAAGTAAAAGCTCATCAGGATACACACAGGGTCAGGGCTGGGTGTAGGGCTGTAGCCGCACTCCTCTGAAGTGTGGGGGGGGCAGTGTAAAATGCTGAGCTTATCTTTAAGGTGGCTTTAACATTGATTCAGGTACTTTGATATCTGTTGACTTTGGTACAGAAATAGAGATCATGTTCTCAAACATTTATTCAGAAATATAACACAATTCTCCTCCTCCTGCTTTGAGATGAGATCCATCTCAAATAATTTTCCTCTGGAAACTGAGCTTTCAGGAGTTGATTCTTGGTGTGGAATCACAAGACTGGTGTGCTGAAAGAGCAGCGGAAACCAAGGCAGCAGCAAAGCTACATCTGTGATGAGTGGAGCTGTCCCTGCAGAGCTGTGTTGACATTTGCTGTGTTCTGAGGTGCCAGACAGCCATGTGCCACAGGGACCATCTCCCCACAGCAGGGAGGAAAGTCACATTCCAAGTCTGACTGTGCTTTCCCTTGGAGTCCCTTTCTGTGCCTCATTTATTTACCTGTGAGGGATTTTGTTTGCTGTTCACAGCTTTGTCTCTTTCCTGTTTAACTTGGGGATCTTTGGACCAGAGAGGCATGTTTATTAAAGGCTTGGATGCTGCTGAATGGCACTAATGGGGATAATTCAAACAGTTACCGATTTCTATAAACATGCTAAATGCTGTTATCTTTACATTTCTCAATAGATGCTGCTGACTTACATTATGATTAAAGTATGGTTTGAGATAATTGGTTATTCAAAATACTAAATAAATACACAGTTAATAACATCTGCTGGTGAAGCCAAGAACTGTTACAGAGTTAAGAAAAAAATAGACTAAACCTTCAGCACCATTTTTCTGATGAATTACTAGACAGAACTGATACTAAAAAGAGGAAACCATTCTCTACACATCATATTGCACAAAATATCCTCCCAGCTGATGCCTAAGGATCTCTGGTGAGGGGAATCTGGGATCTGGTGCTGGCTTTGATTTCTGGGGCAAAGAACTCCATAGGGCAAGAGCAGTGTGAGAAGTTCTGCATCCACACAAATGGACATCTTGAATTCATTTCTTTTGGAGGCTGTTGCCGAAAGAACTCCTGATCTGGCCTGTGGACATTGTGCACACAGTAGCAGCTTTGTTTAAATCAAACCCTCCGGTCTGATTGTGCAGATTAGCTGCAAAGAGATCCTTCCTGGCCAGGCCCAGGCTGCTGTGCAGCGTGGGTTCCATGGCAGCACTGGGTGTTAGGCCACAGCAGGTCGTTTCTGATACGGGGCAGCTCAAGCCTTTATCTCAAGAGGGTCACATCAGTAAATGTAACACTTGTCTTGGCTGAATGCCTTTCTGGCAGCTCTTCTCCAAACACAAGCCCATAGGCAGGTCAGTCTCCTGCCAGCTTCCCTCCTGTCTCATGAGCTAGTGGACACAGTAAATAAACCTTGTATTGCCAGACGGTGTCTCTGCTTCCCTTAGGACACAGTTGCTACCTCTCCCAAAACAACATCGTCCTGCCAATCAGAGCACAAGTGCTGAGCTTTTCCCATCCTCAGGAACCAAACCTGGTGGTCAGTTGGCACCAGCATGTTTGAGTTACACAGACACACGTGGATGGAGGCACTCATCCCACGCGAAGCCATAGTGCAGCACAATCAATACATCAGTCTTCCCTTTCTTTATTGCAAGTCTTTCTTTGCTGTGAATGTGACTCATTAGGACCTGGCCATTCACTGATCATATTGCTGGCATGATGTACTCTGCTTATTCATGATGTTCTGTTGAAGTGTAGTCAGGAGAGGCTTCTCTAGGCAGCAGGCCAAACTGTTTGGCAGGGGCCTTGCTGGGGTCTCTAGGCCTGGAGTAGTTCTTCATCTGCCCCTGTTCTTGGTGGGATCCCTAGTTTAGAAATGGCAATGGCCTGACCAAACCCAGAACAGATCTCTGCACTGGAACAGCAGCAAACAGACACCTCGGTCTTGTGACATGCCACATCAGGAGCAAAGTTCTTCCCAAACTAAGTCTTCTCACTCCTGTTATCAACAGTGGACCTTGGATTTTTTTCCTTATTTTTTTTCCTTTCCCCTGATGCAATAAGATGAAGCAACCTCTTAAACCTTTCCTCTGGACATGGTCCTTCTGCTGGGACCACAAGGAGTCAGTCAATAACGAATAGTTCCACCAGAACACAGCCTGATGGCTGCTGTGCAGGAGCACAGGGAGGTGTGAATTTACACTGCTAAGAATACACACCCATATCGTGTTTCCATATAATTTCAGTTTAAATTTTCAGTCCTGGAATTTGTTTTGGTACAAGATGCTTTTCTGCAGTGGCTATTATGTCATTTGAAAGCAATTAAGAAAGTCTTCCCAAATAGGTGCTTGTCTTTTGGAGCAGGAGGTAACAGAGAAGGAAGTAGCATCAGTAAAATCTTAGTGCTTCAGTTGTATGGTATAACTGAAAAGGGAAGGTGTTTCCATGGGTCTCTGACCTGATGAGCTTTTTGGTTTGCCATGTGTATGTAGCACAACAGGATTTCTGTGGCCTGACATGATTGAAATAGTAACAAAAAGCCATAAAAGACTCATTTTGAGTTGTCCCAGCACTGGATGTGAACAGAGCTGCTCCTCCCCAGCTCAGCTTAGATTTTGAAGCCACCTCAGCTTTGAAATATTAGTTACTGAAGGTTTAAAATCGTATGTAGTGCACAAAAATGGATTCATTTACAGGATCCTGCTTCATGTGTTATAGCAACATGTCTTTTCTGGTTTGTTTTTTTTAGGAGTCCAGTTTCCATAACTTCCTGGCAATAGAAACATTACTCCGTTAGCCAGGAAGCAGATCACCTTTCCTCTCCTTAGGGATCCAGTGTGAAACAGTGCCTCAGCCTAACAAGTGAGACCTGTTCCACAGCTGCATTTACAGCACAAGCACCTCTTTTTGGTCATCTTCTGACCTCACGTTAGAAATCCGTAATATCTGCCTATCCAGAACTTCTGTCTGGAATTCTGCTACTTATACATAACCTTGCTGATATCCAATACTGTTATAATTACTTACACAAAGCTAGTGATTGCTTATCTGAAGTTTACACTGGCCTCCTTTGTGTTCCAGTACATCAAGAATCAGACCTGTTCTGAAACAGCTTATTGCAGCTGAATATGTGCTGGGTTCATGGTGCTGGTAAAACAAAATCATCCTGTGCAGGAGCCAGCCTGATACATCAGCCTCATCTGCCTTGCTCAGGTGCCTCTAATCTGAAATCATTACTTGGATAAAGTTTCTGCCTGATGTCTTTACCAGATTTCCCATGGGATCTTACAGAACCTCTGGCCTTTATGAGAATATTACAATATGTGAGGAAAAGAGATCATGGAATTCGTGACCCCCATTTCTAACCTATTGCAACGGAAAACCTTAAAAAAATGACTCACACAAACACTTTCCAGTGTTCTCAGTCTCTCCCAAAGTGGTTCAACTAAAATGCTGTATATGAACATACGCTTCTGCCTGAAATTCCACTTTTCCCTGGGCCTCGCTCCTCCCTCCTGCAGCTCCACCCAGTACTGCAGGACAGATCCTTAGGCAGAGGCCACTCTGTCCCCTGGCTCCCAAGGCAGGTGGGGACTTGGGACAGATTGTGAACTGTCCCTGCACCTTTGGGCCCTCCTGCTCCTTGTCTGAAGGCCAGAAGGATGTTTTGTGGGGATGGAGCTTGCAGGAAGTTACGTGGAGCTGGATTTTCAGATGAAAATCTGTTTATTCTCATAGTATTTACAGTGTGAGAATCCAACCTAGTAATTTTGGTGCCTGCATGAAAGAGACTTTGGCAGTTAAAGCACAGACTTTTCTAGGGCAGCAGAATATGGGATTTCCTTTGGAAACAAGAGGGGCACGTTGTCTGAAATGCTCCTTCCTGCTGACTCTCCATAGTCACTCCCAGTCACAGCTGCTTGCTAAGGACTAGGCTGTAAAAGCATCCATCTGCCCAGCCTGGCTGAGCCAGAGCTTACACCAAAACAGAAAGCACCTAACTCCATGCTTCTCCCTTCCTGGATCATGGCACAGAGGCTTTAGTGTTAGCTCAGATTGCCTTTTTCTTTCCTTTTTTTTCCCTTTTGCCCTTTTCCCTGATCCTCCTTGACAGCTGCCACTTAAGAAGAGCTGGGGGGAAATTGGTACCAGCCAGGAACAGGCCTAATTGCACTCAAGCCCAAATTGCATCCTTCTGAAGAAGCTCTTTCCCTACACCTGTAATCCTTCAGTTCCTCCCACCCAGCCTTTATTAGGGAAGGGCTTGCCTGGGGAATGCTCCATGTTGTGTTCTGCATGAGAGCTGCTTCTCCATAGATGCTTCTCTGCTGACTGTATGCTGGTCCCCAGTGATCCCCCAGACCTGCCTGCTTCAGCTCCTGTGTAAGTCATTTGTGGTTTTTTATGCTTCCTGAAATGTTATTATCAAAGTTATAACTAGCTTCAGTCCTTGAAGTTTGTGCTGCTCAGGCATCCAGGTCTGTCAGGAAGTGCTATGAGCAAAGGTAGTGCTATAAGGGATACCAGCAGCTTTGTAACTCATCTATCATGGCACTTCTCAACCAGGATTAATGTCCTGAAGATACCTGACTGTCACCCAGGGCTTGAGACATAGATGTCCTAGCACAGAGTCAAGTGTCACAGTGATACTGGGGCTTTACTATGCTCAGGCAGAGGAACAGAGCAGGTTAGTTAATACTCCACATAGTACAACATGCCCCTAGTAGAAACATCTGTTCTATAATGCTGCATGGATTTAATAAGCAGTAACAATAAAAATGAAAGCCCATCAGCCTTTCTAGTAGCAGTGCCCAGCCACAGAGCAAATGGCCAGAATCCTCCTCACTGAATTACAAATTGCCACTTTGCTCCTGTCTATTTTGATTTCCTCTATTGCCCTTGTATCCTCAACACCCTTTCCTTTTAAAAGAGCTTCTGGGCCAGTGAGTCTCAACCATTTATTTGTGTCTTTCTCTCTTCCCTCGCATTATGTTTCTGCTCCTGCCAGGAAATTCTGCAGGCTCTTGCATCATTCTTCTCCTGTTAATTGCCTTTGCTGCCTGCCCTGGGGAGCTGTGTTCCAGTGTGGTGCTGTATTGCAGGGCAGCTTCTGGCTCCCTCTGCTCTGTTCCTGTCAATTTTGCTGGCTCTAATACCCAGAGCACGCCTCAGCAGAGGATTGCAAAAGGATTTGTAGACATTAATTACACTCACCACAGAAATACTTGCCACGCAGAGCATGTTTCTAGATGGCTGTGACCGGATCTAAACCCACTTCTGCTCAGCCCCAGCTAACAGCCACCAACACCACAAAGGTGCTTCTTTGCTCGCTTCAGTTTCTCTTTATGAACTGTTTTTAATGAGGCCAGACTAGTTGCAGCAAAGTGTACTTCAGTTCACAAAACACTTCCACCCATCTTAATAACATTCTGAGGTACAGGTTATTCCCTTCACTCCTACTTTTACACTCAAGGGTAATGGCCCTGGCAGTTCCTGTGTGGTGTTCTAAGATTGTAGAAGAATTATTTCCTTACTTGGACAGAGCTAAGTACATACTTTAAAATCACAGCTGTCTACACCCATCTATTTAATCTTTGCTGATACAGTGCTGCTGGTGAAAAGGTGCTTTTTGGTTTGGGATCTCTGATGGGACAAGGAAAATGAACCTCCCAGCAGGGAGCACAGAGCAGTGCGTGCAGTGCTTGAGCGGATCTGAGTGCCTGTTTAGATATGGAAGCTCCCTTGCAGAAAACTCTGCATGGTTGCTATTCTTTACTCATATCTATGTTCAAGTCGAGAGATGTTCCAGGGGACAGAACTTACAGTTCTTCCTTTACGTGGGCAGTGTACGAGAAGCCTTGTCTTAATCATATATATATATTTAGAATAAACAGAAAGAGGGAAATTCTTGCTTTAATTAGGTAAAAAAGATTGTGCCAAAGGAGTGAGTCATGGAGTAGCCACATGTACACTTTCTGTGTCTTTGCAAGCCAGGTTTTAACTCCTGAGGAAGCTGTGTCCATTGGCTTTGTTCTGGAGTACCTTGGAAAGTGGAAGTTGATTTATGGTGTTTGGAAACAGTGTGCAGGGAAATCTTCCTGGAGAGTAGGCTGGGGCTCACCAAAGCAGCACACAGGGAGAGCAAGGAGTGAAGAGCCATGGCCAGGGTATGCCCCTGAACAGCCAGTGACCACCAGTCCAAACTCCATTTCCCACAGAGCAGGGGAACATGAGCACCACATCTGCTTTTAACCTTTGCTCACATACCAGGTTGTGAGATCTCACTGTAACTCACAGTGAGTTTCACCACGATCGGTGTGCTCTGTCCTGAAAAGGACTGCTCTGGAGGATCCTGCAGCAGCAGATCCCCACTACAGCTGCTGCAGGTGGGCAGCGTTGATCCATCAGTCACCAGACACGATGTCAGGAAACTTTTATACAAGTTTTTAATAAAAAAATTCAACAAAAAATATATAATGAGGCATTTTCTGCAATGCATACATTCTTTGTATCTGCAGGTACAGATAAATAACAGAAGGCAAAACCAAGTATTTTGCTTATCTTTGGCCATTAACCAATAATCACCCTGAAGAGGTATTACAGGGTTGAAGAATAATAAACAGTCTGTAACTTTTCATTACAGACCAAGTATCAGGCAATGGTACAGTAGTTAGATTTTCAGACATGTAAGGAAATTGCTTTAACACTGCCCAATACTGAATTTAACCTGGTTTGCTGCTATAGAACTTAAGGCCTTCTTGAGCTGATACACAGCCAGCATTCCTGGGTTTACGTTAGATGTACTTCAGCCCTTCTCTTACCCACTTCCCCTCACCATACATTGCACTAAAAGCCAGGCTGTACCTCCTCATGACATCAACCAGCATGAATTCTATCTGAATCAGCTTCCTCAACCAGTGTACATATGGAAGCTTAACTGTTCTCTGCCTATAAGTCAATACTTCTCTAGCTCAGTGTCCCAGGAAATAACTATCCCTCCACTTTACAGCACAGATGCAACTGATGGCTCTATCAAAGCAATATATACACGATACACATTAAAATCAAAAGCAATTTTTAAAGGTACATTGCTAACATGTAGCAGCTTATGTCTATATATGTACATGTTTTCACAGTTACAGTTTAGAAAATTGAGAACACCAGGAATACTTCTACTGTGTTTTCTATAAATAGTAAAAATTTACCTGTCAGGCATTTTGACAAAATAGGATTTAGGTATCACTTTAAATAGCTCTTGAAAACCTGTGGAGTTTTAAGCTTGAAGGCTGTAAAGTCTGAGGCCTCTTCAATGTCTTCAGCCAGTTTCAGCAGCCAGGCCTCCCGCCCGTTTGATTTTAATGATTCAGATCTGGTAACAAAGGAACTCCACCACCTTGGATGGGAGGGGCAAGTTCTTGACCTGGGGGGTGGGCATCACTCTGCGAATTGCCATGCGACACAGATGCTGGAGACTGGAAACTTGTCTTGGAGTTGCCCAGAAATACACGCTGCCATCCTGTGTCCTGCACAGGAACAAAACTCACCAGGATTATCCCACCTGCAGGATTTCAGCTTAGTACAAATGCTCTCCTATGTTGCTAGTTAGGGGGAAGGTGCTCTGGGCTCTCTGTGTTTGGTTCTGGCTGTTCCAGCTCAGTTATACTAGATGCCAGTTCTTCATTTAAGCTACAGCAGCACAGTAAGCCACTTCTGATTAACTGTGTGACAGGCCTGAACAGATCCCCCAACAGCTACTGAGGGCATCACCTGAAACAGAGCAACTGCCCTTGATTATCTACTGGTCTCTTGCCAATCCATGTTTGTGGGTCTGCCTCTTATTTATTCTCAGAGATAAGAAACGAGTTTATCAGCTTCTTGATTTTACTGCTATTTCAGGCATGTTTAAACAAATAGTACCAGAAATGCAACCTGGTGCTTCCGACCTGGTTTTCAGTTGTCACAACTGAAGATGTTTACAACACTGCACCAATGTTCCCAACTCTCTGTATTACCCTAATATTTTAGGAAGGAAAAACCCCAGTATATGCTTACCCTGCAGCTAGAACACTGCCATCAGTAGAAAAAGTACAGCAGAGCCCATTGTTCAGAGGTGCAACTTGTACAGGATATTCTTCATCAATTCTCCAGAATCTTACCATTCTGACAAGGGAAGAGCAAAGGAGTGAGTTATCAGAGTAGATGCTTAATTCAATATTTCCTCTGATACTACACAAGTCTGCAGCAGAGCTCGGGGAATGTTTATAAATACTTTCCTATGCACACAGGTGTTTCAGATTTGGCCTGAAAAACTATGACTTCATTCCTGATACAGACCTCGATCTGTGTTTCTTCAACCATTTCAACTCCACCAGTTAGAATAAGACTGCCCTTAAAGCTGAAATCCAGTTCTTCCAATACTACTTGCAGTGTTAGTGGAAGTTCGATCATGATACTTTTTACCTTGGAATCTACTGCTATACAAAAGATTTATACGCACTAGTAACTCTGTCTACTTTTTTCGCTGCTTACAACCCCTCTCTTCCTGGTTTAAGCTATTACACACTTGAGTTATTCAGGTCCTCTACTCTATACATGTCTTTCTACATTCAGAATGAACATTAACATACACCAGACTACTCAGCTACTTTTAGCAAGACCATTAGAAGTAATTTCTTCCTTAAACCCCAAAAAGCTGACTTAGTATTTAAAAGTCCATATCATCTGGGAATAATTAGAGGAGTAAAAACCTTTCCTCATACTTACTTATCATCAGCCAGACTTGCAATGTGTAGTCCATCGTGACTAAAAGATACTGATCTGACCCACCGGTCATTTGCACCTCCAGCAAATATTGGAGTAGGAGGAGGAAACAGATGCCTGGAGACAGAGAGACACTGAGTTAGTGGTGAAATGCTTAAGGACTAGGAAGTGTTTCCTTCAGCCCTGGCTAGCAAAGCTGAGGAAGAAAAACCAGACTGATTTCTCCTATATGGAATCAGCAGTGGAGACTGAACTACTATAGTTTTGTGGTACCAAACACATCAGCTTTGCTGAAGATGCTTAAATTAGCACACATTAAAACATCAGTGCTTTACATTCCTTCTCAAACAGAAAGATGATCTTCACTGCTCTGACATTTCAGGATTGCCCTCAGCCACTAATAGATTTTTCCCAAGTCTGATTTTCAATTAGACACATAAATCCATTAATTTTCAGGAGTCATCTCCACCCCAGAAGAAAGTTCCCAGATTTGATTGCTTCACTTACCCAAATTCCATAAGAATAACTCCAGTATGTGGATCCCAGACATAGACTCGGGTATCATAAGATGCAGTAGCCAGTAAAGCTCCATCAGGAGAGAACTCACAAGCTACAACATCATTGTGATGTCCTTCAAGTTTCCGTATCATGGAGTATTTATCCATATCCCAGAGAAAAACCTGCAATTAAATAAGCTGATGTTATAGCTCTGCTCAGAGCTGCAGGGAAGCACTTACTTTGTTTTAAAGTATAGTTGCTAGTCTTATTTAGGATTATATTAAAATCAGGCATTATGAATTACTACAATTAAGGAATATGCTCAGTGTCATACTCAGATTAAAATCAAGGGTTTTATAAAAATAATTAAAGCAGACATGCAAGTTCTAACTCAGGTTTGTTAAATGTTATTAACAAAATAAGCCAAAATATAAGATAAAGGCAACTCAATTTAACCATGTAGCTTACTGAAATTCATGTATTACAAAACTATTTTATTAAAATATGCAGAAATAAATAGGGTTAAACTCTACAGTCCCCTCTTTTTGTAACTACCAAAATTGTAAGAAATATACAGACAGAAAATGTAAGGTTAACATATTGTTACTCCAGTGGCATCCCTTTGAGTTTAAGATCACTTGTTTACAATTGGCTTGGATCACCAACGTCAGCCTAGGAAGAGAAACAGATACTGCAAGCAAAAAGAATTTTCACAGCCAAAAGTCATGTCTTTGGCAAAACAACAGGGAAGTCTAACCACATTATTAGAAAGGATTTATGCATTTTAAATCAAGTCAACAGTAAATTACAACATTAATATTACAATTTATCCAGGTAATTGCACATTATATTATAAAAATCAATAAAAGCTGATAGTATTCTGGGATTTTACATGCACTTATACATTAGATATAATATGGATAATCAACACTGTGCAGAATTACTTAATAGGAATGAACTATGTACTGCAGCATAATTTCATAGAAAACTAAGACTTTAGCGTGAGATGTTATGTCCCTAAACAGCTCATTAGGGTCCTTGATGTCCCTGATTGACTTTTACTGCACAGATTAAACACTGACAGCTTGGATAAATGTATATGTTTGAACAAAGCAAACAGCCTTAGTGCCTCATGTACTTCCTCAAACTGACCCATTTACGGTCTGTTATAAACGTGTTGACCAATTTCTCCAAGGAGATCCCAACATTCCATACAAGTGGAAGCTAAGTTTGAGGAGTCAGGGGGTTTCACTGCTGTGAAAATTATTAAAAACCAAAAAAAAAAAAAAGGAAAGAAAGAAAGCAGAAGGTGGACATCAACCAGCACCTGCGTACGTACAGGACACCTTGCAGCCGAAGGCAAGGTTACTTCGTCCTACGGTAAAGTTCGCACCCAGCCTGGTAGCCAGAGATGCCACTCTCTGCCCAGCTAACACCACTGTGCTCCTGTGTGAGTGGTGCCAGCTTAACCTCAATCACACCAATATTGCTGCCACCACCTGTGACAGGGAAAGCAAGAAGCTTATGGAAAACACACAGCCTAAAGACAGCAACGTATACATCCATATCTGCTCTAGTTAAAGAAAAACCAAACCCCAGACCTCAGCTATTCTCTACCAAGTCTGCACTGAATTTAAAGTATAAAAAGCATTTGAACAGTCACCCATATAAAGCAGTATCCAAGGATTAAATTGTGCTTTTTATTCAGCATCACTAGGCTTCATTAAACTACCTACAGTGCCCCTGCCACTAGACTGAATTACCCTCTGTTTTATCCTAATTCTTCAGTGCCAAGAAAAGCAGCTTATGGCATACATGCTTTACCTGCACTGCTTTCAGTTCTCTAGCAGGGCATTAGAATAGGGGTGAAAACAAAACCAGTATGCTGCTCTTCATTCTACTCTTTAGACATAAGGACCATTTGTATTGGAAAACAGGTAGAAACATTTTGGTTCAATGGGAGACACAATGCCTGACTCAGACTTTGAAAAGCCCCTTTCATTGAGTAGGAGATAGAAAGGATAAAATCAATAACAAAATAGTTCTATGCATTAATCTACGCATCTTTTAACACTGGAAGCTTTAGTCTTTGGTTTTATACTATGAACATGTGCAGAACTATTTCTCAAAGAACTTTTACGGTTTCTGCAACTAAAAGCAGTGCAAGTTCAATTCTTAAATCAGTGTCTCAATGCACCATTTGCTTGTTTAATTTCATGCACTTTTACATCATCATAAAACATTAGAAGTTCATGACACCGAGCACAAGCTTGATGTTACTTAGATTTAAAATGATTATGCACTCAATTCAGTATATTTAATGAACAAGGAACTCTGACACATACTGCTTTACTAGCTCCGACTGAACAGAGGATGGAGGAGTCTGGAGAGAATGCACAACCGTATACCCAGTTCTGATGTCCTCTCAACACTTTCATCATGTTTCCTAAAAAGACAGGTATTCCCGTAAGAATTGGTTAAATATCACACATCTTGCAGAGGCATTTTACAGAGATAAAAATTCTGTCATGCAGCCTTTAAATCCCATGTCCCTGCTAAAAGAAGTCACTTGGCATACTCTTAACTTAGTGTGATACCGGTTTATACCTTTAGGGGACACACAAAGAATTTCAACAGAACACACAGGGTGATTTAAGAGAAGTGATTTTTTACCTAACTTCATTTATAGCAATAAAAGAGGAGAGTATGTGGCTATTTCTCCTACATATTGCAGCAGATAAACTGAATTCCTACCATCATCTTTCAGGTCCCACACTCGCAGTGTTTTGTCTCTGGATGCAGACACTAAAATCAGGCTGCCGTCTGGGGCAAAGGTTAAATCTCGAACAACTTCTGTATGGTCCATCAAGTTAAGGAGGAGTTTTCCTGTTAGATTAAACCACCACAATTCCAAATGAAGGACAGCTTTTTCATTCAGATTGATGCCTTATAGATACAGAATTACAGCAAGTAAAGCCAGTTGTCTTTTAGAAATGCTGCCTCAGCAGGTAGCAATTTCAGACTTCAGGAAATTGCCTTTTGATACCAAAAGCTAGTAAATCTCTACACTAAGCCCACATGCCTCAGAAATAAGGCAAGTCTTGTCTTTTGATATACATTTCTGTTCTCAGCTTAAATTTACAAGACAATATAAATTACTCAACAGTCTTTAGTTTCATTTCTTTAAAGCTGAGTTCCCTCCCAGCCTAGCAGCTGTGCCACCAGCTACTTGTGACTCCCTCATCTCAAATGCAGTCTCTTATTTAAACAGTTACATACTTTTAAAAGGTTGTTATCAATATAATCCCTCCCCATACTCAAGAACAGAGAGCAACTTCAGCTTCTGAAAGTTTCTTTTGTTTGAAAATATATTACCAGTAAAATCCAGGGAAGATTTTAGCTTAAACTACCATTACACAAAGTCAATCGTGTACATAACCATTTTGCAGCAATGAAATTTCATCTTATGTCCCTCCCATCTAGAAGTATGACCTGAATCTGTTCCTTCCTCCGGCAGTATTTGAACATTTCTAGTTGGAGGAGTTCATGCTTTTTTTTAGATTAATCTGTATTCAAGATTCAATTCCCAATTCATTCTATGTGTGAATGATGGCACTTCACTGTCACTTTGTGCACTAGTAACAGTTCCTCTCTCCCACTCTACCTGTGTATACATCCCATATCTTGATGCGCCCGTTGTTCAAGCCTGTGGCCAGGAGGAGCTGGTCCTGCCCGAACTTGAAGCGGTGCCATTCGATGTTCACGCAGCGGCTCTGCTTCTCCGGCACCGAGGAGCCAAAAGCCAGACTCCACACGATGTCTCCACAGTCTATGATATGCTCACAGGGTTTGTTTTTCTGAGCACTGTCACTGTTCTGCCTTGGAAGTCTTGTGCCGAGAGAGTTGGCAGCATTCTTTGTGCCGTGCACCAAGCTGCAGAGCAAGCACAAATGAAAAACAGCAATGGCATGAAGTATCTTGAGGAAGAAACAGAATAGAAAGGTCTTTAGGATGTGCTGAAATCTGGGAGTTGCTGCAATGTATATTTTGGAGTTCTATAATGGTGTGGGTTTAATGTCAAATTATAAAAGCAGCTTTTTATTATAACTGTCTTATAACTAGCGCCTGGAAGCTTTCTTGCATAATATAATACTAATACTTCTTTACCCCTGTTTATCTCTGTAGGGAACAATGCATGAACTAACCCACTGTGAAAACAGTATTTTTAGAGAATTTACAGAAACAATAGTTACAAAAATTCCAGACTTTGGGCTAAATGAGTGGGAAGTTCCCCACAAATCACTTCCACAATAAGGGATACTGTGACCAGATCATGGAAACTAAATAACCCCTCAACAGAAGAGGGAGAGAAGAAAGAAAGGGGAGGTAGGATTTGCTGTGAGGGGAATGTAACCAGCTACAAAAAATGCAAGTGCTGGTTCCTGACCTCATTAAAACACAACCCATAAGTGAAAATACAATGTGTCTTTTGGACCTTCCTTGCATTCCAATGAGAATGATGAGGAAGGGGTTTGCCTTCAAGTGAATTCCTAGAAACTAAATAGCTTTCTGACAGGAAATTTAAAAGTCCAGCTCTTCCTGAGTCTTTACATCCCTTTTCACTGTAACTTCCTCTTATTTAAGAGCGTCTGAATCAAACACCAGATTCCTCCTGCACAGCCTCTGGGAGGCTGCAGTGCAGTTGTTTCTCTCGCTGGCCTCAGAGGAAGAGACGAAACAAAAGCTGTTCCGTTCCCCAAGCCTGAAGAGCCACTACATGTGTTTAAATCTGTCAAGAACTTCCCAACAGGAGATAGCTGTTAAGCTGCTCGAGTGAATGAAAAGCCAGGTAGTTTTGTCTTACAAGTTCCTAAGGCACTGAGACCAGGGGACCAGCTTCACCACGCGGTGCCCTTGTGACCAAGCAAAGTAGGATCCATCCGGAGCAAACGCCACGGTCCAGTTTTCACGTCCACACTTCTTGTCAAAGGGAGAAGTTGGAGCCAGGAGTTCTCCCACGGTGCGTGATCGTGCTGCAAGAACACAAGATTCCTGCTTTAAAACCTGACCGCAGAGCTCACAAGGTTATAAGGGGACCTGGCAATGGGATACGTATATGACTCTTACTGCATGTTAATTTCATGTCACTGGGAAGGTGTTTCACTTATAGCCAATGGAAAGCTCAGCTGCCAAAGGGACTGAGTCACTGCAGAGAAGCAGCTCAGCGTTAAAACGTCCTGATCATCACGCAAGTAATGGCTCATCTCGCTATCACAGGCAGAACTCAAACACACCGAGGCCCCGCCGCCGCCCTGCGCTTCCGTTCGGGAAGGACCCGATGTCGCCTCAGTGCCGTTTAACGCGCTTCTGCCCATTCCTTCGCCCGAAGGAAGCTCCCAGTAACGCCTGCGGTTCGCTACCGGTGCTGTGTACCCCCCTCCCGGCGCTCCTCCTGCGGCAGCACCGCCGCCACCCCGCAGGGCCGGGCGCGCACCGGAGCCGTTGAGCCCGCCCCATCCCCGCCCGCCCCATCCGCGCCTCACCGATGAGCTTCTCGTTAACCCTCGGGGGAAAGCTGGCCATCTACGGGGCCGCCTGCGCTCGCCTCGGCACCGGCAACGGAGCGACACGGACCGCGCTCACCGGGACGCGGGCACTGGCACAAAATGGCGGCGGCGCCGCAGGGTGAAGCGCGGGGCGGGGCGGGCGGCGGCAGCGCCCTCGCTGGCTCCTCCCACCGGCCCCGGCCCGCAGGGGGGGTCCCGGAGCGGGGCGGACCCGCGGGGACCGAGCCAAAACTGACCCAAATCGGGGGTTTCTGGCTGCGTTCGGGCAGCGGTACCGGGGGGTGCGGTGGGTGCGGGGCCGCCGAGGGCATGAGGCACGTCTTGTGCTGCTGAAGTGCCCACCAGCAGCAGGTGACAGTCCTGCCGCAGCGGGTTAGGTAGAGGTTGTCTCCATTACCTTTGGAGCCGGGCTGTGGCACCCGCGGTGCCTGTTTGACCGTGGGGCTACAAGGTAACACGTAGCTTGTATGGGCGCCCTGCAGAATGTGTGTAGGATGGTGACGTGCACCCCTGATTGCATCCTCCCTAAGCAGGGGCTGGAAAACCCTCGGGAGTTTCCTGCTCTTCAGTGTTGGTTCCTTGATGTGTGTAATTCAGCGTCTAAATCCAGCAAGGTCTGGTTTGTGATAAAGCGTTGGATTTACTGTTAACTTAATGGAGTTGTCCGTAGCAACTTGGAGAGAGAAACTCCAAGGCCATGTCCTTCTCTGTGTGATTTTGTATTAACATCTGTGTATTCCCTCATCCCCTTCCTCTTTCTTCATCCTTCTGCATATCTAAGCCCTCCCCACCTCTAGACTAGGCAACTCTTCCTTGCTTCTTCTGGACTTCAGAAAAGCACAGAGCCAGATAATTAACTGTGGAGAATAACAGTGATTTCATTCCAAAGTGGTGGCCAAGCTGGCAGAGGCACTGGAATAGCTGCATGGGTTGGCTCTTCAGCTGCAGCAACACCCAGAAGTCACCCTTATGTAAGCAAGGCCAGCAAAGCAGACTTCAATGCTGGAGTGAGATTATGTCAAAGAAAGGAGAAGGAAGAAGTTTTGAATACTTCTGGTGGCCCAAACACCAGCATGGGTTAATGCTGGTTTGTATAAACCTGGTAGCACATTACAGCACTAATCTGACACAGTGCTGTTTAGCAGCGAGATCCTGCTCTATTAATCCGCTGCTGCCTGCAGATGGAAGAGCCCTATCTTCACTTTATCCCTCAACAGCTTCTTATAACAAGGCAGATCTGTGGCCAGTGAACATTGTGAAATGTTGCTCTGCAGTTACTCATAACTTGTGCATGTTTGAGCGAGGCCAGAGCTGAGATGAGTCACGTTGTAAGATTCCTCCTGAGGGTCTGAGCCTCACACACGGCCAGGATGAGGCTGGATTCTGTTTGCTTACCTTGGGGCTGGTGTAGCCAGGGGGAGATAGCAGCTGGGTTACGCAGCTCTGGGGGAGTGTTAGCACTTCTTGCTAGTTTGGTTTAGTTTTTAAGCAATGTATTTGGCAATTTATTATGTCTTTCAGTCTCCGTGTTTCTGTAAGTACTGTTCTAGTAGCTGCTTCTTCCTCCTCCATGTGCTTTCTGCTCATTAACGTAATCAATTTGAGGGCCAGAAGGGACAATTCACTCTTTAATTTGGTCTTGTGTAACAGAGGAGTATATTTTAACTTAATGTAATACACCTTCAGACAATGAGGGTTTCCAGCAGTTACACTGTTCAGCCTTCACAGCACTGGAGTCCTAATGCCACTCCTTGAACTTCCCAGCCCGTGTTTTGTGTGTTATGGATACCAATTGTGATATGTGAATTCCCAGGTGTTTGCAAGCTTATTAGAAGGTGTTTGGTGCCACAGGCTGTGCTGGAGACACTTCTGTATTCATGCCTGGCTGGAAGAGCTCTTGTGCCTGAAGCATAGAGAAGAGGTGGAAAGCTGGGATCTGCTGCAAGCCACCAACCCAACCATTCTGGTTGGTAAGATTCAGTCAAAGAGGAGAGAAAGAATCCACACTTCCCTTGCTCAGCACCCTGGCCATGTAAGTGAGCCAGGATGGTTTCCCTGCTCTCCCTGGTGAGGCATAGCTGTGGAATCAAGGGTGGCATCAGCTGCACACCCCGCATGGTCACATGCTGCAGGGGCCTGCAAGGCTGCCCCATGACTCCAGGATGATTTATGTGTTTTCCATGATCCTCCTTTTCAGATGCAGTTGCCAAGCCTGCACAGCGCTGTTCAGCTGGGAGGAGGCTAATACACTCAGTGCATCTGCTTTCAGACTTTACACACTGCAAGAAGCTTTCTCAAATGAAAGGACTTTTGTTGTCTGCCTGCCTTGGAAATACTCTCCGAGATCCAGGTTATGGAGCTCTTTCCAGGCTGCTGAAGCAGCAGGATCTGCTTCTTTCACATTCCCCTATGGTGAATCTGGTTACACTCATCTCAGATTTTTTTTCTTTGATTTTTTTTAACTGATTTGTGATTGTGTGTTTCTTAATCAGCTTTGCTGAAGTCTTTTTGACTCACTCAATTGTTAGACTGCACTAGGAAAGGCATCTGGAATTAGTGCATGTCCCGGATAAGGGATTGTGCTGCTTTTACAGCAATTGGTTTGGGTGCTGTTTTCTGTTTGTATCCCCTTGTAACATTACCTGAGGTTTGTAAAATAAGCCCTGGTGTTTGCCTGTCTTTCAGCTACTCACAAGACTCAGCAGTGTGTTTGCTGTGCTCCATTTCCATTGCTGTGGCTTCCTGCTGGAATGGTTTCACCACTGAAAGGCCATTCGTTCCAGCATGTGGACCCTCAGATCTCCAGGTTCTCATTGTGCTGTTCCCCACTCAGCTTGCAGCAGACACCCCACCAAGGTTACTCTTCTCAGGATGCACTGAGGCTATCAGTTCCTGTTAGCTGTGGGGTTTGGATTGCAGAGCCAGAGCTCTGGAAGGAGATCAGCACAGCAAGTGTGAGATCCAAAGGACCAAGCCCATGGTGCTTTTGCAGGCCATGAGTTATGTTCCCCCTCCTCACAGCTCTCATTCCATAAAGCACTCCTGACAAATGAGAGGTGAGAGAGCAAACAAGGCCAGTCACACTAAGACCAAGGTGGCTGATCTGTGCACCAGTGCATGCATCTTGGTGGTCTGGCTGTCATTAAATATTACACTATTTATAGTCTACACTGTTAATAATTCACAAGCTCCTGCTTGTTTTGAGAAGCCTCCTTGGGATGGAGAAAGTTCAACAAGAGTTTGTGGAGGAAAAAGTGAAGGTGAAAGGAAAAAGAGAATGGAAGGAAGAAAAGGCAAAGAAAGTTGAAGAGGAAAAGGGATTGCAGTGAAGAGAATGGTGAGAAGTTAGAGGAGAAAGCACCATCAGAATCCCCAGACAGATTAGCTGCTGCTATTGCCGCAGTGCACACTGGAAAACTGTCACTTCTCTGCCCCCTTCTCCCCCATTGTTCCTTGGCTTTTACTCCCTGTGCCTTATTGTGGAAATTAAAATTAGTTTTCTGTAGGGGGCTATAAATTGCTGCATGTCTGGTACCTGAGGGGTTAATCTGTAAAGGTCTGCTAGAGGAGTATGCTGTGGAACAGTTGCACAGATGGAATAGCAGAGATAGACTGCAGTCATTCGCATTCTTTTGGTCTCTTTGGGATTTTATAATTCTTGGACCACATCTTTGGGTATAATAAACAGAGCAGATGGCTTTGTGTGTGGTGAATTCAGCCCTTTGTGATGAGTCGCTGCACTGGAATAAGGGAGACAGAGGCTGGGGGTTATTCCTTTCAGGTTCAAAACCATCCCTCTTTGTAAGCTCACCAGGGTGCCCTGCAAGGGAGCTGCTTCCAGGAACATCTGTGCTAAGTTTACCCACTGACGCTGCAGGAGCTGTTATCTCTGATGGCTGAACGTCATGTTGAGGGTTTTGAACTTGAACTGTCCTAGATGCGGATAACAGAAGAGGGTCCCTGTGATGCAGGGAAGGGTGCTCAGCCTTGCTCGAGGCCACCATGCCCACAGTCTGCTTTATGTCAGTGTAATCTCAGATATCACCAACCTCTACCACAGCTATTCCACTTTTCCTCTGAAAAATCCTTTCCAAACCATACGGTTCTGTCTGTTCCTCTTTGGCCTGGGTTACTCAGCTGCCAGTCACTTGCACTGTCTGGAGCTCAGGCTCCTTGCTAGAGGAGCACAATGCCCGATGGGCAGAAGCACGTTCCCTGGGTTTGGAATGATGCTCTTGTCCACTGTAAAGTGTGAAATGTTACTGAGTTGATTGATGTTCCTCTGGGTCCAGAGGAATAGGATGTAGTCAGCAATCAACTGCTGACCATATTTACAGTAGGAAAATAGGTTTTGCTTTTCATGAAATCTGTGTTTGGCACTGGGCGAGCAGGATTACACAGAGGGAAAATCAGTTGCATGCAGGGCATCAGTGTAGACTTCAATACAGTGTCTCTAAGTGCAATTTATAGAAGAGCAAGTTGAGTTTAACAGGAACAATGAAAGGCACAGACCACCTGCAGTCTGTAAAGCAGATCAATAAAATCATCAGGGCAGAAAAAACTGGCATGTTGGGGAATTATAGGGTTGGGTCTGACAGCTTCTGCCTGGAAACAGAGGAGCTGCATTCCTGCTGCGGCGGGGTTGGGAAAGAGCAGGTTGCTTGTAGATAAAGAGTGTTTGCTCACAGATCAGAGATGGGCCGGAGCTGATGTGGAACTGTGCTTGGAATACTTGGGTGGCTCATATCCAGGTCTGTTGCTACAGGGAATGTGTGCAGAGGGCAACAGAGAAGAGTTTGAGGCAAATGGAGGATTAACAGTTTAAGGCTCACGGTGTATTTGACTGCTGGATAATATTAGCATTGTTTTATAGATGGGTATGCAAATTCAGACTGAAGATTAAGGATTTACCACAGTTTGTATGGAACAGCCTAAACAGCTAAAACTCCTCCAGAGCAAAAGGCCAGCATTTCAACCTAGGGACCACCGTGTTATCCCTCCTGAGGCTGATGGCAGGAGCTTCACAGGGGTGCTGAGTTTCGTGGGTTCTGGATACTCTCAGCAGCTCTCCTGAGCTGGTGCTTCACTTCAGGCCAGAATCAGTGTTAGGGCACACTGTTGGAGCCTGCCCTACCTCTCCCAATGCAAATATCATGTGGGAATGGTAAAGAAAAGCAGCCCATCCAGCACCCTCACACATGTGCAGAAGGGCAGCCCCTGCGGGAGGAGAGGACTCGGGATGGGTGGTTTGTCCTGCGGTTGGTGTGGTGGGACTGATGCAGGTGTAATGCTGCTGCAGGGAGTAACACTGCATTGCCAAGTGATGGTGCTTGTCGGGCACAGCCATAGGCATGGCAACAATCCTGGTCTCATCCTAGTGACAGTCCAGGCCTCCAGCTTTCTTCCTGTGACTCAGACTCATGCCCTTTCTATGAGATCACCCAGGAGAGAAGCCAGAAAGTGCCAGTCAGTGCTGAAGTCACAAGGTCTCTCTGGTCTTCCTCTCCTATGAATCCTCTTCTCTTTTTGACCCCTGTTATACAATAAATGAGTAAGGAAAGAGACTGGCAGGGAGAGGCAGTGTTAACCTTGAATTATCTTTTGGGGCAGTGTGATAATCCAGGCTGAGCTGATTAGTCATCCAGAACAATTAAAATGCTGCTCTATAGTATTATGAGGAAGAAACTCTGGAGGTGCTGTGGGAAAGGCACCGCTTGCAAGGGGAAGAAAAAAGTGGATGCACAAAATGATCTCATTCCTCTGCAATTTTTAGACCATAAACCCAGAGAGTGGGAGTGATTGTGAGCAAACAAACTCCAACCAGGACTCAACAAGGAGCTTGTTTACACCTCTGAGGCCAAACGGCAAACACTGACTATATCTTTATCCATTTCCAGTGCATGGCACAAGTCTGTTCCATTAAGTTCCTTTAGAGTATCTGAGCTCTTGTGACATCTTTATAAGGCCTCAGATCAGGTATCAGGGATTAAACTCTTGCTGTTTTGCATCTGGGTGAGATTTCTGCTGGAATAGGAATACTTGCATTTAGAAACTGATTGTGTGAAACAGTGTGCTACAATTGTCATCATCCTTGGTTGATTACACTTTCCAGGATGAAGGTTCCGGTGTGAATACTGTGTGTGGAATCTCTGCTTTCTCTGAAGTATAACCCATCATTCTGTGACTACTGTTAACCTCAGATCAGTTGTATTTAACAGGTCCTATTGCAGTCAGACAGAATCCAAAGGAAAATCCACGGCTTAATTTTAAGGGAAAGCTTCTTCACATATTGAAACCCACCCCGCACATGTCAGGTAAGTCAATAAGAGACATGTCATGGGAAGAATACAAAGCCACCACTCATTTGTCAAACAAAAAGGAACACGGGCCTCTTTCCTCTGGCTAGTTCGGAATTCAGGGATTCGTGTGGCCTCTAATGCCCTCTAATGGACAAATCTGTTGGAGCACGGTCCTCTCGGAGTGAAACCATCCAGGATCCTTAGCGCTGCCAGGAGCCTGCCCCGCTTTCCCTGGGAGCCTGCCAGCTCCCACATTAAACCCGTGTTTAAGGGTTTGGAGCTGAGAAATATTAAGTCACCTCTTACCCAAAACTTGGCAGCTCTTTCCCTGCCTCCCTCCCTTCCTTCCGCATCTGCCCGGGTTTGTTTGTTTGGCTTCACTTAAGAAAGGTGGGAAAATGTTTTTTGTCCCTGATCCCAGATTTGGCACAGTCCCTCCAGGATGAAACCCTGTCCATCAGGAATCGCCTCAGTAAATGGTGGGGGGGTTCTGGAGCAAAGCTGATACATAGAAATCAAACAGTGTCACTTGGTGTATTTGAGCCACTTCTGGAGTGTTTGACAAATGTGGTGAGAATGAGAAATGGGATGGGAGGAATGAAGAGGAGAAATGGCAGTATGAAACACAGACTGCTGGGAGCAGGAGGGAAAAAAGATAATAAATATTTAATAAATAAAAGGCTAATAAATAATTTGAGTTGAAAATACACGGTAGAGAAAAGCAAAAGGTACAGATGTGGGAGGGGAAAAATCCATATTCTCGGGGACTTTCCTCTTACATGTGACTCTTACCACAGGTACCACTCTAGACAGCCACAGTGGGACATTTTTAGTGAGGAAAACCCACTGGCATTCCCACAAAGCCTGACAAGAGTCTGTGGATGCCTTAGGCTGTAATTTCTCATTTTGGTTTGCACATAAGCTTAAGGAAGTGCATTAAGAAGCTCTTGCCAAACTGTCTTAAAATAATCCACCAGCATAACCAAGAGGCACGAGATTGTCAAGAGCTGCCAAATAAATGGTTCCAAAACTCAGGAATTACCTGGAGCTGTGGAACTTGGTGTGATTTACCTTTAGATAATACCTAACCAGCAGTTACAGACTGGTATGTGTCTGCCTGCTGGGGACAGAACCGTTTGTGTGTTCATGTGTCCAACAGATGGGATCTAGCACAGCAGTTAACAGAGACACTGTTTTTGCCTAGGCCAGCAGATCCCTTCTGGGATAGAGGGTCTCAGGCACTTTATATCTAGCCTAGGGAGAAGAGGAAGCAATTAAAAGGAAGCAGAGAGCTTTGGGAAAGAATTGTCTTGACCAAATACTGGCTGGAATTTTCCAGAGAGTTTTGGGGAAACACTATGAGGATTTCCAACATCACCATTCAACCTCTGAAGTTTCCCACTGTCTAAAATTTGGGAATATTACAGCAAGCTGTGTTTGCTTTTAGGGAACAGATTTGCTTTGGGAAAAACACTAGGAGAAACAGGAAGAAGCACTGTTTGTTGTGTTTAGTAGGTTTTGAAGGGAAAAAATAGCCTTTTTCTACCTAAGTCAGGAGTTCCCAGTTGCTTTTCTCTCTGACCAGCTCTGGTTTCTTTCTTGGTTTCAGGACATGTTTGCAGAAGCCTATCAGTAAGCTGAAGCCCTTTCCTGCCCCTGCGTGGATTATTATTGTTTAGATTTTGGCAGAACGTAGAGATCCCCATGAAGATTGTGGCTGTATTGCCTTAAGCGGATATTATTCCTGCTGGATTGCTATGGGATACTTAAGGATACTTAAGGAGCTGAAAAAGGAGATTGAGCATGCTGATGGAGGAGCAGTTCTGTGTTCATTCCCTCTTGCACTCTTTGTGACAAAGCCTTTTCTGTCAGCCCAAACAGGTTCTGGATGTGAACCAGGGGGACTTGGAGCTAGCCTCATACCCAGATGCTTGCACACCTCCTGGGGGAGCACAACCAGCAGGGCTGGAAGTCCTGGAGAACAGATCCCTACCCTCATCCTCTTTTCTGGAGTCCAAGTAACTATTTACCTTTGCAAGGGGAGAATAACAAATGGTTATGGAATGGTGTGGGGATGCAATGTGCCTGTTTGCTTGGCTTTTGGTGGAGCCTTTCCTTGTGCTCACACAAACAAGATTGGGAAAGGCCTCAGGGAGCAGCTTTACTTACAATCTGACTCAGAGGACATGTCTGTAATTAAGCACATGTATCATGTAGATTTGGTAGGTTTGACTCTGATATAAATATACATAGCCAATACATTAGAGGACTTTTCTAGACCATAAGACAATATTTGTTTTAAAATCCTTTATGAAACGTATTAATGCTGACCATTATAGAGCACTCTGCTGCAGAGGGATCAATGGCCTTCACACCACAACTAGTTACAGCAAATGGATCATGCAAAATCCAGGGCACTTAACAGCCCAGTATTGGTCTCTGCAATTTGTATAAATCGGGATGCCCTCTGCATTTCCTGAAGGACAGGACCACAAGTACAGACAGAAACTCCAATTTATTCTTCAAACAGTTGTTTTTTTCTTAAAGAAAGTATTTGCATTTGATTTTCATCTTTCTATAGGACATCTGCCTCTTCAAATACTTGCTATGAGCCACACTCCTGAGTTTATTGCTAGAATGCAGTGGTACGGTTCATACTGTAAATCTGGATTACAGGAATTCCATTGTTGTTTACAGGGAAAGTTTCATCAAAACCAGGATTTGTGTTGCTGTTGCTGGTAATAATTCATATGTACTATGACAGTGGCAAGTCTCTGAGCGGAGCCAAGGCCCCCACTGAATTGGAGCTACAGCGAGTGAGTCCCTTTTATTCTCCAGCTCTTCACTGTGTGTTTGACCGTTCGTGAGGCTTTACCTCAAGTTACATATTCGTTGACACGGTCAGGACGCTCTGCACTAAAGGACGTTACCTTGTGCTGTGCGCTTTCCCACATCCCTTGTGTACCCAGAGGGACCCCACAAGCGGATGTGTCTGCGCCCTGGTGTCCACACACCCGGCTTCTCTGAGTCAGGGAGCGAACACCGGCTGGGAACCACGTCCCGGGGCAGGGGAGGGTTCGTGTGCGGCGGCTGCGTGCTGGTGGTTACTGCAGCGGGGCGGGAGGTGCTGAGCTGAAACAGACCAGTTTATAGGGATGGAACCGGTAACCCAGACCCGTGCGTGCCGCAGCTCCGCCCCTCCTGCCCTCGGCCCCTCCCTCCCCAAGCCCCGCCCACACCGCAGCCGCGCAGGCGCGAGGCGGGGCGGGCCTGCGCGGGGGCGGGGGCGCGCAGGCGCAGCTCGGCCCCGCCCCGCCGCCGCGCAGGCGCAGTGGGTTCCCCGCCGCCGGCTGGGTCTCGGCGCTCCCCCTGGCGCGGCGGCAGCGGCGCTGCTGCTCGGGCGGGCGGGGGCGGCCTTGGGCTCCCGCTTCCGGTGTGGTGTCATGGCGGGCCCCGGGCGCTGATGGCTGAGGGGAGCTGAGGGCCCCGCAGCGCGCCAGGGGTAACGGAGACCCGCCCGGCGCCTCTCCTGCCGCCCTCCCCGCGGGGATCCGCCCCCCTCCCCGGCCGGGCAGGCGGGGGGACATGGCGGCCCACAAGCCGGTGGAGTGGGTGCAGGCCGTGGTGAACCGCTTCGATGAGCAGGTAGCGCGGGCGGCCGTGAGGAGGAGAGAGAACGGGAGGGCCGCGGCTGGAGGCGCGGGGATGGGGCGAGCAGCGGGGGTGGCTGCCCCGCGGCCCGGGGCGCAGGCGGCGGTGGGAGCGCTGCCTCCCGCCGAGCTCCCGCCGCAGGGCTCCGGGCCGAGCCGGGGGGCCCAGGGAGCCGCCCCCGCCTCTGCGCCCATTGTGCGGGGCCGGTGGCTGGGTGGGGCCGGTCGGTCCATCCCTTCCAGCACACCCGGGGCTCTCCCCGCTCCTTCAGGAGTGGCCCTGGGCTCGGCGGCCGGCGGCTCCCCTGCGCCAGCCTGCTCGCGGTGCAGGGTGTCAGCGGGACGGTGCCGGGGTGAGGTGCCCGGCTCCTCTTCGTCTCTGCTCCCCTGCGCTTCCAAAAGTGTTTGCTTTTCATAGACGTTCCTGGGAAATTTGCTTGCTTGCTTTATACCATCTTTCTCCCTATAAAGGTGGTAAAGCCTCAAGAACGAGTTTAAGGAGGGCTCTGTGGAGCTGCTCAGGCTATTCTACCTGGTTCCCTATAGTGGAACCGTGGATGTTGGTGTGCGATTTCACCCACATCACCGGGAGCACAGGCGTGTGGGGTGAAGAGTGTTTTCTAACCAGTGCTGTTACAGTGACAGGCATTTGCTGCTCTTTACAACAGCCGGTGCTTGTAGTTGGCAGAAGGATTTTCTGAATGGAAGGATGAGGGATTTGTTGGCTTAAGACTTTGTGTCTCTCTGATCCACATGCAGAAACTGCTTACTGAGATTAGGTGGCATGACTTCCTCAAGGAGGCTAAGCTCAGTGCTTGGGCTCTGCATTTCTGCTCCCAGGATGCTCTTCTGACATGAGGTGTGAGCTTGGTTTGGGCTGAATGATCAGCTTCTGGCTTGTCTCCTTTTGCTGCACTGTGAATACAGCCGTTGTGCCACGCAAGGGACAGCTCTGTGAGCTCGTGTCAGGTCTGTCAGAACCATTAAGCTGGCTTTATAAATTGAGTTTTGTTCACCTGCCTTGTAGCCTCGTGTCCCCCTTGGTGATGTTTGGCTCTTGACAGCTCGCAAGAGGACTGGCCTGGTTGAATAAAAATAATCTCTTACTCTTTGCATTTATATTAAAGCTGCTGTAAACCAAGTTTATTTAGTAAAGGAAAACATCAAACTTTGTCTTTTGACATTAAAATGATGCACTTTCCCAATATATTTTAGGCGTATTTGCATAATTAACTTATTCCCTCCCTTATCTTGAGTCATAGAACTTTTTTTCCATAAGCCTAAAAAGCATGGTCCTGATTATGCTACCAGTAACACAAGTAAATGTTTCTTTGTGTACTGGTGTTAAAAGGCCCAAGGCTCTGCTGATTGCTTTGTTATGTATATGGTGGAATTGGGCTTGCCGACATCTGTTAGGAGTTAAGAACTTCAGCTTTGAAACAGAATTATTTCCCTATATGTTTTATGGGATAATTGCAGATAGGTGAATGGGAAGTGATCCTCTCTTGGTAGGGAGAAAGCTGGGCTGAGTTTTGAGATGCTGGAATACTGGATAATACACACCAAATAGTGTTGACTGTGGTAGTCATAGTACAGCTGGTGTCGTAGGGGCTATTTACACAGTTTTGATCAGTTTATTGCATATTTTTGTGGAACCAGTGCACTTTTAAGGGAACACTGGATCATCAAGCAGTGAATTGAGGATGAGGCACTAATCACGACATCCTTGTGAGGTGTTTTCTCTCATTTATTAATTTCAACTCGGGGTCCTTAATTGTGTGTGTTTGCTTTTAATACATCATTTCTTCTGCCGTGCCTGGGCTGCCAGTGATTATCACGGTGGAGAGGTGACTGCTCTTAGCTGAATACCCAAATGCCAGGTTGTGGTGACACCATTGCTACTACTGGATGTGCTGCCAACCACTGGTGATATTTACATGCACTTGTAACTCCTTACTGGGTAGTTGTGTGGTCATTAAGTTTTGCACTTGTTACATTTTACGCTGCTCAGTTGAGCATCAAGTTCGTAGTCCATGAAATATATTGAATATATGCACATTATTTTAGTGGTGATGATGCAGTTTTGAGTCTGCACGCTACGTCTGCTTTTCTAAATGCAGGACCTCTTGATTCAGCACTGAGGGAGCCACTACTAATTGTATCATAGGTATGTTAAAATGAGGAAGGGAAGCTCTTCTCTGTTGTGGGTTGTTTAATTTTGTCTTGTTTGGGTTTTTCTTTCTGCTTGGGAGAAGACCAAGCTTTTCAAGGTTTCTTCCTTCCTTTACAAAGGAGGGAAATGTTACCATCTTTCACCAAAATTTATAGATGTAGACAGGCTTCCCATTCATTTGCGAAGGGCTTGAATTCATTTTAAGACAGATGAACCAACAAACTGAGAGAATGCTAATCTGTATTGAAAACAAGAAAAATCAGTGCAAACCAGCCTGCTCTTGTCTGCTCTTGTTTATTGTTAGAAACGTTTCTTTAACCCAAATCTGCTTTTGTGAGGACAAAATGACTGGCAAGAGCAGCGCTATGAGTTAACCAGTGACTGGCTCCCTAAAGAGATTTCTCGGTTATACCATGCTGGAGATGACAACTGGTACAGTGGCCGCTTCCATGAGCCACTCTTGAAGGCTGTGGGAAGGGTTCAGCTGGTGCAGAAGGAGCCCATTGTTGGTCCATGTGAGGCCACATCTCATTCCTCGTGTCACACCTGTGTGATCTCTTGGCTCATTTCCTTTGTGGTACTAGTTAGAGTTTAAAACTTCCCAGGGACCAGGGCAGCATCAGGCTGCAATAGCACTAAGGGGCCAGGCTGTGTTTAAGGGCAGTTCTCTGTGATTTCAGGCACAATTAGGTCTTTGTAAAAGAAAATTATCTCTTCTTTTTTTTTTTTTTACCCTATGGAAATGTTCACTTAGAATTTCATGTGCTGTATTTTTATAGTATTTTTAAATGTGTTACAGGCTGAAATCATAGGAAGGCTGATGCAGGGGTGAAGTAGTTCAGAGCATAGTCAGAGGAGCCTTACTGCCTAAACCATTTAAATCTAGACTGTATTTAAACTGTCAGATACTATAAAAGGTATTAATCCTGTATAAACTTGTGGTGACTTAAGTGATTATGATATGCTTTAAAGAAAAAAAAGCCCTTTATTATGTGGATTATGGTTTAGGCTTCCTATTTGTAGTTTATGAGATCTGATTGCTTTCAGTTAAGAAAGCTTTTGTATAAACTGAAAGCCAGTAGGAACATTCCACTCTTACTTTCATTAAAAGGCATTAAATTAAAGCAAATATTCCATCTTCCTGTTGATTCTCTCTGCAGCATCTGAAATCTGTACAGAGACCTCAGAAAGCACTGGCTGCAAGCACCAGCTCTGGGGTTTTCATTACTGTTGTTCATCTTGGTTTGTTAAGAAACCACCAGTAGTAGGTTGTATTTGAAGTGTTTCACTGAGTTACAGTGCTTTGTCCTGTAAGGCAGGGCTGGTCTGTGCAAGATATGGAACTCTTTTCCACAACTGCTCCGTCTGAAACACATTTCCACAGGAGCAAAGAACAGAGCCAGATCATAGCACTGCCCTTAACCACACAGGGTGCTACTTCATCTGTCTCTAACATAAACCTGGAGCAGCTTTGATCTTATTTTTCTAAACCAGGGTGTGTAATGTATTTCAAACCCAAGTGCTTTACTGCACACAGATGGTGTCCTGCCAGATAGATAAAGGAATGGCCCACATGCAACAGATGTTACCTGAGTCCAGTAATGAGCTGCTGACAAGCATCAAGGTGTTTTGATGGTCCTTCTGTGTGTAGCACAGCAGTTTGTGTTAGCAGTAAATACACGTTTGTTCACAGTGCCAGCTTCTAGTTAACCTCATATTGGTTTTAGGCAACACATATAAGATACTTTCAGAGTTCTGTGTTCTTCTGAAGGTTTAGTTGTGAGGTTCTTTTTACTAAATAATGCCTTTGTACAAGGTTTATGACATTTGTATCTGGTTCTGATCATCATCTGTCCTGATGCTGAGGAAAGAGTGTTGCTGTGTATATTTTGGCTCTCACCAGTACGTTTGCCCAGTTCCAGTACTGCATTAGCAGCAGATCTGGAGAAGCTATAGAAGGTAAACAGGGCTGTGTACATGGAAGTCAAATGCATTTCTAGAGACAGGGTTTGACTTAAATTGTGTGGTCAGCAGATGTGTTTTAACAGCCAGGGAGCTTGCATGGCTGGTGAAAGCTGGTAGATGCTTCAGTGCTTCATCTTGTAAGTTTGATTTTCTAGTTGTTTCAGCAATACCTGATATAGAAGATGACTTGTGTCCTGAATTCGGGGTACACTGCATCTTGTACTGTATTATTGCAACTGGCAGGCTCGGCTCCTTAATGGCTTTTCCTTGTCTTCTGCAGCAATATTCTTCTTTACTTGATCCTAAAGATTCCAGATTTCATCTACCTATTTTGTCTCTGTCCACTGCATTATATAAGGCAAGCGGTAGTCCAGAACACCAGTTCCTGTGCTCTGGAGCTTGTTTGACACCTCAGTGAGACACAAAGTGGATTAGAGTTGTATGGCAGCATGTGTGTGCATCAGTGTGGTTACGAGGCTGTTGGCTGTTGCTTCCTATTTTAAGGGTGGAAAGAGCTGAATTAAAACAGTGGACCATCCCTTTGCTGAACAGGGATGAGCTGAAAATGGTCCATGTGTTCATAGTTTAAAGCTTCAGTTATAGTTAATTTTTTTGCTTTAATTTCTGTTTCTGATTCTAATAAAAGCTATTAAGGAAACCATTTGTGTTGGTCCTTCTCTTTTATAAAATAAAATCAAAGGCAATGAAAGTAAAATTTCAACTTTTTTTCCCTTTTTTGTAATGTTTAAATTTATGGATATTTATATAGAGGTGAAATAGTTTTGTTTTGGTCATTCAACACTGGCACTGCATTCCATGTGGGGATGTACAATGCTCCAGCATGCCAGTGAGCAGAGGAAATAGCTGAGAAACTAAAAAACCCAAACCAACAGTGCTAATATTTCCTTTTTATATAGTTTCCTATTTTAAATGGTAGTATAAAAAGCAGTTTTACTCCTCAGTGACCTTGCTGTTGTGACAGGAAGCTCCAGAAGTGTGCAATCCAATGTTTCTATAGCATGGAAGCATGCAGGACTAGATCTATGACACAGATTCTTTGAGAGGCACTTCTGAAGTGTTTTATCACTCAGTGCTATTGAGCTTTTCTGCTGTTGTCAGCACGGAGACTTGAGAATTCAAATAAAATTACTAGGAATGGTGAAACTTTTAATTAAATGTATCTATCTTGCACTAATGACTTCCGAAAATGTCTTGTAAAAATAACATCCAACAATGAAAACAAAGCTTGAGTCACAACTGCTGTTGGTTCTGCTTTTTCCAGTTTCCAGCGAGCACGTTGGGACACATCTCCCTGGTTTAAAGCATTCATTGCAGCCTGAACACTAGCAACAGAATCACTAACTGAAGTGGAAGGTACCTGGGGTGTCCTATGGAACACTGTGTGGCTGTAGGAGGTTGTGCAGGCAGAGGGGTGCTCCCCTGATGCTGCACTTGCTGCAGAGATCCCACAGCCACTTTGTGAGTCAACAGTGAGTGGAAATGAGGAGTCCTCTCACCAAGTCTGCAGAGAGCCAGCCTGGCAGGTTGATCTTTAGGCACTTTGCAGCTCTAAGGCTGATTGTAGCTCCTTGGAACCCTTCTTTTAACCTCTCTGTATTTAAGTTTTTGTTGAAGATACCCTTTCAAATGCAAAAATATTACATCGTGACGCTTACACCGAGCTGTTGGTGTCTTGCAGAATCCACATTTATCAAGAATTCTAGCTAAAATTGGTCAAAACATGTAGTAGCAATTCAAGTTTCAATGGAGAGTGAATTCCTAGGTCGTGTTTTGAAATACAAATGGCATATGTGAATTATAAAAAGAGGTGATGATAGTGATTCCTTTGTAGTTCCAGTAAAGTAGAGTTTCTGGAGCTCCATTCCTCACATTTTCACGTTCATGAGGAGTCGGTGGTGGGGAGCACACAGGGAAGGTGAGTGTGAGCCTGGGAGGTGACTTGCTTGTGACCCTTGTAGAGTCTGGGTATGGCATGAAACAAAGTGCCCAGTGTTCACACAGCAGGAGAAGCATCTCGGGGTTGTGCAGTCACTCTGAACCTTATCTGAATGGGAACGGATGCATCAGCGCGGGGGCTCACAAGCTGTGGTTTGGCTCCTGGGTGGTTGAAGCATGTTTGAGGCTGACACCTTGTTGCCTGGCTGGTGGGGGTGTTTGTGGGACCCCCAGTAACCCATGTCCTGCAGAGGCTGGTGGTGGTGGCTCCTTTGGGGACTCAGTTGTACCTCTTGGTTGGTTCTGTCCTATGAGAGAGAGAAGAACGCGTGTGGAGCCACTGTTCCCACCTTCCAGCTTGCCTGCTGGGTGAGCTGCTGTGGCTTTGCCTCCTGTCATGTTTCAAGAGGCAGATTTTTTCCTTGCAGCTATCGACCTTGTGAAGATTTTTGGTATTTAACAGCCAGTTGTTGAAATAAAGAAACTTTTCTTCTCCAACTCCTATCTTAGGTTTTTCTGCTCCTTTTGATGGTTTTGACATTTGGTTTGTGGAAAATTTATCACAAAAGAGAGGGTTAGTTTCCATTCAGATAAAGGAATAGGTGAACTTCAGTATTTTGTTTTATAGAGAAGTAAAAGGAAGTTGAATGTAGAGAAAATGAAATAACCGTGTTTGTAGTTGTAGAATGGTTTTCAGGTGATTCAGAATCTTTAACCTATATTTAAAGACGTAGATTTCTGTGCAGAAAAGCTGACAATACTTTTATCTTCTTGCAGCTTCCTATAAAGGCTGGCCAGCAAAATACCCACACCAAAGTCAGTACGGAGCACAACAAGGAATGTCTCATAAACATTTCCAAGTACAAGTTTTCCCTGGTCATCAGTGGTCTCACCAATATCTTAAAAAATGTTAATAACATGGTAAGTTTTCTAATTTTGGATTTTTGGGTTAGGGATCATGTGGGATCTCCAAAGCAGGTAACAGAACTGGCCATACTCTAGCAGTACTGGGTTTTGTGGCTTTAGCGGGAGAGTTTGCAGCAAGCTCTTCTGGGTGTCAGCTGTATAGAGATGTGCTAAAACACTGCAAAGGATTGATAAGGTCTGAAAATCGATTGTCCTGCTGATGGGGATTTTAGGCTGCTTAAAGTTTGAGAGAGAATTTGTGTCAAATAAACTCCATAGGCACGAAGGACTGTGTTGATGTGTAAGACGATTGATAAATGAGAGCTATGCAGTTAAAACAAGTTTCTGTGTGTGATATATAGATTTTCAGAGGAAAGACCTAGCTAAGAATTCCAATAAAAAAAGTCAACATTTGCTTTGCACTGAGTTGCAAGACTTAACATTTTTTGTGTTTGATGGATGGAGCTACTGTACGAATTGGCAATATTTTGGAAGGATTTCTGTAGCTGAAACCAGAGAGACCAGCAGACTGTCAGCATGGTCTTAGTTTAGCACACAGAGGGTTTGCACTCTGCTGAAGTTGAGGTAACCTCTCCAGTGATTTAAGATACAGCTTCCTTTGGGTGACTTCTACACGTGTCCCATGTGTAGGCCTATTTTTGGTGATTTTTTTTCTGCTTTATTTTGCTGTCTTTCTATTGCTGGAACTAGTTGCTACTGTTGGCAGTAAAACTGGGTGCTGGCTTCAACACCCAATGGCACTCTGCCTTCCTCCTGCATCTGAAGCATGGGGTCTCTTTGGAGCCTCTCCTGTGTTTGGTCCTGTGGTCTGTGCTAACTTCTGCAACACTCTAATAAGCTTGTCAGTATGGATTTGCTGTAACATGAGTTTTATTAAGATGTTGGCAATGAAGTAGGTGAGTGGGAAAGAGTCAGCAGTAACTGATACCAAAATAGGTTCTGGAAAGGTATAACCTTCATTTCTGAGTACATTACAGGCCTGATGGAGGTAAGGGGCTGCAGTGCACCTCCAGTCGTGCTTTGTGGTAACCGTTCCTTGTTAGACTTGGCATTGCAGACTGGCCAAAGGTATTTCTTCAGCAGTAATGTTTTAATTCCTATTTTAATCTGATTTTCGTTGGCTTTGTTTCTAAGCTCAAACCCAGAGCTGTAAAGGAACCATAACTTCTGTGTCACTTTGCTGCATTAATGCGTTACAAGTCAAATTTCTGTGTCTCAGATGAATCTGTATCCATTCTACTTCTAGAGAATATTTGGAGAAACTGCTGAAAAGAATTTGTATCTATCTCAGCTGATTATCTTGGATACACTGGAAAAATGTCTGGCAGGGGTGAGTAGGCTTGCACAAGCCACCGCTAAGTTGGAATCAAATGAGATAGAGCACACAAGTCAAATGCTTATGTATCTGTTACTACTGGTGCTAAAGATAAAACTCTTCTGTTTAGAGCAAAGTAGGATTAATGCCATTTAGAAAATTCTAAACCTTCCTATAACTGCAGTCCCCTGATATAACTGAGAAATGAAGGATTTAGGGGTGCTTTTTTCCTGCCTAAAATCAGTGATTTTTTTTTTCAGCTAAAAAGATTCAAATAAACTTCTGAATTTCCCCGTCCCACTGCTCAGCTGATGTGTGGAGCTGCAAATAACGTTCCTCTTTTAATAGCGTGTTAACAAGAATTGCACACAACCATACTCAGAGACGTGTGAACTGGAGGAAGGGAAGCCACAGCCCAAATGAAGAATGAGATGTGGCTGTGAGGCTTCGCTAGGTTTTTTAAAGCTTTGAATGCTTGTGGCATGTCCTGCTTGCTATTTTTTAAGTAGATGCATCAACACATTTTTGTCTTAAACACTTTTAAACAATTTAAACAGAAAAAGTAACGGGATAGTAAATCATGTTAACGTAGCAGATAATTGAAGTATCTGTTTTCTGCGTACAGTGGTGATTTTTCCTTACATTTCTTAAAACTTTCATTTTTTGAAGTAATTTGTCATGAGCTGCTGTATACAGCAGAGACTTTGCTATCGCTGTTCGAAAGATTACTTTTGCAGGTGTTTCCTAGATTGCATTAGTTCACCATGTCCAGACTTCCACTGGGAGTCCAGTCCTGAGCTTTCCAGTCAGAGCTGTGCTGCAAGGCAGTTTCTATTACCTTTGGGATCTAAACGGTTCTGCAACTTACTGTGCAAAGCTGTGTAATTGCAAAGCCAAACTTCACAGTGAGCAAAGTTTGCAGTGGTTTATTCCTTTAGCAAGAAAGAAACTCCTTTTTGAAAGCTGTATTCCTGGAGGAATGTCATGGAATCAGCTAAGCTCTTTGCTTTTTCCCTGTAACAGTTTCTGAAGTTCTTTATAAAGTATCAACCTCACTATGGTTAACTTTGTCAAGCAGCATATCTTGCATTACAGTACTAAAACAGGCTGAATAATTGTGGATTCTTCTAAAATCACAGAAGAGCCAGGTAAATACCTTCTCCAGAATAATTTTCAGCTTGTACAGCTGAGATAAATGCTGCTTCTTGGCATTTCTTGCCTTTGGTGCAGAGAGTTGGAAAAGCTGTTTTAACCTCAGAAGTTAATTCTTTTAAACTATTCCTTACATGCATGTTGTTTGAAATGTTAGTGGGGTTTTCCTGATGATGATGTTTGAACAGCCTAAAATTGCGCTGAATACTCCTTGCTTTGTCAATTTAAATGAGAGCAAGTTGAGCCAGTGTACGTTTAATAAGACTTGAGCCAAAGTTCTATACAAAGAGCGTTGTGTTCTGCGCTATCTTCAGCCGTATTTCTTGCTCCCTGTTCTTGCTCAATGTTTCATCAAGTTCTCATGGCAACAGGACTCAGGTCAACTAAGTGGGAGTCTCTGAAACTTCCCAATTCCCTATGGTAAATTCATTGGTGGAATTTTAGAAAGCTTTAATGCTGACCCTCTGTTAAAACTTGCTTTTAGTAGAGCAAAGTTTCACTTTGAATTCTTTTGTAAATAGTTTCCTTATGTCTCATACCGTGCAAACTGGCAAAAATGAGATGTTTCTGTTGCAGGAAAGTTAAGCCATTTTTGACTCGTGTAGAGCAATCCCAGGCAAGAGAAAGGGAGAACCTCTTTTTCAGCTCACTCTTTTAATATAAAATACTTGCTGTCAAAATACAGTGGTTCAAATCCTACCCAAAAGAGAGGTAAGGGTGGGTCTTTGCTCTTTGAGCTTCCATTCCAAACCAACATAGTTAATGCTCTACTGCTAATACTTTACCCAGATCAACAGGTATAAAGATGCTTTGCTTCAAAAACTAGTTTGATCTTTTGCTTGGTCTTTGATAACATTGATTAACTCAGTGTCCTATACATTTTGGAGACTTAGCTGGAAGTGTAAGATGATTTGAATGACAGGAGTTACTGTTCAAATGGAAAGAAGCCTGTTTTGTACAGACTACTTACACTATGACCAGGGGTAGCCTTCAGGCAGTTAGAAGTTTAGATTCAGGTCCTGTGCCTACTTACCAGTGGCAGATGCTCCATGTTTTTTTGCCTCCAAACCGGAATTTCATGCAATCCTGCATGTTTATTTTTAGCAACCAAAGGATACCATGCGACTAGACGAGACTATGCTGGTGAAACAGTTGCTGCCAGAAATCTGCCACTTCATCCACACCTACCGTGAAGGGAACCAGCACGCAGCTGAGCTGCGGAATTCGGCCTCCGGGGTTCTTTTCTCTCTGAGCTGCAATAACTTCAATGCTGTGTTCAGCCGCATTTCCACCAGGTAGGTGTTCTCAATAGGCTGACATAGTGTGTTAGAAGATCTGCTACATAGTGGAGTGTTGAACATGCATCATGAGTTGTAGTCTTCCTAAGTTCAGAAAAGTTAACTGTTTAAATGATATTTAACAAGGTGGTTCCTTAGTTCCTAAGTGAAACTACCTCTCAAAACTTCACTTGAGTTTCTGGTTACCAAATGAACCTGTTTGATACCCATCCTAGGTCACTGCCAGCAGAGTTCCTGTGAGCTGCATTTACTGCATTTTTAGTTTGCTTTCATAAGTATGTATCAAACGCTGTTGTAGGCTGAAAATAATGGTAACTCAGTTGAGTAAGTTCTTGCAAGGTGTTTTGGAAAACAAAGGCTGCTGATGCTGATGGATTGCATACATTTGCCTTTGAATTTAGAATGCACAATTTCAGCTTGTCTGCAGCTCGGTTGGAGCCTCAGGGCTGTTTTCCTTCTGAATTTTTCCTGCCTGAAGGCTTTTATGTCAAATCTGTCTTAGGCCTGAAGGGGACAAAACAGCTGGGCAGTTTGCTAGTTGTTGGAAAAGACCCATTTGTCTTCTGCCTGACTTGAGTTTCACAGCACATTGACTGTAAAAATAACTGTCTTTGCTAAGTGAGAAGAGAGACAGGCCCAAAGTTTCCATCTATTCTTTGCCTTGTTCCACATCCTTCTGATGCTTCAGCATTTGCCAGTCCACTGGAGTTGTGCATTAAACTTTTTATTACTGAAATACTTAGATGTTTTTTGAAAGATGCTTGAGGCAGCTTAGCTCCAGGCACATGTTGTCACAGCTAACATCACCCTTGCTTTGCTAGGAGTGGAGCTTGGGCAGCCTCATGTGGTCCCATAGCAATGGGACCTCATAGCAATGAGTGTGCCAATTTAATCGAGACAAAGATTTATATATTCCTTCTAATGGAAGAACAGTTCCTTCCCACATGCTGGAAAACACTTGCATTTTAGAAATCAGTCTAAAATTATTTAATAATTTTAAATTTTAAGTATTTTTAAAGCTTTTGCAGAGCTATAATAACTTCTGCTTCAAGAACATGGACTTGGCAGCTAGGATGGAGGATGTGGTTTTACTCAATAGGTTGATTATGTTTTGTTGCTTATGGAAATGGAAACAATTTCTTTTGCTCCTTTTATAGGAAGTATTTTTCAGTTGAAGTCTTGACAGTCTTTGAATCTGGTCCATGGATCTATATTTATTCACATGTCTGTAACATGGTTTAGTTCTCAAGCTCCAAATCCCTTCCTGCCATCCCTCTGAGCTGGCACACAGTGCTTTTCCCCTAACCTGTTTTTCACTTCAGATGGCTTGTACATGAACAGTTAAATATTTGACCAGTTGTTGCTGATCTCCACAGGGGTCAGCTTGCCGACAGTTAGCATTGCTGATCTTTTGACCTGTGCTTCCTGTTTAGGCATATTTCTAGGCCTTGTACAGCAGCTGGGGGATTTTTGGCATGAAAAGCACAGCACTGGGGACCTTCCCATTCCCAGCGAGGGCTGTTAAGTTGAAGAAATGAAGAACTGCTTTTGTGTGTAGTACTAGAAATCACATTCCATGTCTAAAACACATCTGTAGCTTTGGAACAAGACATGGCAATCTTCAGTTTGTGAGAACATATGATTTAGTTATTAGTGGCTTAGTATCTGATGAGATGTTTAGTAAATTATCGGATGTAAAAGCGTGAAAAGATGCGGTTGTGTTTAAACTGGTGTGATTAAACTTGGTCCTCTTTGATCAGACCAGAAAAAATGTGGCCCTTCTTTAGCTTACAAGGGGTGGTTGTAGCTCACTGATGTTAAGTACCATCAGTCACTGCTTTAGCCTTGAGAAATGACCTGGGGCAAGACTTGCTGTTAAGGAGCAGTAGTCTGAAGGTGTCATGATTCCACAAATTTAATATTTAGTTGGAAAGATGACAAGATTACTGCTACAGTATGGTAGATAACAGAAGGATTTAGGCAACTCTTGGGCATAAACAGACTGTCACCAGATGGTGTTGGTATCCTGTAAGACTCATCACTGGTATTTCTAGATCCATTTTTCAATATGAGGATGGAGCAAGATAATATGTTAACTCTTAATCATTCAAGCTCCATCTTACATTTCTAAACCTGGAAAAGTTTATCTGAGGAGATCAGATAACCCTCCCCTGCTGTTCCAATCTGTACAACCGTAGGCATGTGTTCATACCTCTCTGACATAATCCCATTGAGAAGTTAGTTTACTTTGCATATTTTTAGATTACAGGAACTGACTGTTTGTTCAGAAGATAATGCTGATGTTCATGATATTGAACTTTTACAGTACATCAGTGTGGATTGTTCCAAACTAAAGCGACTCTTGCAAGGTAGGATTTGAGCCTGTGTTTTGAAATACTGTTATCTGAATATGGCTAGTTAGAGCTGACACAATGCTATTGATCAGTGTATCTTTTTATTGCTGTGGTTTACTCCAAATAGTCACATATTTACCAATATATTTTAGAATATTTAAGTCACAGAAGCACATTGGTTTGAAAACTGCTTTGCACTTCAGATGTCTTTTATAATCTGTGCTGCTTTTTAGAACCAGGTATCTTTTCTAAATGCAGAAATGTTTTATCTTTACAGAGACAGTATTCAAGTTTAAAGCCCTTAAGAAAGTAGCTCAATTGGCTGTTATCAACAGTCTTGAAAAGGTGAGTATTTTAATGTTTGTCTTCTGTTTTGTTGCTTATTTGCAGACTTGCTCTAATTAAGGAGTAGTTGCAATTCAGTAATTTATGATGAAGTGTAAGTTGATGCATCCCTTCGATGCATATATGTTCTGCAAGAGATGTTGAGTGATTAGAAGTAAGAAGAAAATCTCTCTTCATTTGAATACATAATTCAGAGAAAATATTTGTAAGCTCTGGAATGTAAAGATGTTTTTCATTATCTGCAGGCATTTTGGAACTGGGTAGAAAACTATCCTGATGAATTCACAAAGCTGTATCAAACACCTCAGACTGATATGGCTGGTAAGGCACAACAAATGATATACTGTTCCAAAGACACATTCCCTTGCATTTTTGGCCCTCTCTGCTTCTTGTGTATCCTACAGATAAGAACAACCCCAAATTTGTGTCAACCCTTCCGAGGGCAGGCAGGGGTTTATCATTATCTCTTGTCTCTCCTGACTCACATTTTAATTAAAAAATGATTCATTTTGTGGTTCACAGCCCAAAGAAATAAAACCTAAAACATGGAAACTCTTAAAATATATTTTTTCATCTTGATACATGAAAAACTTTAGAGACCATCCCCTGCATTTGTCTCTAGGCAAAAAGAGAGGAAAACTTATATATTCAGGGAAACCATGTCTTTAACTGTGTTGAGACCATTTTGCCCTCACGAGCATGCCAGTAATGTACAAACCAGAACTTTTATGTAGCTGGAGCTGTCCCTCTGCTCTTTTATACCTATTCTTTACCTTTTCATCATTAAAATTGGCATTGAACTTGGGCTTATATTTTTTGCAGATTGTGCAGAGAAGTTGTTTGACTTAGTGGATGGCTTTGCTGAAAGCACAAAACGTAAAGCAGCAGTTTGGCCACTGCAAATCATTCTCCTGGTCCTGTGTCCAGAGATAATCCAAGATATAGCAAAGGACGTGGTGGAAGAAACTAAAATGAACAAGGTAAGAGAAGAAAAGTATCTGAATTTGAGTTCTGATTTCTAGAAGATGCTTGGTTTTGCTTGTTCTGTAGTTCAGGTGTATTTTATCTTTATTGCCTAAAAAGCACATTACAATTCCATATGTAAATTCATGCACCCTTTTTAAGTTCTCACCTAACATATGTTCTGTCACTGTCAATACTTTATACAGATAGTGTGTTCCAAACAGTGTTGTTTGGTTTTAATATTTAAGGATCTAAAAACCCTGCCCACAGATTACCAGAGCTCTGGCTATAACTATTCCTGGTTTGAATTGTGCAGAAACTGTTCCTGGACAATCTCAGGAAGGCACTTGCAGGCCACGGTGGGAGCAGACAGCTGACTGAAAGTGCTGCAATTGCTTGTGTCAAACTGTGTAAAGCTTCTACCTACATCAACTGGGAAGATAATTCTGTCATTTTCCTACTAGTGCAGTCCATGGTGGTAGATCTTAAGGTAAAACTGTCTGTTTCCTATTTGCAAGGAAAAAATCTGAATTTTAAGATACTGTAATACTTTACATTTCTCCTTAATTGAATACCATAGTGGGTGGAAGTGGATAATGTATTGACAGTAGACATGGATAATCTTGGTGTCTGATTTATACATTTCTATTTTTTTGGAACACGCAGAATTTGCTGTTTAATCCAAGCAAACCTTTTTCAAGAGGCAATCAAAATGCAGATGTAGACCTTATGATTGACTGCTTGGTTTCCTGTTTCCGCATAAACCCTCATAATAACCAACACTTTAAGGTGAGAACGCTGCCTACTGGTAAGTCATTCTCCACATACTGTTGATGACCTGTCAGTTATGAAAGATACACTAAGAGCAGCTGGAAGCTCATGTATGAGTTCAACTGTATAAATATCTCTTAGCAATAAATCCCTGCATATTTTTATATCTCTGTCCTTAGCTGATTTCCTTTCTCTTGTTTAGATTTGACAGTTTTGTCAATTTGATAAAAAGGCTGCACTCTGTTGTTCAGTGTGATAAGAAAGGTGGCAAAGACAAAGAAGTTCCTAAGTAGCTTTTATGTGTTTTTATTGTAGATCTGCCTGGCACAGAATTCCCCATCAACATTTCATTACGTGCTGGTAAATTCGCTCCACCGAATCATCACAAATGTGAGTTCTGAAAGTATTTCATCAGCCCAATCTGTAATTTCTCTTCACATCAGCATCTGCTTATTCAATACAGTTTGAATAGTACACCAAATTCTGTAGCCAGAATCCATGCAGCAAGAGTTGCTAGTAAGGAAGGACATACTGTCCACCAGTTGGGTTCCCAGTTTAAGAGCTTGTGTTCCAGTGTAACATTTCACCACAGATAGGCTTTGATACCCCCTAATGTAGGATGACAAATGGGTCTTTGTTTTCTGGTTTTATAGTAGGTAATGCTTTATTGATGCATGGAAAACACTCTCAGGACATGCAGAGTTACACCACTTCTAGCATATTGACATGAGAACCTGGGGGAAGAGGTGCCCTCATGGTTTCATCCAGGGATTTGACCCAGTATGAATTGAAAGCGTATAAAAATTGTAGTAACTGCTGAATACCAAAAGCAGTTTGAAAGTTCATGCAGTTGCTCACCTTCAGTTTGTTACTGTGCTTCAAGTCACTAAAATAGCACTTTTATTTTGATTCTGTTCAGTATGAAAATAGTCAGTGTCGAGCAGCCAGCCTGACTTCACTTACAAAACATGTTCTATTTCATTAATCCCAACAACATAATGAAAAAGCTATACTTCAGAAGAAACAGTATTAGACACTTTAGCAAATGGGGGAGAAAATGTTCCTGTAGATGTGGTGGTGCAATACAGCTTTTCAAATATTACCAGGTACTTCAGATACCAATTTTCCATTTTGTTCAGTGTATCACAGTGAATTGAGCGCACATTGTTTGTTTTGAAGTATTACATAGGAGCATTGAGTATCCTGAAATCCCTAATGGCTGCCTGCCTTTGTGAGTACAGAGTTTGTGCTTGCTCAGAAAGAGTACCATAGTGAGCAGCTAAGTTGGAAGTCTTCCTTCTGTTACACGTTTAAATCAGTAACATTATAAATCATGCAAGTTTCATGATGAGAATACAAGATTAAGGTGTGGGTGATGCGGTGTAAAATACTCCATGTGCAAAGGTTGGTTACACCACAGCTTTTGTAACCTCGAGAGGTCTGAAATGAATGATAATCCAAGTCCTGCATTGCTGGTTTGAACACTGCTGTGTGCTGGTTGCAGTCGGCGCTGGACTGGTGGCCACGGATCGACGCTGTGTACTGCCACTCCATGGAGCTGCGCAGCATGTTCAGCGAGACCCTGCACAAGGCGATCCAGGGCTGCGGGGCCCACCCGGCCATTCGCATGACTCCGGTAAGGCTTCCAAAGGAGCTCTGCAAACACAGCCCCTCAGTTTTCCTGTGTCTCCATCCCATTCCAGCTTTTTTATCCATTAACTTTAGACTGGAAACTAGAGGGGGGGAAGAACATTGCGATCCAAAAAGCAACAGAGAGCCATACATGCTCTGTAAACCTTGCAGGCCTTGATGTATTGACTAACTGTTTTTGGTCAGTTAGTGATGTATGTTTCTCAGTTTTCATGCTGCTTTTAAATGGGCAACATAGAAGTATTTCTTCTGTAACTGTCCTCTGTGGCTAACGGTTCATTTTAAGCTTTCTTGCTGTGTGAATAGCTAGGTAATATGTCCATTCTTGTTTAATCTGAAAACAAAAGCATTCTGTATGTGAAGATAATGTCTGAAAACTGCAATGCTTTTCCCACACTTGACATGAGTATCTCTTTCATTTCTCTTGCTTTCTGTTGAGCAAATTGACTGTTTGGTTTTGGTGACAGCATCAAAGTGAAAGATTTTTCAGGCATTATGAAATAAAGTCAATATTCTTGCTTGACTTGGAAAAAAATCCTTGGTAAATGCAAATTTGTAGCTCATCCAAATTTTTTAGTAAGTTCACATGCAGCTGCGTGGCCTTTCTTCTGCAGTTCCCACTTAGGACTTTGGATGTGGTAAGGGAACTTGGTTGTTTTAAAAGGCCTAAAATGTAACAAATGAAAATACTCCTATTGGGCTTCTCAAATGAAAGCAAATGATCAAAAATACCTTTAGTTGAAAGCTACAACATGTTTAACTTGCTTTTTACATGTCTGTATTCATCTGTTGAGAAAATAGCAGGGGTTTTGTAATGGCAACTCGGACATTGATTGGTGGTGCTTTGTCTTCTGCTTCTTATTTTCCGTTCTTATTGCCTGCTGTCGCTCACATGGTCAGATGCCAACCAGTCACTGTTTTGCATGGCAGTGGGCCTCTGTTGCTGTAAGTATGACCCATCGTAACTACCGCAGAAAAGCCCTCCCTTGCTCTGACTTTTCTGTGCATAGTTACCACTGCAGTCACCTCACTTCATCTGGGGACAGAAGGTAGAATGGTTTACACAAGAACATAGGATGGGAGGAGATCCCAGCACTGCCCCTGGCGCAACTGCAGGGTGATCCCTTGCACAACCAGCTGAGGTCCTTCCTGGGAGTAACAGCCTTCACTTGGTTCTGGTCTTTACTTTCTGCCCCCTTTTCCATCACGATGCTCTTCCAGAATCTCCCTGCTCTGGTGGATAGAGCCATATCTAATTTCCAGCCTAAACTTATTTATGTCTAACTTGTCCCCGTTGTTCTTGTTCCAGTGTTGCCTGTTAGCTTCAAACTGGTGTCTACCCCCTTGCTGTACCTGCAGAGAGCAGTCATGTCCCTGTCTTTGTTTAGCATAGGCTTTAGTTTGGATTGTGTGAAGTAAATGAATTGCTTCACAGAACAAGTTGGCTTCTTTTGCCATGTGCCTCTTCTCAGAACTCCCTTCACTGTAGCACACTAAACTTTAGGAGAGAGTTAGTTAACTTGGCGTGTGTGGAACCAGTTTCTTGACAGGATGCTTTTTGTGTGATAGGTTTTCTGTGTATTTTCACAGTAACTATCATAATAGTTCTATCATAATGAGGTTATACAATGTCATATCTCTTCAGTCACTGTGAGGATTATTTCCAGCTAATTTGGGTGGGGTTTTTTTGCTCAAAATTTATAAAGTTCAGTGAAAATAAAAGAACAGTTACTGTTCAAGCTTCACAAACTATAAACTATACAGGATAGTTAAAAAAGCCGAGTGTTTAAAAAGCCTTGTATCTTGTCCTGTAGTGAATATCTAATGGATTTATTTATCCAAGTTACTGTCCTGTAACTGTTTTGGTACCTATAAGCAAAAATACAATCTTAATCCCTCCTGGTATAAGACTGAAATTAATGAAAATACAAATTCTGTAAAGTAATTGAAGAGATGAAATTCTTTTGAATTGGACATACTGGGGATCACTCAACACAAGTTTACCTTTTTAATGTATGTATTTATATGTGTGTATATGTGGACAGACACACGCACACATACATATATAGTGGGTTTTAGAGTTTACCATGTATCCAAGTTATTTTAGGTTGAGATGAAGGAAGAGCAATCGCTTACCATACAGCAATAGTAGAACATGATATGGTTCATCTTGGAGTCAAACCAGAATACCTAATGTGAAATCTCAGTGCATACCTTGGCTGTCCAAATGTCCTTCATTTCACAAAGGAGAAGGAAGTTGTCCAGAAGTAGTTCACTGCTTTTTCAGATGGAGCTAGGTTTATTTCACTGAAGCAATGCACTGCCTACCTTGTGAGGACCAAAAGCTTCATTTTTCAGAGATCGCAGAGATGAAAATACTAAAATCCAGACTGATGATGACAGGATATAAAGACAATATTTTGCCTTTGGAAGAGAGTTCCCTGCCCTCCCATGTGTTCAAACTCACTTGGAAATATTTACTTTTATTTCTTTCTTAGACCAAAGAAAATCCCTGTAAATATTTTTGGTCCTTTTATCCATTTTTCTTTGGCCACAATTTGTCATATGCATAAACTTTTCTTATGCCCACATGCAGCTCACTAGAGCAATTCAGAAGGAAACTGTAAAGATACTGAAGGGATGGAGTATGCAGGTGTAAAAGGGGATTTTTAAGGAGAAAGCTGTGTGCCTATACTGGAGTGAGTTTTAGATATTTTCAAAGTTCTTAATGAATTATGGATTATAAAAGCAACACATTTCTAAGATGTTTCATTACAACTGCTGTGTAGCCTGCCTTACTGACAGTGACTGTGGTTTTCCTCCTGTCAGAGTCTTACATTTAAGGAGAAAATGACAAGCCTTAAATTTAAAGAAAAACCTACTGATCTGGAAACCAGGAGCTACAAGTTCTTGCTGTTATCCTTGGTAAAACTGATCCATGCAGATCCAAAGCTGCTGCTGTGTGTAAGTACATTGTACTACTCATCCATAGGAAAATTTACTTTTGAAGCTACTGAATAAATGCAAACAAAACTCACAAACCTGGCACTTAGGATGCTTTCCTATTAATTCTTTTCGGGTTTTAACGCTGCTTTGAAAGGAAAAAGGCAAAAGTAAAAAGAAACTGTAAAGAGCTGCAGCACAAGGAAAGGGAGCATAAAGCCCTGTAACTCTGGAGGGGAACAGGATGAGAGAGGAATAGAAGAAGAAAGCTAAAATAGAGGTTGGGGAAAACAAGTCATCATTCACTGAGTAGAAGGACAGATGTGGTCTTAGATCTCCCATTTTTCTCAGGTCTGTTTACTGTTTAATTTTTAAATATTTCAGTTGTGTCAAAGTGAATGCACACCCTGACACAGGGTATTACAGCTTCAAACTGACATAGTCACTGAAAGATCCAGGAATCGCCTGGTTAGTCACAGGAATGCTGCTGTAGTGGTTGGTCACTAAAATATTTTACATTCAAAGTAACATGGTTGGTCATTAATAAGTTTTACAGCTTAAACTTTCTTTCCCCATTGCTGTTAGAATCCAAGGAAGCAAGGGCCTGAGACACAGGGGAGCACGGCCGAGCTAATTACAGGCCTCGTGCAACTCGTTCCGCAGTCCAGCATGCCAGATATCGCACAAGAAGCCATGGAGGTAAGAGAGTGTGTCCTCCGTGGCAGGTGAGGGGTGCACAGGCAGATCAAGGCTTTTGCAGAAGCTCTGAAGTTCTCTGTTTTGGAGTTTGGTCTCGATTGATACTTTTCTAAATGCCTCCTGCACTAAAAGTCTTCCGGGAGGTGCCAGTTAAGTTATTCTGCTGTCTTCAGATTCCTGTTCTAAAAAATGCACTATAGTGTCTGTGCTCCACTGCCATCTTTCATGCTTTAGGTTTTCACAAGTTGACTGAAAAGAGGGTTAACTTTTACCTACATGCTATTAAGCTTTGTATAAATAGTTGAATTTTAGTAAGTAATTAAGGCTTTTTTGTTTAACCTTCCTTCAACAAGAATTGTCGCAAATAGTGTCAATATTACCTATCTATGTATGAAATACATATTCTTGATAGTTTAATGGTAGAATTCAAGAATATTTCTTGTATAAGAATAATCCTTTTCAGTGTGAAAGTCTCTGTGGGTGTTGATGTTGGGTAGTAACATCCTGACAGGCATTTCCAGGAGCTTAGAGATGGAAAAGTTCCTGCCATTATGCAATTTGATTTCAGTGTACTGTTCAGTCTTGATTCTTTAAAAGGTTTCTTTAAGGTAAATTTCTACCTTTTAAGTGAAGCTCTACTTTGTTTTGAATTTAGGCCTTGCTGGTTCTTCACCAGTTAGACAGCATCGACCTGTGGAATCCTGATGCACCTATAGAGACATTCTGGGAAATCAGGTATGTAAGTTAACTTGTGTGAATTAGAGAATGGCTGGTTTGATTTGTCTTCTCTTTTGAAATAGCTGTGAGTGTTTTGGGGAAGCTCTGCAACATCAGCATGAATCTGCAGTCAAAATTGCTACATGTATTCATGGAAAAGTATCTTGCTTATGCTATATGAATTTAACAGAAATGAAAGAGGAAACATTCTCCTGGTTTACAGAATGACCCTTCAGCTTGATGTTAAGGTGCCCAAATGATGATTAGTTTGGAAAGGCAGAGACTTTTACCCCTCATTCAAGTGTTTGCTATTTGTTTAAATTGTGTTTCATGCTTGGGGGCGCTGAGTGAGTTTATGCTGGTTCTGTAAGTGTGGATTTGCTGATATTGACTCTGAAGCCCTCACCTAAAGAAGGTAGTAGCTTCCCCTGACCCAAGATTTCCATTTGTCTTCCCTTTGTATTTAAAGAACTTTTTATAACTTCACAGCAGCTGTTGCAGTTATTTCTTGGGGAATATTAACGGAAATTTAAGTTCTAAACTAGGAATCTGTAAGCTCAGAATGCTAAGAATTGCATGAGCTGAATAATTAAGAGTAATTTGGTGATCTAATCTAGTTGGTACTGATGTTTGAGTTAGAAGAAAGGGAGCAACAGCCTAGGAGGAACTCTTACAGCATCAGCAAATGGGCCTGCATGACTGCTGAGAGTGGCTCAAGGGGCTTGTTACGGGATAGGTTTGGGGCTGAGCCCTGTGTAGATGGGCAATAACTGAAACTCTTGACACTAATTCCTAGCAGCAGGAATGAGTTTGTGCTGCTCGGGCTGGGGGAAACACCCATTAAAATTGACACTAATTTGGACCCTTTGGCAGTTTTAACAGAGAGTGTGAGGCCTGAATGGATATGAAGAAGGAACATCCCTAGATGTGTTCCTTCCAGAACAGAGTTGAGACACGTTGTCAGAGCAGTGTAGGTAAACTTGTACTGCCACTGTCTGTGCTATATCTGTTCTGGGGATAAGTGGATGATTCTGAAGCGGCAGCCCTGGAGTCCAGACTTCTAACAAGTACCCAAATCGCTTAACTTCCTCTAGGGAGCTGGAGAGGCAGCTGGGTGGTGGGAAGGGTCACAGGGGAGCTTCTCATTTAAACTACACACCTATCTTCTATCTATTATACGTTGTAAAAATGATGCTAGTATATGTATAGGATATTTGTGCTAATTGCCTATTTCTATGTAAAATGTAATAATATCTTCAAATGTTGCTAGATTATAAAGCTAATGTTGAATTTCATTTTGCTGCAGTTCACAAATGCTTTTTTATATCTGCAAGAAGCTAACTAGTCATCAGATGCTGAGCAGTACAGAAATCCTCAAATGGCTGCGAGAGATTCTCATCTGTAGGAACAAATTCCTTCTAAAAAACAAAGTAAGGAAATGGTAACATTTATCTCTCTCAGTTCCTGCTTTTCTGCTCAGATACAATGTATAGAATAAAATGTACAATACTCTTGAGCTTGGCTTCTTCAGACTTAATTACATCTAAATCATCATTATGTTGGCATGTATTCTGTAGAGTAAGCCCAAGAAGCCTGTAGGGCTTTCAGGAGGCAAAGGCATTTTGTGCTTACCTCAAGGTGATGTTTTTTGAAGACGACCCTCCAGGTAAGTTCTTAGGGGGAAATATCATTCTAAGATACATTAATGTGGGTAACTTTTTAAGTCCCTGAGAGCACCAGCGTGAGAAGTACTGTGTAAATGGTGAAGAGCTCTTCCTTCCTGAAATCCATCCAAAAACCATGTTGATTTATTGTTTTCTTCTCTCTCTTCACAGCAGTCAGACAGGAGTTCCTGCCACTTCCTCTTCCTTTACGATGTCTCTGGAGGTGGAACTGGTCAAATTTCTCTTGACCATGAAGAGATGATACGGTGTACTCCAGGAGCTACCCTCAGGAAAGGGAAAGGGAATTCTTCCATGGTAAGTGAGATATGATAATAACTCTTTTTAACACTTGGGGAGGAAAACCTGTGTGCAGTACTGTAAAGGATCACAGAATCCAGCATCTGATAAGGTATACCCTTTGACAGATAAGCTTCTTAAGCCTAGTTTTGCTGCTAGTTCTAGCACATCTTTTTATGAGCAAAAATATTGATTTTGTTTTTTAAGGTGATCTTTTCCAATAGATTTTCCAAAGTACATGGTTATCCCTATGAAAGGAGCAAGTTCTTAGCCACTTTATTCGTGCAGCAGCATGTAAGAGCTTTGATCTTGTTTAGGATTGCTTGTTTCTGCTAGAATATAAGCAGTTTTAAAGAACAGTTTGGATAAGGCTGGATTTTAATCAAGGTGCCATATTCATAAGCAGTATTACCAAATCCTGAATTCTCTGTTTCCCAAGGAAAGCACAGCAGCCTGCAGTGGAACTCCCATCTGTCGCCAAGCCCAAACAAAATTGGAAGTCGCCTTGTACATGTTCTTGTGGAGCCCGGACATCGAGGCAGTGCTCGTTGCAATGTCCTGTTTCCGGCACCTCTGTGAGGAAGCTGATATCAGATGTGGGGTAGATGAAGTCTCTGTGCATAATTTTTTGCCAAACTACAATACTTTCATGGAGTTCGCATCTGTTAGCAATATGATGTCAACAGGTAAGAGTCCTGGACCAGTGAAATACCTTTGTATCTGTGTAATGAGACTGTTGTTTGTGTTTTAGCTTTAAATAGGTTGAGATTGTTGATTGGATTGCTGTTCCTGTTTTCATTGGAATATCTTAGTCATTGGAGTTGCTACAAAGAGTAGGGAACTTGGGTGACTGATTTTAAAGTGTAACAAGAAGAATCCTTTCCTGAACATGTTAAGGGGATATGTTCCTCTGTTAATAATTTAATTTTTATTACTTCTAAAAAGCTCATGATTGATGTGGGTGGGTTTTAAAAAATCTTGGTTGAATTTTCTGTGCCCCTTTGCAGGGAGAGCAGCTCTTCAGAAGAGAGTGATGGCATTACTGAGGCGTATTGAGCATCCGACTGCAGGCAACACAGAGGTAACCTGTCTGAGTTGACATAGTCTTTGCATGCATATTTCTTCAAAACAGAAAATACTGTTGCTGCAAGTGGTCTTGAAGTTAACTCTTGACACAATCTTCCTCTTATTTTAGGCCTGGGAGGATACACACGCAAAATGGGAACAAGCTACAAAACTAATCCTTAACTATCCAAAGACCAAAATGGAAGATGGGCAGGTGACTATAAACTTTTCCATAGTTTCAACCCTTAGAAATTCACAGTAACTCTTTAAGCTTGCTTATTTTAAGGAACTGGATTTTAATCTAGAAAAAGAGCTCTGTAGGCAGACTTATGAAAGTATCCCAGAAAAATAGTTGTAAGCAGTCATTGACTGTACTTATAAAGAAGTAATTTGACTTGAATTGCTGTAAGGGAAGGTGGAGGCTGAGCTTAAAAATTTGAGTAGTGACAGCTCTGGACTACTACTAGAGAGATGGTGAAATCCCTTTCACTGGAGAGTTTTAAACAAGCTGCTGCCTATCATGATTTAAACACACTTTATCCTGGTGCAGAGCAGGGGATTGACCAGGCAGCCCATTCAGTCCCTTTCAGCCTTGCTTTGTTATCTTGTTTATAAGCAGAGCCTCTGTGTAGATCTCTGTTCTGCTGTTAGGGTAGGCTGTAAAATGTGAATCTTCAGAAAGCCTGGAATTGTAAATGCAGGATGTGTCACAGAGTGCTTCAAACTTCTGATCTCTCTCCGTTGGTTTTGATTAATTGAAGAGGTTTCATCTCCTGCCATTCCCTCTCAGGTTACTGAAAGTCTTCATAAGACAATTGTGAAGAGACGAATGTCGCATGTCAGTGGGGGAGGCTCCATAGACTTGTCTGACACAGACTCTCTTCAGGAATGGATCAACATGACAGGGTTCTTATGTGCCCTGGGAGGAGTGTGCCTGCAGCACCGCAGCAATGCAGGGCTGGCCACCTACAGCCCACCCATGGGCCCGGTCAATGAGCGCAAGGGCTCCATGATATCCATGGTGTCCACCGAGGGAAACACGGAGACTCCTGTCAGCAAGTTCATTGATCGGTTATTGACTCTGATGGTCTGTAACCACGAGAAAGTGGGGCTTCAGATACGGACTAACATTAAAGATCTGGTGGGTTTGGAGTTGAGTCCAGCACTTTATCCAATGCTGTTTAACAAACTGAAGAACACCATCAGCAAGTTTTTTGATTCTCAAGGACAGGTAAAGTGTTGATATATTCTTCCTTGTTTGTGTCTTGATTAAAAGCATCAGTCATGTCTTTCACTTAGGAATTGACACTGAAACCTATTGGTGTTTTGTACAAAAGACCTGCAAGCATTGGCATTGAATTTTGCAGTGTGCATTAATAATTATTGTGTTTGTGATTCCAAGCTATGGTTAACATGGAGTAATTGAAAGCATTCTTGAATTCTTAGTGAGCTCTGAGTACAGAATCTGTGAGAGTGTTCTTGGAGTCATTATGGCTGCTAGTATGGACATACTTAATCTTGACATGCACTGGAATTCTTTTGGCTAAGTGGTAACTAGAAAACGCTTGTACATGAGATTTTTGCAATGCTGCAGTATGTTTAATACCCTTTATTTTACGTTTTTTTTTGTGTGTGTAAAGAACTAAGACCAGTGTTTTCTTTCTGTAGGTTTTGTTAACTGAGACCAACACCCAGTTTGTAGAGCAGACTATTGCTATAATGAAGAATTTGCTTGACAATCACACAGAAGGGAGCTCTGAACACCTTGGACAAGCTAGTATTGAGACAATGATGCTAAATCTGGTTAGGTAAGAAATCCTGTCCACTTTCCTGTGCAAAGTAATTCTTGTAGCATTCCTGGTTTCCTTTCTGTACAGTGGTGGTAGTGGTTAAAAACCAGCTGAAGGGTGGATTTCTGCCCAGTCATACACCAACAGAAAAATTCTTTGGCCAGATTAAATTTGTTGCTTGTCTTCAGTTGATACAGGGCCTGGTTTTCTGGGAGGGGGGAAATAAAGGTAGCCCAAACACTTGGTGGGTCATTATGCACATCTGCTAGGTCAGCCAGGTTGCAGGTTCCAGCATGGAGCTGAAGAGATTTATCAGCAGTGTGAGCCTTGGAGTGTGAAATAGCATTAAATATTTTGTTACTCTTTTTGCCTTTTCTTTTTTCTCCAGGTATGTGCGTGTGCTTGGAAATCTGGTGCATGCAATTCAAATCAAAACTAAGCTCTGTCAGTTAGTAGAAGTAATGATGGAAAGGAGAGATGACCTTTCCTTTTGCCAAGAAATGAAATTTAGGTAGGTATTGCATTATGCATCTTTTGGGACAGTGTAATGTAGACAAGTGTAATTGTGTTTGGTTATATGGTTAAAAAAATAAACTAAAACCATTCTCACCTATTCCTGCTGTAGGGATGGTTTCCCTGTCTCTGGCTTCAGAATAATTTGGAGCCTGGTGCTGGGTTAAAATGTTATTCTGATTGTGGGGATACTAAACCCGTGTAAAAATGCGTGTGATGCAGACTGGGGAATTACTTGGTATAACAAAATCAGTTCATCTTCAGTGTGTGGTCATTCAGTTTATACTGAACTTGTGATGATTAAGAATGATGCCAGCAATAGTGAGTGTATTTGAGGAAAGGGCCATTTAAAAACAAAACCAAACCTCCTCCAAATCTAAAGCAATGTATCTGTATGTAACAGGAACAAAATGGTCGAGTATTTGACAGACTGGGTTATGGGAACATCTAATCAAGCAACAGATGAGGATGTGAAATGCTTGACAAGGTAAGAAAGAATACACTTAAACTGTTCCTAACGTTGTAACAGTGTTTCAGGTGGCATTTCATATCCACAGAAGAGCTGGCACATGTGAACTGCCATAAGTGGTAGTAATTGTAAGGGAAAGAAAAAGCCAGAAACATAAGTTTTGGAGAGCATCAGCAGAATTATGTTTAGTACTAGTCTTAACTAAGTTTTTTATGGTTCTGTTTTGTTTGTTTAACCTTTGAGTTTATTTAATTCCTTTTAATATCCTTTGTGATTTAGCATTAGGACTGAATGCTTTATTTTGCTGTAACTTCATATGATGCACTCTGAATAAAATCATCAAACATAATAATGTTGAATTTGTACTTAACTGGGGTTTTTTTCAGTGGCAAATTTGGGTTGCAGTTGTCCTTAAGAGATATGGTGCTTGAACCTGTACCACAAAATGTAATAGCTGTTTTCCTGATGGACAGAACTTTACGAGAATAACTTTACTCTTAATGATTCTTTTCACCTGCAGTTGGATATATAAGGAAAAAGACTTGGTACTGGATGGGGAAATTATCAAGGGGGAGGAGAGACTAATTCTGCTGAACTGATTCACAGCTTCTTGTAATTCTCTTTCTCAGAGATTTGGACCAAGCAAGCATGGAAGCAGTGGTCTCTCTCCTTGCTGGGCTTCCACTACAGCCTGAAGAAGGAGATGGGGTTGAGTTGATGGAAGCGAAATCTCAGTTATTTCTTAAGTAAATAGTGGCTTTGTGCTATTTTTCTGTACAATGACGTGAAGTACTTGCACTGTATGGCACTTACTGCATGCTATGGTTTTTCTTATAGCAGAGATTATTTTATTATCTGAACAGCAGTTCTCTCTTATGTGTCCCATCTCATAAATCCTTGCCTTCTGGGTTTATGCAAACAAGTTCATTTAGAAAATAATGCTAAAATTTGGTTTGTTCCTGCTTAATGCAGGTGTATGCCTAATTCCTGGAGGGACTAGCCTGCTTTGGTATTCGGTTTTTATCATGAAACTTAACATCTCTTACAAGACATCTGTTTGTAGAGGCACAAATGTAGAGTTCACTTGCTTGGTTTGAGAACACTTCCATACACGTTAGGACAGTGCCTTCTGGTGGATACCTCACATCTGAAAGTTTGGACTCTGCTACAAGAAAGATTACTTGGAGCAGTTAGGAGATTTTTGGGGAGAGAGTCTTGTTGTGTGTTTGCTCCCGAATGCACATCATTTCAGAGAGGTGCCTTTGCAGGATCTATTTTACTTATCCAGCTTTTTATCTTTAGGTACTTCACACTGTTCATGAACCTTCTCAATGACTGCAGTGAAGTTGAAGATGAAAGCACACAAACAGGAGGCAGGAAACGTGGGATGTCTCGCAGACTGGCCTCGCTCCGGCACTGCACTGTCCTTGCTATGTCCAACTTACTCAATGCAAATGTGGACAGTGGTCTTATGCACTCAATAGGTAAAGTAGTTAGAGATCACTGTGTATAAATGAATACATAATAAAGACATTGGTATTTCATTTATTTTTACATCTTCCTTAGTAGTTCTGGGTTTTTTTGATCAGGCCTGGGCTATCATAAAGACCTCCAAACAAGAGCTACGTTTATGGAAGTCCTCACCAAAATTCTGCAGCAGGGAACAGAATTTGATACCTTAGCAGAAACAGTGCTAGCAGATCGGTTTGAGAGATTGGTGGAATTGGTTACAATGATGGGTGATCAGGGGGAGCTTCCTATTGCTATGGCTTTAGCCAATGTGGTGCCTTGTTCTCAGTGGGTAAGTTGATTCACACATTTTATTTCCTACATTTTTGAACATATTAAGTCTTGAAATAAAAAATAATGCAAATATTAAAGGTGTAACAACAGTCTGCTGAAGAGATTAGATCTACCATGCATTATAGATAGCCCTGCTTTAGAAGAGTACTGGATCTAATTGTCAGGTCTTGCTTATAAGCTGCATTTTATAGTAAACTCTTAGTTAATGCCTAGGAATAATTTTATACACAGTTATTGTAATAAATTCATTTGTTTGGGCTGGTTATTTATTACAGATAGTATGTGCTGTAATGCAGACAAACAACTGTATTTGCTCCTCCAGGTTTTAGCAAGATGAATTGGGCTTTGTTATGTAGCAGAATAACTGCTTTTCTATCTGGGCAAACCATTATGAATTTGCATGACTGGATATCATGAGGCAGATTTTTAGACAGGCAGTAGCATAGGAGAGATTTAAAGAGATTGTGTGTGCTTAGTTTGATATTTGTATGCAAGACTCTAGCAAATGTAATGCATTAATACAGACTGCTCAGTGTTTTTGTCTTGGTTCTCTGTTTTGTACTTGGCCTGGCTCACTGCTAGTCAGATTAACATCTCATTGCTTCTTTTAAGGATGAGCTAGCTCGTGTCCTGGTCACACTCTTTGATTCCCGGCACTTGCTCTACCAGCTCCTCTGGAATATGTTTTCAAAGGAAGTTGAGCTAGCAGATTCCATGCAGACACTTTTCCGCGGAAACAGCTTAGCCAGTAAAATAATGACTTTCTGTTTTAAGGTAAGTTATCGAATCTTCCTCCTGCTACAGATCACCTCAGTAACAGGAAGAGTTTAGTAATCTAAAAATACAAAACTACCGCTGTATAAATTGATCTGTTTCAGAAGGGAAACTGTGATATAGAAACACCAGTTTAACAGAAAACTGGCTTGTGCCAAAGCAAATCAAGTGTTTTCAGGCTCTTTTAACACAGAATTGTGTTCCTGTGAATTGTGAAGTTAACCTGGCACCCATTCGGATTTTCTTTCTACACAGGTGTATGGTGCTACGTATCTGCAGAAGCTTTTGGAGCCTTTATTAAGGACTGTGATCACATCCTCTGAATGGCAGCATGTTAGCTTTGAGGTGGATCCAACAAGGTTTGAGATTCAAGGGGGGGAGCAGATGTATTTGTAAGCGTGATTCCCAGGCATTGGAAATATAAGAGGATTCCTTTTTCCTCATTGCTGATACTTTTCTCATACTGTTATACTCTTCCACTCCTCACTTTACCAGACACATAATTGTATCTGCAATCCTTATACCCAGAGCTGCCCAGCAAAGCAGGATGAGTTTTGCTGCATGTCCTCTACACCCTGAGAGAATAAGGAAGATAGAGAGCTCTTGCAGGGCCTCTTCTATTTGCTACTTTGTACTTTTATCTAAGCCACCAGTATGGGGATTTCCTGCAGTACCAGAAAGCATCTGCTTTAAGTCATTGAGTTAATTACGAAGCAAGATGGAATGAATGCATGTTGTGTGTCGTGTTTTTGCTTTAGTTTCTCTTTTGTCACTTCAAGACTGGCATTCAACAGCTGCTGCTCTGTTGCTGTGAATTAACTCAGAAAAACTTCTAAGTATTTGTCTTTGAAGTAGCTTCCCAAAAGCCAGGTCTTCTATTAATAGTTAACTCAAATACCTGTGTCTACCTCAAGAGTTCCTCTCAGAGAAACCATCATCAAACTGATAATGCAGTTATCAGTTGGGATTCTGTTATGCATGTCTTTATATGGAACAGTGTGAGAGAATCCCACTTACAGCTGCCTGGTTGTTGCTGAGTTTTAAATGACCTTATGTTTGTAATTTGTGGTTTAAAATACTGATGGAAACTTTTGTGTGATTTCTGTTTACCCTGGAAATAAGTTACTACCAAACATAAGTACAGCTGATATCATTCGCTTGGTTGCTGGCCATACATGTGTGGGTCTGTTTCAGGCTGGAGCCCACGGAGAGCCTTGAGGAGAACCAGAGGAGTCTCTTGCAAATGACAGAAAAGTTTTTCCATGCCATCATTAACTCCTCCTCCGAGTTCCCACCGCAGCTCCGCAGCGTGTGCCATTGTTTGTACCAGGTATGCTGGCACTGGGTGCCTGCCCAACCCCTGGGCTTTGCTCTTGTCATTGTAGCAGTTTGGAGCTTGGGCCAGTACTGGGGCCATTGTGTCATTGTTGAAGGCTATTTTCAGTTGTTTGTTAAATAGCAGGGATCTAAACACAGGGACTCTGCTCTGTCTCGCTCCTGTTGCTGTGTGTAGCAGCTCAGGAGCAGGTTGCTGAATCCAGAACGCTTACAGGTCTGTCTGCTCTTTGTGTGTTTCTGATGGATTTAGCTGCTGCTAAAAATGCCAGTGGGGGGATACTGCTGCTGCCTCCCTTTTGGAGGGTCTTAGAGGAGAGCTGTTCATAGCATTGTATTTGAGCTGTGGTCTCAGTTAAGTGGTCTGAAGAGCTGCTTTTGGCCTTTCAGCCATGGAGTCTGTATCTCAGGTCTGAGGTGAAGCAAGGAAAAGAGATAATCAGAGCTGTGTGAACTCATTGTGAGCAATAACAAATTCCACCCAGGGCAGTCTGGTTGTATTCTTACAGTGAAGCTGTATTAAGAAATACAACTGCTGTAATTCTCAGACCTTCCAGGTGAGAAACAGTGATCTGTGTGTGGTGACTGTTGTGGATCTTGGTTTGTTATCATGAGCTGCTGGAATGAATTGGGCATGTAAGTGATGTGCCCAGTGTAAGTTGTCTGCATGGCTTCTAGTGTCATCAGTTTCTTTTCCTGATAGGGGTTGGATTCAGGTTGATTTTTGGTGATTTTTGTTTGTTAGGATTTATTTTTGTTTTAAACTGGGAAATGAGGGGTGAGGTTGGTTTCCTTCAAGTTCAGATGGCCACAGTATCACAGGCATTGGCTGGGAGTGTATTTGAGCTGTTACTGAAGATGTCACACACAACCTTGGCTGTTGCTTCTGTTACTTGATGCTACGTTATCCCTATGTCTTTTCCTAGAATTGCTTTTATATGCTAGGATGTATCAGCTTTATTTCCACTTCAGGGGTACATTGCTATAAATTCTTTCTGTGCAAAACATTTTTAATTCCTACATGAAATGGGATTCCTAAAAGGTACTCACGAGTGGCATGGCCAGGGGTTGTCCTATGGAAGCATATCAAGCTGTTTGCTTTCCTTTTTATTGGTAACAAGGGTAATTTGTTCCTGAAAGAGATGGTTTACTGGTAAATATACAAGTGGTATTAACTGATGCTCAGCTTCAACACATATTACTGTTTCTAGTAACACCTAGATTTGTATACAAATAGTGTAGCAATTATCTCTGTACTCTCAAATCTGAGCTTTATCTGAAAGAAAGTACAATTGAAATCTTACTTCTTGTGAGTATGAATCTATTTTTAATCTTAAGAACCAAATAGGTGAATTTAATAAGGTGACTTCATTTTTATAAGGTGAAGGTGTTCCATCCCAAGCAATAGTGTAAGTCTGAATGAGACTGAATTTTGAAGTGTCTTTTACACTTGGATTATTAAAGTAAATGTGTGTGTTTTGTAAATGATTTGTAGCTAATTTTAATCAGCGTAGTAACAGTATGGCAGTGGTTCATTTGGTTGGATATTGGGTCTACACTGGGTGTTTCCATTACCAGAACAGAGCCCTGTTTTCACCTGGGAACATCATATAACAGTTACTGTGACAGATGTATCCTGGCTCATTCTCAGGTAACGTATGTACAGGAGCGTTACGTGGTCATGAACAAGCCTGATCCCAGTAACTCATTCAAAGGATTTGTGCTTTATGCTTCATAAAACCCCCACAAACAGATGTGATTTTTCTTAACAGAGGGAAATTCTACTTGCTTCCAGGGCAGTAGCCAGTGGATAGAGAATGGATGTGACTGCTCAGAGCTAGCTCTGTAGAGCTTGCACAAAGTCAGAAATTGGACAGAGGCACCAGTGGTTAAATATTAGTAGGTCCTGCACAAATTGGAACTCTTTAATGTAGCTGGGTTAGCAGCAGAGCTGGCCCTGGCTGGCTTTCACACTCCCAACCCACCTTTCTTTTTACTCTGTCACATTCTAAAGTTGTAGGAATTCTCTTCCAGTTCCATTCCATGTGATATTCGAAAGGTGATTTGAACTATTGCTCTCAAACTGCTCACTATGGCTAGCTGTCTGTTGATAGAAGTGTTGCTTGCTTAGGGATGCTAATTCACTGTTACAGCTGCTAGGGAGGATGTGGGATCAGGCACAAAGGCCAAAACATACCTCTGTGCAGGGGAGCAGAGGCCAGGGCTGGTGGTCTGTAGCTTTGCTCAAATCGTGATGGGAAATAATGAGAGAATGTGATGCTTCTTGGTGGGTTCCTTTACATTTAGATGCAATGCAGAACTAAGCACCAATGAAACAATCGGATACCTTGATTTGGAAATCTATAATAAATTAATGTAGCCCTGCTGGCTTTTTTCTTCCTTTTTCCACAGAGTGTTTTGTGGCAGTGTTTAGCTATCAAAGTAGTAATAACCATGACGATTCAGATCTCACTAAATTGAAGGACACACAGAGAAACATTGGGAAGATTTAAAACTCTAAATTTATTTTAAAAGTAATATGTATTTCAAAGGTATAATGCTTTACTATTTTTCCTATTAACACTATTTGGGGATGGTGAAATACATTTGAAAGCTGAATATACCATTTAATGCCCAATATCGTGTATCATGAGCACATTAATGTGGTTTGACGTTTAATCTAGCCAGAAATAGTAGAAATGATTGAAACGCAACATTTGCTTGTTTTGTATTTAGTGCTTTGTAAATAAGATGTAATAAAACTGTGGAATAAAAACTCCATCATCAGTCTTTAGTTGATATATTTCATTTTCTGTTGGTTATGTTTGTTACATTTTACTGTGTAATTTATGTACAAGTCAACATTGGTTTTTTGTTGCTGTATGTAGTTGGTGCTGTGACTTGTTTGTGCTCATCTCTGTTCTGTAGGCAACTTGCCACTCTCTACTGAATAAAGCTACCGTAAAAGAAAAAAAGGAAAACAAAAAATCAGTAAGTTTGGAGACCTTTTTCTTAGCCATTTCTTTCAAAGCACAACGGAAACCTTTTGCTGTTTGTTCAGAACATCTTCACTTCAGTCTATTTGACCTCACTGTAAAATCATTCTACTAATTCTGGCACAAAATAGCTTTCATTTCAATTAACACTGGAATTAAGTTATATTTAAAATATTCTCTGTGTGCCTATTTGAGTAAACAAGAGACATTTTAACATGACTGCTTAGTGTTTAATACTCTGGTTCTTCTGCCCTTGCCACCATCTTCAAATTACCAAAAAATGCGGAAGAAAAATGTTCTCTTTGGTTTGGGGGAAAATCTGAGCCTGCTTTAACACTCTGGCAGATAACTTGACTGCAGCTTGCTTCCCTGGGGAAGAACAAGTAATGCATATGGATTACTGAAAAGGAAAGAGCCTTTTATGACTTGTTTCTGATACATTTCGTTTTGTTTGCCTTGTGACTGAGCAATAAAATTCAGCGCTTGTATGTATTTACAGAGAAAAGCAGATTTCCTGGGATCAGCACCTTGCTGGCCAAGAGAGACTGGATACATAGATAGTGATAGCGGTGTCATTAAAAGATAAGACTTAGCTATTGACAGTGACCTGAAAATAAAAAGTATGAGTAAAACAGAGGCAGAATGGAAATTCAGACTTTTTTAAAATGCTCCCTTATTTTTTGCTGTAACTGACCAGAATTATAACCATGTTTAAATGCAAAATCTGTGTGCAAAGTAGTATTTTACAAGAGAACATTATCAGTAATTGCAACACAAGGTACCTGAACGAAGTTCCTATGGAACCAAAGTGATTCTTGTTATATAGTCTATATACTAATGCCTTTACCTGATTTAAGAAGCATGATTTGAGATTGCACTAGTTATATGTTGAAGTGTTTCAGTAAAATTGGGTTTGGTTTTTATTTGTCTTAAACAATATAACCTAAACTGCAAAGCTTGCTAATTTTATTCTGTGAAAAGTAGAATCTGTCTTGTTTTGCTTAACTGTTGTTGCTCATAAGAAAATTCACATATAAATGTTGGGCCTTTCTGGAACCACATGTAGTACATTTAAAAATATCAGGGAGCTTATCTTTAACTTTCCAAAGTCAAATGAAAGATATCTAGAATAGATCATCCTCTTAGTAATACATAGTTGGTATCCTAAAAATAAAGGAGATTTCTCTTTTCTTACAACATTTTCAGATTATTTTCTTTTCCTAGATAGCAAAGAATGATGTTTTAAATCTGTAGTTCTTCTGTCAAATTTCTACTAGGTGATGTTGGACAGTGCTGACAGAGTAGAACGCTGGCCATGCAGCTCTGGCTCAATCTCTTTCCTCCTTTGGCAAATCTGTTGAGATGTGATGGTTCTGAAGAGTATTTCTACACAGATCTCCTTCCCTGATATTTAAAATTCTCCTGAAGCTTTACAATGGGTCTGGCTGCTGGAGAGGCTCTTGCAGCAATGCTGAAATTATAAATACACAGAGAAAAGAGCCACTAATGTAAAACAGAATCATCTCTATTTGATGGGAAGACTGTGCAGCCTAAGTATGAGCATACAGCGTTTGTCTGCTGTACTGTCAGGTACTGTGGTAGGGTGCTGGAATTAAGGGTCTGTAACTCTGAAATACACCTTATCTTTGTCCAGTGGCTATTGTAGCAGTTTCACCCTAGCAGGGAGGATGGGTGAAAGCTGCAGTAAAGCCATTTAGTGCCCTGTTGCCCCTATTTGGCTGTCTTGTGATCCAGACCTGTCAAGGCAGGAGAGCCCTGCACAAATGTACTGAGCTTGGTCCATGTGGGAAGAGTGCTAAAAGCTGGATTAGCCGCGAGGCTTTGCTCAGCTTGCTTTCCCTTTTCCTGAATGCAGCAATATTGTTTGTAACTCTCCACTTCATAGGTGGTTAGTCAGCGGTTCCCTCAGAACAGCATCGGAGCCGTCGGAAGTGCCATGTTCCTCCGGTTCATCAACCCTGCGATCGTCTCCCCTTACGAGGCAGGGATTTTAGATAAAAAGCCTCCACCAAGAATTGAAAGGGGATTGAAACTGATGTCAAAGGTGAATCAATGAATGGTTTTGTTTGGCCATTTTGTTCTACCTGGTTAAGTTGTGCTCTTTGACCACTGTGGCTACCTGCAAGTAGGTAAACTTGTAGTTGCTTGTAGCAACCACCCAGTTCACTTAGAGCACAGAGTCCGTATTGAGTTTATACGTCATGATGTTAACATTGCAGCTCACAGCAGTGTAAGTATGGGGAGCAGTCTGTATGGAAAAAACTGCTTTGCCAAAATGCTGTGTAAGGTGACAGAATGCCTTCTGCTCCTCACTGGAGCTTCTCACCTTGCTTCAGATCAGAAACCAATGTTACTTGGAGCACAGTGAGAATAATAGCAGGCAGCTGTCAGTTAAGTTCATACTGGTGCCAAGGAAGTGATTTTTCCTATCTTTAATCTCGTTTGGTGGGGTTTCCTGTAAAAATTTTTTAAAAGGTGGAATGATGGAGTACAAATTCTGTGCATATCACCCATTTAATGCTGCAAAGCTACAGTTTTCTTTAAATAGGCATTGCCTGTATGTGTCGGCACCATTTCCCGAAGAAATAGTTAACATATAGTAAATGGGTTTGAAAAGTGATATATTTTCCTGATCTAAACCCAAATAAGGTTTATAAACAAGGGAAATAGATTTATAGTGTTTAAAAGTATGTGAAAGAAAATACCTTGCAGATGAACATATTTAAGTTTCTTGGCATATTGGTCTTTTCTTGTCCTGAGGTTTCACAGCAAGTTAAAATGAGTATTTCTGGCAGTGAAGTTACACTAACTACCACAACAGTTAATACATTCAACCTCTTTACCATCTTTTTATGATGTAGATTCTTCAGAGCATTGCCAACCACGTCCTGTTTACAAAAGAAGAACATATGAGGCCTTTTAATGATTTTGTAAAAAGCAATTTTGATGCAGCACGAAGGTAAGGCCTTGGGGGAACTGGCACAGAGAGTGTTGGGTGTAATGTTCTTCCAGCCTTTTAACTGACATTGATTCCTGTTGGCAGATTTCCTTGCCATGCTTATGGTTATTACTGGTTTTGAACTCTAGGTTCTTCCTTGATATTGCATCTGATTGCCCAGCGAGTGACACTGTCAATCACAGCCTGTCTTTCATCAGCGATGGCAACGTACTGGCTTTGCACAGGCTGCTGTGGAATAACCAGGAGAAAATTGGCCAGTACCTTTCCAGCAACAGGTGAGTCTTCATACCCATGGTAAAGGGAGCGGCTGATGGGAAGCAACTGTAGATGTGTGTGTATGAATAAAGAAGGACTTTTAAGTAACGCGCTGTTCCTAGGGACCACAAGGCTGTTGGAAGACGACCTTTTGACAAGATGGCCACTCTTCTTGCCTACCTGGGTCCTCCTGAGCACAAACCTGTGGCAGACACCCATTGGTCCAGTTTAAATCTCACAAGTTCCAAATTTGAAGAGTTCATGACGAGGTAATGAGTTTGTGTGGACTTAAAAGTTGCAAATAAAGAGGGTTTGGGATTTCTTTTTTTATAGTTATTTTTTACAAGGCTGTTGTTGAAGCTGATGTCAATGTGTTCCTTTTCAGGCATCAGGTACATGAAAAAGAGGAGTTCAAAGCACTGAAAACATTAAATATTTTCTACCAAGCTGGGACATCGAAAGCTGGCAATCCTGTCTTCTACTACATTGCTCGGCGGTAAGCAATCTTCTACCTTTCTTGTCTGGAATAAGCGTGTAAAGTCAAAAGCATCAAGTGTATGTAAGAATGGGGCCTCGGCTTAGTAACAAACAATCTGAAAACAGATGATTTGTCACATTTTGGTGACAGTATGATTTCTGCATTGGCCGAATATCAAGTGCAGGTGAATCTGCTTTTCATAATCATGCATAAGGGCTGTTTATGATGAGAACTATGAGGTTAAAAGGACGATATCTTCATGCCCTTCCCTTACAGATAATTCAACTTCTTTGGTTTGCATCCTTATCTGAGATAGCACAAGACCATTAGCATCATGAAATGCTGATTGGGATTTGGGTGTTTGATATTCCTTGGAAAAAGGTGCCAGCTCACTGGGTGACTGTTTGTACACAGATGTTTGAGAGTAAACCTTTCCAAGTCTGGGCAAGCCACTAATGGGCCCCAATAAAGCCAGTGTGTAGATGATAAAGAAGGATGCCTCTTGTTTATCATGTCACTAATTGCTGAGTGCAACTACAATAATCACAGTGTTGTTGTGTTAGGGGTGTACATTGAAATTTGGCTGTGAAACACATCCAGAAGAGAAGCCGCCTGTTGAGACAATATGTGTAAAATTAGGAAAGGAGAACATTAAATACTAAGGACTGCAAGGTACTTTTTAATTATCAGTTTACTGGAGCTGATCACACAGGGAAATAGCACTCATAAAAAATGATAGGCAACTATTTCATCTTCTGGCTTGCCTGAAATAAGTTATTCCATCTTCATCTTTGGTCCTTTGTCATCCTTCCTACTAAGATGGATGTGGCCAAGTGGTGCCTATTTGTGGTGTTTGTCTTGTGGTTCTGAGCCTGACATTGTGTTTAAAGGTGTGAAATGTGGAAGGACCGCTTGGATCAGAGCTGCCAGGATGTTTGAGGGCTTGCAGCAGGCTGGGGTTTCTTGGTGGGGTTTTTTGGGGGCGTAGATTGAGATCTTGTTGCTAGGACATTGTTGAGTCATTTTGCTGATCTCTCTGGATCAGTTTATACCCTTCTTGTGCTGTGAAATTTAATTCCTTCTGTCATTTTTTCTTCACATTTTGTTTCCTGGGCAACAACCTGGCTTCTGAAGCCAGTGTTCTTCTGGCTTTAATCTCTACACTGTTAAAAAATGATCAATAAATATTGATCCTGAAGTCCTGCCATTGGGTTTTAAAGCTGATCCCCAGCTAATGAATAGGAACACAGACCTCTGAGTTACTGCTTCAGACCGCAGCAATTTAACCTTTCAGAAGCAGTGTGTTGCTGTTGCACCGTGTGCCAGACCTTTTTTGGGTGTTTTGAACGTTGTGCTGAAATGCTAAATGGTGGTTTTGGAAAAAGGAATGTCACTGGGAATAGATGGTTTGGTATTTAACACAGAGTGACTGAGCAGTGTCTTTAAAACCCAGTGGCACCGGATTCACATCTGTGTCCATCAGTTTCATTTCAATTTGACTGCATTGTTGCCAAGCAACAAGTGCACGACTCCCACGATTCCCGGCCCACTCCCTGTGCCGATAACACCTCATTTGTATTCCAGAAAAATACAAGGAAACCCAAATTGCAGTCTGCTTTGTTGAAAATAGTCTCAGTAAGAGCCCTCCTGCTTGTACTGACCCCAGGCAAGGTTTGGGCAGAGGGCATGGCCCTGGGACTTGGGATGCCATTTTGCTTTGAAACCCATCCGGGCTGTTTTGTATCCTAGCTTCCCAGTCCTGGGTGTGTGGAAATCCTGTGTATTTGGGAAACCCCACAGCCCCATTTGCACTTCCAGGCTTTGAGCAGCATGCTCAAGACTTTGAAATCATCCAGTTTGGGGACTCGGTTTGGCCCAAGCACCTTCTGGAAAACAGTGTTTTTTCATAGAGTTCACTAAATCATCTCATTATGGGTGAAACATTCATAGAGTGTCTAAAGCTGATTCCATGCAGGATTTTTGCATGCAGTAGACTTTGCCGTCCTGTCTTGCATTGTTCAGCAAAGACACGTGGAGTATTTGATGTAATTTCCTGAACTCGAGGCAATTGAGTCACAGCACCTCATTTTGTGATGTCTGTCCTACCTTGCAAGCGAAGCTGCTCCCAACTGTGTGGGATGAAACCATATGGGTAGGATAATTCTAGGAAATACCTAGTTCTGAACACAGTAAGTAGGTTGATGCTGTTTGTAGCCAGTCAATACTTGGCAAATAGGTTGTCCGAAGAGGATGGCAGGCAGTGATGGTTTTTAATCCCAATCCCAGGGAAAATAGGTGGAACTTGTGCAAGTAGGCAGCTCTCTTGCACTGCTTGTAGCCACTTGTGCTGGCCATTGAAGGTATCATGCACAAGCTGCTTGTGGTGTTGTCTAAACTTTGACTTAGATAACTAGTTCTTGCATAGTTAAAATGTATATGAAATGGTTTTTGGAGTTTTATAAGTCTTCTGCTCTATGAAACATTGAGAGTCATTTCTGAGATGGAGAAAGAGCTGCCTTTTTTGCTGGATAGAGACATGCCTTAAGTGGTTGCAAGTTCTAGATGGCAGGAAGGCAAAGGGCAGACCTATTACTGTGAACTCATCAGCTTACTACTGAACAATATTAGTGATACATCAGTATCCAAATAATATGATTTGATTTAACCACAGTTTCCCCCCACAAGAAATTAAAATTGAGCCAAATGTCTGCCTGAAATGGGTTTGTATAATAAAACAGTACCTGTTCAGGGATGGTGCCACACTTGTTTGGAAAGAAGCACTGTCACAAAATCAGTTCAATACAAACGTAACTTTATTTTTACTGAAATGCCAATGAAATAACTGTACAAATTCGTTGTGTAACATTTGCTGTTAGAAATTAAAACACATTTCTGGTTATAGAAATACTGTTCACAATTGGAAAGTTGTGATTTCTCTGATACCAGTGGTTGTAAATGGTCTACAGCCCTCATTGACATTCAGCAGGAAAGGTAGAGGACTCCAGTGCCAGTAGTGAGGTTTTCTGGGTTTTGCAGCACCTTCATGCTACAATAACTGGAAATTAAATGGCCTGAAATGAATGGAAAACATTGTATAAAGATCTGTGATTTTAGGTGGATAGTACTTTTTCAATGAACTTGTTCTTCAGTTTTCATTTCATGCTGTTTGCAAAACTTCATCTGTAGCATATCAGGTACCTTTGCCACTAAGTTATATTATTTTCCTAGAGTGGACAGGACCATGCGTGCAACTATTTCTACTCGCTGGTGGTGCAGCTGCCAGGGAGAATAGCTTTCATGCTCCCCCTTGGAAAGCAGGGGGTTGGCATGTTCAAGGCCATGGACTGAGTTCAGTTCTTGTTCAAAGATTCCAGGGTTGTTTCAGTGACAACTAATCACTTCATTGATTTGTTCCATAACTTGTATTAGAAATTGGCTGAGATTTCATTTTACCCATCAGAAAGTAGTAGTTTGATTTGTGATATTTTTCTAAGCATAATACATTAACGTTTCAGACCTTTGCATAAATTTCAGGAGTTCCAGTTCATTAAGTTGTGTAGGTAACTCCTGCTTGTTGGAGTGTCATGGCATTGAACATCTTGTGTTTTCCTCTACTTTTGTCTTTTCTCTTTAAATACGGAGAGTGAGAAATAACTTGCCTGCAGCCTCGAAGTCAAGACAGAGCAAAAAGAGGTATCAGCCCATATCACTTTTCCCATGCTTAGTTAGACCATGTTGCCTCTCAGTTTACACCCTCTTAGCAGACATCATGGCATTGTCATATTTAATTCCTAAATTCAGAACTGTTGTTCTTCACAGTTAAAATATGCTAATACATATGAAGCAAACATAGATACACATGCTAGCAGGTTTTCTCAGGAATAGCTTCTGGTTAGTGGAACAGCAGGTTTAGTGCCTTTATTTTTTCCCTTCCTTTTGCATGTCATCATAACTTACAGAGAATCTGTGCTGCTATATTACAGGAGTTGCTCACTGGCAAGTCAAGCAAGACAATGCAGATATGATACAGGCCTTCTATTTTTTTTTCCAGTTGTGTAATGACAAAATCATACATGAAATCAGAACTGAAAATTCGGATGGTTTATTCTGTGCAAGTAAAATGAAAAATGTAATTACAAAATAAGCACATCTTTAAAACCAAACATGAGTTAGTTGCACTCAATTAAGACATATTAAAATAAGTAGCAGCTTAGTATCAAGACATTAGTGTGCACTTCTTCAATTAAGAACTGTTATTTTCTCTAGATCAGAGTCAGAACCTTGGATTTCTTGTGTTTTGATTCATCATTTCAACTGGAAGTCTGAACTCCAGCTATGTATCACAGGAACAAACTCAGTGATTCTGACAAGATACAGGCTCTTAGTCAATAAACACTGCCACTGCACTAAGCATCACGACACAGAGCAGACACATCTCACAGGTACTTGCTTGGGAGGGCACGTGAGTATTCAAAACATTTGTAGTGGCTTCCTCCTTCCTTAAGGTAGCAGTTGTGCTTTGAGGCATTTTGGAGTAGTTTGTTGGCATTCCACTGGTGATGCTTAAAGTCAGAGGAGTGGTGGAGGATCTTATGGGAGGCGTCAGGCTGGAGTTCTCATCAGTTGAATCTCTGATGTAGATGGTGTGTGTGGCTGCTGCTTCTTGAGAACTGACCTTCCTTGTTGTCAGGTCTTCTGGGTAGAGGAGCAGTGGTCGGTCCGTGCTTGTGAACACTACGGTTGGGCTTGAAGTCGCCAAGGTGGTGACTTCCTCAGCTTTAAACTGTTTGTGCATTTTTGTCATCTGGCTTGCCACTGGAGAGGCAGCTTTGTCTGCTGCCTTCATCCCTTGGATCATGGAGCCGGAGTCTGTCCCTCTGGGAGCCGCTGAAGTCGGTGGGGCATCCACCCAGAGCACAGAGTGATTGGCACAGGGAGCCCCGACCACGCTGGCCGTGGTTCCCTGCACCCATCTGAGCAAATAAGAGATGTTTTGTTTGTCGCTGCAGGACCAGGGGTTGTTATAAAGTGTTACCACTTGGAGCTGAAAGAGCTGGTCAAAAGCTTTGTCAGGAATGTACGTGAACTTGTTGTTGTGCAGGTAGAGGCTGGTGAGGTGCTGTAGTCTCACCAGTGTTCCTGGAAGTATCTGGGACAAGAAGTTGTTGGATAGATCCACGGTCTCTATGTTGTAGGGCATATTGGTTGGAACTGTCCACAGTTTGTTGCTACTGAGATTGAGAAACTTGAGACTGCTCAGGGTGTTGTTGATCAGAACAGCTCTCTCCACCATATTCCTGGAAATATCGAGCACTCTGAGATTCCACTGGTAAGCTGTATCAAGTTTCTGAAGAACTTTAATGTTGTTGTTTGTGGCATATAATTCCCATAAAGACTTGGGCAGGTGAGCAGGAACGTTCTTGAGCCAATTATTTGAAATATCAAGGGTCCTCAAATTGGTGAATCTCGTTAGCTGATGGTCGAGATCTACAAACTGGTTAAAGGACAGATTTAAATAGGTGATGTTGTCCTGAAGTCCCTGTGGCAGCACAGTTAAGTTTCTGCCTGAACAGTCCACATTCCTGTCGTTTCCTGAGCATGTACAGTTAGAAGGACAGATACCCCAAACAGTGGGTGTGAAAAACAGAAGGACCAGCAGACAGGTAGATGTATTCAGTATCTGGTATTCCATTGTTGCCTGAAAATAAATATACCAAAGTGACACCCTTTAAATCCATGTAGATATATTTTATTTCTGGTTAAGTGCTGTCTCTGCAATGGCCACTTGCAGGAGAAATGAAGTAAAAACATCAAAAACCCCTTTGTGGCATGGTCCTTTTAGAATTGTTCAAGAGAGACTTTACAAAGCATCCCTTCATAGACTGTCATGTTGTCTGGCAGAATGAGACTTGTTTTTTCATCTCCCTTTCCCCCTCAAGCTCAAATGAGGGCTTTCTTCCGAAAATGCAAGTCTCTTCCAAACGTTATACAATGTCTGCTTCTTGTTTTTAGTGATTTCAAGCCTATATTATGTTTGGAATAATGTGTTCTTTTATACGGGATGAAAAAATGGCTGTCAACTGGATCTGCTTTACAAATCTCTGCAGTAATGTAGCATCCCCCCCATACATGCATCCTGTTTGCTTAAGTAGAATTGGTTAAAAATACATCTCAAATTGTTCAGAATTCAGTCTGAAACCCCAATTCCGTGCTAATGCTAACATGCAGGTTGTTATTTTCCCTTACTGTGGTGGTAATGACGTTCTCAAAGCTGGTAACACATGTTTGGAAGCTGAATTAATGTTAGTAAGAAATCTCTGACACTGCAGCAAATTTCTGGTGCAAGCATCTATCATCAACTGAGAATTTCGTTCTTATTCCATCTCTGGTTCGGGAGCAGGTTTTTGTGATTAAAGACAAAAAAAGCCCCAACTTACCGGGATCCTTCTGCAATATCAGCACATCGTTCCTGGGAAAGATGGGAGCTTAGAGGTCGCCTTGTTCTGGAGAGTAGCTCCAGTTGCTGCCTGGGTTGTGCCTCTTCAGCTGCATCGTATTGCTGCTGGCCGGGCTCTGCAACCACCTGATCTGCTCGACACGGGGACTGCAGCGCTGGCGCTGACTCTCCTCAGTGCAAAGGGAGCATGTTCAGCAGCACGGTTGGGGTTTATAATTCCAGTTGGTTAACTTCTCCATCTCTGTGTTTTACGCTGTGATAATGCCTCATAGCACATGTGAGATCCCTGCAGAAACAGCACCGAGTGCAGTTCCTGTCGGCTGCTTCAGCTCCAGCTCTGATTCCATTTAACTCTTCCTATTTAAAAAGTCACGTTGTGCTCTTTCTTTCCCTTCCGTTAACCCCTCCTCCTGTAACAAGGGTTACTGTTAATTTAGGCTTCCTGCCTGAAGCTTTTTTTATGCTGCTGTGCCAGAATATCCTTCCCTAATTTTAAACCACTCTGTGTTCTGCTCCTCGGCTCAGCCTGTCACTGCTCTTTCAGGTAGGGAACACCCCAGCCTGTGGGGTTGCACAGATTCCTGGAGGAATTCGTTATCTGAATCTCTCAAAACAATATGGGAAGTGTGGGTACAGTTTATAATGCTGCTAATTCTAACACAATGCAACAAGCCTTAAATCCTTGTGTAACTGGGATGCTGTTCTTTAGGTATATGCAATCACACAGCTTATATAAATGGTAAGAAGAACCTTATCCTATGTCCATGGCATGCACAGCAGCCTGGGACTGCTTTGTGTACCTGATTACTTTATTCAGCAGTAATTTAGACATTTTAATCTTACTGGTATAATATGTGCAAACGTGTGCTCTGTGCAACATCCACAAGTACGCTCCTTCCCCAGGCAAAGTCAAAACTATAGACTCTTTGCCACTGTGCAGGGCTGGCATGGAAAGCTGCCCTCAGCACCTAGCAGCTTCTTTCTATAAACCAGAACATTCAGTACTAGTTAACAAAATATGGAATGAAATGAATTTACCTCTGAGACCACTCTCCTGCCTCCCACCAGAAAGCCACTGTACCAAAGTCCATGAGTTTAGAGGGGACAATGAGCTCAGGGCCCAGGAAGGAGCATGTCAAACACTTAAACACCTTGAGTTAGAAGGAGTCTGGCATCCACACAACGCTAAATTAGTTGTACAGTTCTATTGGGAATAGTGAGTGCATTCTGAAAACACTGCTCCAGAGGAAGAAATTAGTGAATACACACAACTATTTCTGCCAGTCATTTACTGAGTGTTCTGCAAAATATCTCTGTTTTACCCATAAAAACCAGAAGTATCGAGGTATAGGGCAGCCTTTTGAGCTTGTTCTTCAGGTGGTTGGAGCCATTTCAGTATGTTGGTGACTGCTGTGTTAACTGTTTTCTTGCACTGTTCTCTGCTTTACCCAACCATAGTGTGGTGGGATTGTTGATGGTGCATCCAAAAGCTTATTGGTAATATTTGATCTAAAGGAAATCTCATTGATTTTATCAAAGAACAGCTGTTCAGAGGGTTTATTTATGATAGCTGTAAGCCATCGTTACCAGTCACACATGGAAAATGGGCCTTGGTAGGACAGGCTTGTTTTGAATTCAAAGCTTTATGTCTAAGCAAACACTCAGTTGTACTTTATGTGACCAAAACATCTTTGAATTAGAAAGCTTTATTAGAATTCACTTGCATTCATTGCATTCACTTACACAGCCCAGTAGAACAAACCATTTTTAGAAGCCCCAGGTACCTCTAAAGCTGTGCTCTTTCTTGAAGGTTCCGTGTCCGTGTATGTTGCATACATGTATGTACTGGCACACAGAGGTGTGCATGCTCTGTGTCTGTGGTCTCCACCATCTGGAATTGCTGGTTCCGGATAAGCAGTGGGCACAATCCATACTGTGTTTTGAAATGCTTTGTTTCAGGCAGGAGGAGGTTGTTGCCTTCTGTGAAAGCTGAAGTTAAGAAACGCTGGGGAAATGCCTGTGCTGGGGGCTCCTGTTCCTGCTGGCCTCAACTTCTCTTTTCTTCAGCTGGTTGAAGAGTACCTCATCCAAGACAAACGTGAAGTATGAGTTTGGGCACTGTGCAAGAGGTGCTGCGGCTGGGGCAGTGGTTATGAATCTCTTGAATAAGTAACTCGGGTGGTGGGGACAGTGGTTCCTCTAGTTCTGCATGAAATTCCCAGTACTTGCTGGGATCTCATCTATGATGCTTATGGTTCTGTGAGCCAGTCCGGTGGAGGGGGCAGGTCTGAGGAGTCTTGTGAAGGTGCTGGGTGAGGACTGGAGTCTCCTGCGCAGCCTGTGGCTTCTGGGATGGGAGCTGGAGATGCCTCTGTGTCAGAAGCTGGAATACTGGCTGCAGCGTGGTCCTCGGCCGGTGGCGGCGGTTGGCTGTTCTCGTTCCAGGTAGTGCAGTCGGGTGGTTGCTCTGAGGCAGTGAGCTCCTGCTGTAGGTTTGGGTCTTGTTTGAATTTCCAAGGCAACATAAATAAAGCAGAGGAACGTTTGGTGGCCTGGTCAGAGTCCATGGGGACCTCTGGTGTGTCTCCGTCTGCAAAGGGAGAGCGGCCAGCCCAGTGCGAATAAGCTAGACCTGGCCTCCTGCGGCATTTCCACAGGAGAATTATAACAATAGCTATTATCATACTAAGCAAAATGATGCCAATTATCAGTGCTGCTACCCAGCTTCCATCACTGCCTTCTGCAGGGGCTCCGGGGAGCTGAGCTGGTGGTGTAACACCCGGTGCTCCAGCCAGGGCTCCTCCAGCCTTGGGGAAACTGGCTGTGGTTGCTTGTGATGGATACAGAGGAGCTTTGTCCTCCATTGGACTCCCCATGCTGGGGGATGCATTTCTTGTATTCATGGGGTTTCCTGATTTCCCCAGAGAAGAGAACCAGGAATACGGGGTTGCTGACTGTTCTCCTGCAGCCTCTTTGATTGTGTCCTCTCCTATAGCTGGGATGAAATAGAACATTAACATGAGAATTGCATCAGTGTGTTACAAGTCACTGACACCAGGCAATCTTCTGTTAATACTATCATGGTGAAAACACTGTCAGCCACCATGTTCCATTTGCATCAGCAGCAGGTTTGTCACTGACTTCACAAATAAGCAGATTTTCAACATTATTGATCACTATAATTAAGTGCTTTTTTTGAAGAGAATGCCTTGGTTACTGTTACCTCTATTCACCTCATCGGGAAAAGGCATCAGCAGAGAAGTCCAGCCAGTGTTTCAAACTAACATTTATCAATCATGTCAATGATTATGGACCTGGAACACTTGCAGCAGCACTGACAAACAGGGTTGTCAGGAGTAAAGGCTGTCTTCTTGTGATGGATATAAGCCAAAACTTAAGTAAAAGCTCTTCACGATACTCTTAAACTTCTATTTCCTGTTCTTGCCTCTCCTCAGCAGTTTTGGGTACAGCATAATAGTTTTTGCAAGTTTCCAAATAGCAATGCTGAAATGGAATCATGTTCTATGTTAAACTGATTTTATAAATAAATCCCTGCATGTGGGGCACTTTCTGTAGCGACAAAGATCGTGTTGGTGTGAGGTTGTTGGCGTGTCTCAATGTCTTTGTGTCAATGATAAAATGCAGTTACTGTATAGAGGGTTTCTGTGTGAAGGTACTGCCATGCAGTTTGAGCTCATTTATTAGTTACTCTAGTGGTAGTCATGGGAAGCTGTTTCTGAGAAATGACTATGCATAAATCTTTGTGGGTTTACAAATAAGCAAAGGGAAATTTCAGCTGGAACAGTGGAAACACGAGCAGTGAGTTAATGCTTCTTGAGCCCATGGAGGTTTAGAACAGGTAAAAATGATTCCATTTCATTTTCATTCTGCTCCCCTCTTTTCAGTATAAAGTCACATAATAGGAGTTCATGACAGTTCATAGTAACAGCATCAAACAACGTTTGTCCCAAACCCTAATACCTTTAAGACAGACACTGAACAAGAGCTTTGAACACACCCTGTGGTCAGACATAGACAGCCCAGGACTGTTTCAAACCAAACCAGACAAATATTAAGCCTTTCCCTGTTGAAGCTGATTCTTACCTGCACCGTATATCTTGTGTCAAGCAGGCATGGGCTCACTTTTCTGTTGGAAGCCTGAGGAACACGGACTGTGCTGCAAATTGAGCAGCTTAAAATGACTTGTTTCATGTTCTGTAGGTTTCTGCAGCTAAAGAGGAAGTTCAGCAATGCTTGCTGCAGGAAGTGCCAAGAGTGGGAGAGGTACCAAGAGCCTGGTCTCGGAGCTTACATGTTTTACAGTGAACTTTTCAGCCCTGTTGTTTTTGTCAAACTCAAATATTTACGTGTTTGTGGCTTTGGTTGGGATGCATTATGTACAGACTCGCATAGACTCATTTGCCTTTGTTGAAAACAGCTACAGTTATTGCTGTGTGAGTCAAAAGTTATGCAGATCTGGGATGAATCTGGATCTCACTGATTTAATTTTGGTGCTGGGTTTGGTGTTCTGCTGTGATTATTAGTGGAGAAGCAACCTCAGGCTGGTTGCAGTGAGTCATGGCGAGCTCTGATCACAGGCTGCTGTTTGCACGTCTTCATTTGTGCAGTTGCAGTGAAAGGAGATAACTGCAGATTCTCCCCTCTCCTGCCCCTGCTCTCCAGGTTATTGTTCTGTGGGTCAGTGCTGGAGCCTGCTGCCATCATTAACAGAGCAGCTGCTTTCCCACTGCCTGCCTTTGTCCATCCATACCTCTGTGTGTGACCCAAATGATTTCCTTTTGTCTCCTGAAGCATTTTTGCCTGGAAAGGCTCCCTGGCAAAAAGAAACCCACATCTAATATATCCTCGTGGCGTTTTGCAAGTGTATTTCTGCCAGTGCCAAGTAACTGCTGCCAGATCCTTCTGCAGCTTCTCCCATCTCCTCCTGCTTTTCCTGTTGTACCACTCTTTTGACTGCACCAGTTCTCTTTTTCTCTCTCTCTTGCAGCAAATCCTGATCCCATGCTCACACTAACTCAGTTTCTTTCTTTCTGATTCCTTCATCTCATCTCCATTCTTGTCAACCCTCACGGTCTCCACCGATCTTTTCCCACAGCTCCCATCCTGTTGAAGGTTCTTTTTCCTTCCTCTTTTTCCTTCCTTCCATGGATCTCATTGTGATTTTTGCTTTTTTTGTCTGCTTTTTTTTCCTGACACTGCTGGTTTATCCCTGTAATCTGCTGCCTACGAGCATCTTGCTGCATGCAGTGTCTCACTCTTACAGACTTCCCTTTCGGTTCCGTACCCGCCTGGCTGCCAGCAGTTTTACATCAAGTTAGATTCTCACATTTGCTATCTCAGATGCTTTTTTTAGTACATGGACAGCCTCTGCTGTTGCCCCCTGTGCTTGTGGTCATTCTGGGGAAGGAGAAGGTGACTGCAATGCAGCATCCCCTGCACTGCCCTTCAGCTTTGTTTCTGTCACCAGTGTGAGATGTTCCTCAGTTCATCTCCTCTAAGTACTAGTTGTCATCACTGACCTGTCACAGTTTGATCTCATTCTTTTCCTGGCCTTTCCCATCATGTTGAAAACTGCCATAATCCCCTGTCCTTTGGCTTCTCTGTTGCTTTTTACTTGCCCTTTTAGCTACTTTTAGGGGTGATGTCATGGAACAGGAACTGTGGACTCTGTTTTGTCCTGAATCATACAACCACCTCTTATGTCAAAGATGTTTGGTACAGCCGCGCAGGATGCTTGGCGCTTCAGCATCATGTGGTGTTAGCACATGTAACCAAGGTACAACACATCGCCTTTGACCCAAGAAGCAGCCTTTGAAAAGCTTCTCATCTTTCCTTAAATCAACAGAGCTATGCTGTAGTGGGAGCAGACTCAGCCCTCCTCCAGATATGGGGAAGTGGAGTCTCTGAGAATAAAGAAACAAGAAGTTGTGGTGGGTTTGAAGACACTTTTGGCGTGTTGTAATGGGTTGTATTGGGACAGACTGGAGTGTGTGTCTGTGGTGCAAGACGCACCACAGCCAGTCAGCAGGGGAGACCTTTACTGACCTTCAGCAAGTGGTAGAGGAATATGATATTCCAAACTGCTTTGTCTGATGTGTATTTGGAATATTTTGACTTAGAGAAACAGTATCACGTGAGTTATTTAAAAATGGATATTGCTGGTTTATTGCAGATAACAAATTGAAACCATTATCATATTCTAACATACAATACAAACGCCCTGTCTTCACACACAAACTCAACACAATAAATATGATTCATGTCTCAATCTGGTTTGAAAGCAATTAAGCTGGTTTCAGAAGTTCTTGATGGAAAAACCTGAAAGGGCATTTGGAGAGGGACTAATTCCTGATGCAGTCATTGCATCAGTGGTGACTGAATTACAGCTTTCTTAAAAAAGCAGCTTGGTTTTACCACACACACCTTATGGTGTGCTGCATTCATCACACTAACAGACCTTCCCTTTCTTTCCCAGTGACCTTTGAGAATGGGCAGGCATCTGTCCTTTTTTGTTTTACCCCCTTCAGCTCCTACCACCGTGAGTTCTGGTCACAGGAGTAAAGCCGGTCTTGATTCTGGTTTATAGAAGGGTATTTAACACAGTCTTATTCCCTTCTAGGTCTACAGGTTGCTGCAGCATTCCCACTGTGGTAGAAGGAAAACCCCTAAGATCTGAATTCAGCTTTCTTGTGTTAAAATTCATGTTACTTTAAAGTTAAGTTTCTGCCTTATATTAATGATGTAAAAAAGGCAAGAGGCAGTTATGCTTTTTTCCTTGAGTGTGAATTAAATCTCAACTACATAATTGGTTAAAATGGGTTTGTGTGACTTCGATGGCTCATTGCTTCCCTGCTTGTTGTCTGCTGCTTTAGTGAGTTTCTTGGTAGTTTCATCTTCGGTTTCCCTTGGGATTGTGGTGTCTCTCCCTGGTATCAAGTCCTGCATTATCAAGTCAGTTCCAGTTGTCTCCTTCATCCTCTGCCACGTCCCTGCAGCCATTGGCCACAAGCTGTTGGTCGCCAGGATGTTACCGTTGCTCCTGGGCCTGCGTTTTCCCTGCTGAGCTTTCTTGAGATGAGACATTTTGCTGGCTATCACGACTGTGGACAGGAATAAGAAGGTGCAGATGAGCACGAGCACTGCTATTACAATGAAGCAGATCATGATGAGAGACTTGCTGTCTTCACAGGTTTCTTTTGTCCCTGTACTCTTGGGTTTGCTGGAATTCCTGAGTCCTACAGTGTCAGAAGTTGCCACTGCAGTGCTGGCAGGGGAGGATGTAAGGTTTTGAGCCATTGTGAAGGATAAGGATTGCAGGGTCCCTGTCTGCATTTCCAAAGTAGTCGTTTTGCTGCTGAAGTTGATGCTCAGAGGAGAATCTGTATTGGCTTCAGTTATGTTCTGGCTTCCACTTAAATTTTGGCTGGTAGGATTCCAGGTTTCATTTATAACCCTGGGATAATTGGTGTGGTTTGCACTTGTTTGCAGACACAAAGCAAAGATTATCAGGACAGGGAAGGCAGAGTGTGGTTTGCTGCGCCTGGTCGTCATCTTCCTGTTTAGTCACCTGCAAAAATACAAGTGATGTTTAGCCAGGGCTGGTTCTCAGAGGTTGGAGTTGGGCTCCTCAGGGAATAGCAGGCAGCAGCCTTTTAGATTAGAAAAACATGTAACAACTGCATTTTTAGTGGATGCAGGGGGTTGAGAGCAGGTACTTGGTACTCTGAAAGAACCAGTTGTCTCAAGCTTCTGACAGTTTGAGGTTTATAGGGAATATATGAAGATTGAAAAAGGACATGGGCCAAAGGCCAAAGGGAAGTGTTCCCCACTGCCTGCTCCATGATGTAGAGGCAGACTCTGTAGTTCCCCCTCTTTGGTAGTTCCTCCTCTTTAAAGCTGGCCATACTACAGCTTGAGGTCCATCACTTCTGCTTTTACACAGCCAAATGAGAAACCCATGTGCAGGTTACAGATGGCTGCTGCTGCCTGCATGTGCCTGGATGTGGGAAATGTGGCCATGCATGTAAAGATGGTCAAGTGAAAAACCTCGGTCTGAAAGTTCCTGTAACTGTTTTCTTTGTTCTTAGCACAGGTGTCAGGAGCATTTCACAAACACCTGGGAAAATCTGTGGTCTCTCATTTTTCTGCTTTATTGTACAAAAGGCTATTTTATCACAAATGTACTTCTCCTTTTTCTGACAAACATGCTGCAGATTGTGACATTTTCTGTGAAACGCCTGAGAATGATGCACATGGTAGTACCAGTAGCATGTTCTGTCTCATATTTGTGCAATGATCAAATCTGTACCGGTTGAGTTTGTCTGGAGGGCAGGAAAATGATCTTCAGGTCAGCCTGATACTAAGTTGATAACCTCAACTTTGATACTGAGTTTGATAACCTCAAAATGACAGTGACGAATCAAAGAAGTGAAGCATTTTGCTGCTGCTTCATCCAGTCTGCATGTGTGAGACACTGTCAGAGTTTAAGGCTTATCCCATCCAGTGGCTTTCACCTGTCTCTATTAACAGAAGAAAATATTTGCTTTGAAAGTCACAGACTGTGTTTGGTTCAAATATGAACAATGCAGAGAATGACCAAAAGGAACAGTGCTGTTCTTATAAATGCATTTGCTTTTGGAGGTACTGCTTTCAAGGTAACACATATGTTTGTGGGGTGAGGTCATTCAGAACTATTCCAGACAATGCTCACTTTTATGGTAGTCAGAAGCTGCCATGTGTGCCAAAGAACTCGTCCCATTCACTCCCCAAAATCAGAGGGTGAACTTGCTTATGTTGCAAACCCCTGTCCTGCTGATGTTCTCCAGGAGCCAGGGAACAGTGATGGGTGCCTCTCCTTGTGGAACAAAGGAGCAGCAAAACATAGACATAACTTTGCAGCTTTTCTGTGACATACAATTAAACTTATTCTGAGATGAATCCTTATTTCTAAGTTTGAACTAGAATCAACTGCAGCTCAGGTAGGATTTTTATATAGTGAAGGTTGCCTCAACAGTGCCTTGTACTGTTAATTCGAAAGGAAGAACACAAAGCCAGCAAAGTCTTACTTTCTTAGGAACAGAGCAACTTTTCACACAAGAGTTTCTGCATGACCTGCAGAACTGAGCTCCATTTGCCAGTACAGATCTACTCCAACTTGACTGTTACTGCCTGGGAGCTGCAGCTTTCTGCCTACTCCCTCGAGGGTACAACAAGTGCAGTGTTAATTGTCAAGTTCAGACCAAATGTGCTTTTCTTACAAATAAATAAACTGATGTTAAAGGCTTCACTTACAACCATGAGAGCAAAGAATTGCATTAAAGAGCTGCTTTTTCTTTTTAGTTCAGCCCTTTGTGCCTAGGTATGGACAGGGTCTTCCGTGAGAGCGCCCTGAAATCTGCAGTAACAACAGGGCCAAGGACCGACTGTCACTGTTCATTCCTCAGAGTCTGATTGTGAATAATCTTTAACAGTACTAAAAAGACAGTTACATCAGCCTCCGAATTCATTTGGGGATATTTGTACAGGGTGTTTCTGAGTCACCTGAACTTCTTTAGAAATACTTCTTCATGCAGTTTTCTACTACACCTTAGAAACTTCTAAGGGGAACTTACAATGAGAGAAAGAGAACCTGCACTTACCTTGCCAAGATGTAGTCAAAAGAAGATTGGTGTTTCAGGTATTTAGTCCTTCAACAATGAAGTTCCTATGTGCGTGCATTTGCTGTTAGGATGCAAGCGCCCATTCACACAGAGTGAGTGAGTTTAGACAGTGCTGGTGTTTTTTAAGCAAATCTGTAACTGAAATTATACGTGGTTTAAGTGGAGAGCTAAAACCACAGAGATGACACACTTCCTTTTGGTAACAACTCTGCCATGACACGGTAGAGGGGGGAAAACACCAACTTGCCCAGATTAGCTCTCGGAACAACAGGAAGTAACATGGGAGGGAAGAGTCTCTTTGGCAGAGAAACATTCTACCTTCATGGAATATGTCTGTTCAGGTACCCTGTGCCCCAGTGGTTTACCTGAGGTGTTCCCAGGAGCAGTGTCCCAGCACACTGAGGACTGCATCCGTGCTGACAGTATTTATTACCTCCTCCTGCAGACAGTCACTTTGCCTTGAAGGAGTGGAGTTAATGTAGCTTGAAACAGTGGCAGGTATTTGAAGTATGTCCATGAGATGTTGAGTTTGATGTTCAGTTAATCCTCCCTGGTAGACTTTTGTCTGATGTGTTGGCTCTGGAGACTTGGTTTTGGCTGATGCAGGGTCCAGCCTCCTGAAACTCAGAGAATCATTACATGAGAACAAAAAGGTTCTTAATATTTTACGTTATGTGAAGTCCCAGGTCAACTTCATGATACTGGGCACTAACCTTGGAGTTAGCGTGAGCCATGGCACACAAACCCAACCGTGGCTGCCTTGTTCTCTTACAGATTCAAGACTGGTCAGATCAACGGAGATCTGCTGATCTACCACGTGCTGCTGACTCTGAAGCCATACTATGCAAAGCCATATGAGATTGTGGTGGACCTCACTCACGCTGGCCCCAGTAATCGCTTTAAAACAGACTTTCTTTCTAAATGGTTTGTAGTTTTTCCAGGCTTTGCTTATGAAAATGTCTCAGCAGTTTTTATTTATAACTGTAACTCTTGGGTCAGAGAATACACCAAATACCATGAAAGGCTCTTGACAGGTTTGAAAGGAAGCAAAAGGCTTATTTTCATAGACTCTCCAGGGAAACTGGCCGAGCACATTGAACACGACCAGCAGAAACTCCCAGCAGCTACCTTGGCTTTGGAGGAGGATTTGAAAGTGTTTCACAATGCTCTCAAACTGGCTCACAAAGACACCAAAGTCTCTATTAAAGTAAGTCCTTTGAATGCTGTTCCTAGTGGATTGATACATTTTCATAAGGATTTGAATAGGATTTTACTGTCTCTTAATTCTCCTCTCCTGTCTTGAGGAGAAAACACAAGTTATTAGTATGCCTCTTTAGAAAGTGTGTGTTTATAACATCAGAGGTGTCAGACTTTTCTCTCTGCACTGGTAACAGTAGGTACTGAACCACTTTTCTCTCCTAAGGTTGGGTCCACCGCTGTGCAGGTGACATCAGCAGAACGAACAAGAGTCCTTGGACAAACAGTGTTTCTAAATGACATCTACTATGCCTCTGAGATCGAGGAAATATGTCTCGTGGATGAGAACCAGTTTACATTGACCATTGCCAACCAGGGCACACCGCTCACCTTCATGCATCAGGAGTGCGAAGCCATTGTCAGGTCCATCATTCACATACGGACGCGGTGGGAGCTCTCACAACCAGATTCCATCCCCCAGCACACCAAAATTCGCCCCAAGGATGTCCCTGGGACACTGCTGAACATCGCACTGCTCAACCTGGGGAGCTCCGACCCCAGCCTGAGGTACGGACCTTTTACATTAGCGTCAAAGTGTGGATCCTTTCTAGGCTTTCCTCAGGGTGAGCAAGTCTGACTTGAACAGAATGATTTCTCTTTCACCACAGCTCCATAAAATGTACATTTAATTTAAGCCAGCATGTGTTTTCTATAGAGGAAGAAAGGCACGTGCACTGTCACAGTTACTGGAGGTGTGTAGGAAGCTGAATTTCTTTTTATAAGGAGAAATACTTCTGCTTTCCAATATATGTTTGTTAGGTACATCTGATTTCCATGGTGTTGAACTTGTTTAACACCATGGGAGCTGCAGCTGTAGAGTAGGCTCTCAGTGGTGGCACAAAGCACTGCCTCTGCCTGCGGGCCATGGTGGTCTCTCTCCTCCCAGCAGCTCAGGTGCACATGGAAATACACAGAATTTCCGAGAGCTGAATGCTGTTCTGAGAATTCCACTGCCAGCTCCTTCAAGCACAGTCTTTAACCTCATCAGGAATTGTTTAAAGCAAGTGGAGGAGTCATTTCTTTCATCTCTTCAAGGCAAATGTTTTTGTCTCTGAGTCTTAACTAGTGCAGGGAAAAAAGTTCAGGATTTGAATGTAATCTCTTGCATATCAGTATTGCTGTGAGTTGTCAAATGTCAGTATTATCACTGTGGTGCCTTGGTGTAATGCATGTTTTAATATATGTCCAAGAAAGCTCTTACAAGTCACGTTGCTTGCTTTGTTACAGGTCTGCTGCCTATAATCTTCTATGTGCCTTAACATGTACCTTTAACTTAAAGATTGAGGGCCAGTTACTGGAAACATCAGGACTGTGTATTCCTGCCAACAACACACTATTTATTGTATCTATTAGTAAGACTCTTGCAGCTAACGAACCCCACCTCACCTTAGAATTCCTGGAAGAGTGCATTTCTGGATTCAGCAAGTCTAGTAAGTACCTCCAGTATTCCTTTGTGCTTTGCAACTTCGAAGTGAACATGAAAACCAGTTCCTCTGCACGTCTCCTTCGTTCGGAGGCTCAGGTCCTTTCAGAGAGATCACAGTCCAGGTTCTTAGTTTTGTATCACTGTTGATAGTTCTGCACAGTGAGTGCTTTGGCCAGCTCTCTGTCAGGCTGTTATTAATTCATCAGAAGTAGAGAATATTGCAGAATGGGAATCAAAATTTGAGGTCCATGATAGTGAAGGTTTGAACTCCCGAATATACACTGAAGAGTTACAGGGCTCTTTAGTCCTATCAAGATCAATCTCTTCAGGTTGACTGTATCTCTCAGTTGGACATGTGGTTCTGTTGAATTGCTTATTACTGGAAAAAAAAGGATGGCAAAATACAGCTCTGCCTTTACTGGTGGAAGCTGTTTGGAATACATTCACAAGATTAAAAAGAGATTATCTTAAATACTCCTGCCTAATCCTGAATGTTCACATCTTTGTCACGTCTATTAGTAAGATATTAAATGTCAGCATCTCCTTGCCAGATTGCAAGCAGTGTTTCTTGGATGTGGTTAACAGAGTGTGTTTCTTTCTGAAGCTCCTCTGCTTGCCCAGTGTTATTTGCTCAGCTCTGACAGTGATTATTTTGGACAATAAAACTGAAAGGAAAAGGGTTCACCAATAATTGTTTGCTTATAAATAGAGAGCAGTGTTGATTCTGTGCTTTACTGCAGGTATTGAACTGAAGCACCTCTGTCTGGAGTACATGACTCCCTGGCTGTCCAACCTGGTGCGGTTCTGCAAACACAACGATGATGCCAAGCGCCAGCGGGTCACGGCCATTCTTGATAAGCTCATAACAATGACAATAAATGAGAAGCAGATGTACCCTTCCATCCAAGCCAAGATATGGGGAAGTCTTGGACAGGTACAATTTCTGCATAATCTATTGCATTATAAACAAAAGTAATACAAACTGAATTATAGTTTCTCTGCAGTTCTGAAGCGTTGTGATCTGGAGTAAAAATGGGTAGAGCTTTACACCTCTAAAATATAGTAGGCTTTTCTCCAGAAAGATAACAAATCACTATGGTTGTTATGCATCTTTAAAAGGAATGATTGCTGATTTAACAGGCTGTTTACTGTGGGAAAAGGAAATTAATCTGACTGATCAAAAGGCATTTGTTGTTTCTAACAGATAACAGATCTCCTGGATGTTGTGCTGGACAGCTTTATCAAGACCAGTGCCACAGGGGGCTTAGGCTCCATAAAGGCTGAGGTTATGGCAGACACGGCTGTAGCACTTGCTTCAGGAAATGTAAAGCTGGTTTCAAGCAAAGTGAGTTCCCCTTTTGCCTTGATTTTCTTTTATATAATAACTTAATATTCTATAATAATGTGACAGAGAGGCTTTCTGATAACTCAGTACAGGCAGTAACGCAAAGAACACAATAAAACAGGTTCCAAGCAATAGAATGATCCCAGTATTAGGTTGTAATGGGGTTTATTGAAATTTGAGCTTTGCTTTCCCTGTAAGTGAAGCAGAACTGTTCCTTGTTTTCAGGTGATTGGGAGGATGTGTAAAATCATCGACAAGACTTGTCTGTCTCCAACTCCTACTCTGGAGCAGCACTTGATGTGGGATGACATCGCTATTCTAGCACGCTACATGCTGATGCTCTCCTTCAACAATTCTCTGGATGTGGCAGCACATCTCCCCTACCTCTTCCACGTGGTCACCTTGTTGGTGGCCACTGGTCCCCTTTCTCTCAGAGCTTCCACTCACGGTCTCGTCATCAACATCATTCATTCTCTCTGCACTTGTTCCCAGCTTCACTTCAGTGGTAAGGGTTTCCTGTTCAGCTGATTGCTTCTTCTTTGTTTAAGAAATATTGGAGTTGTCTTTGCACTGTTCTGAGAGTTTGAGAATCCTGTGTTGTGGTTCAGCTTGCTGAGGGTTTGATCTACAACAAACGAGTTTGGTGTTAAAACTGTCTGGTTTAGAGCAGGTGCAGATGTGAGTTGTTTGTATAACAGGCTTTAGAAAAAAAGAAAGTACCAGCAAGATCCTGTGATGCAGAGAAAGGAGAAAATAAGGTCTATGCTAAAAGTGGCTGATGTGCATCTTTTGAGTGATTGCATAATGTGGTAACAAAAATATCAATTACATAAGGGAATTGTGAAACTATACTGTTAAGACAGGTATTTTGCATGCTGCTCTTTTAGCAGTCCTATAATAATTGGTGTAAGCAGATAAGTAGCTGTCACTTGTTACCACAGAGTGTAAAACCAGGGAGGAAAAGGTCAAAGTTTATGTAATCTTTTTATGATCTGAAAGCTCATTTTATAGCTATATATATTGACAGTGAGTGTGTGAATGCACATATGTGTATGTATATAAAAAGAAAAGCTCTGATTTAATGCAGAGAGAGAAGGGCAACCCTTCCTGTTCAGAGGATGAATTGGAAGTGCACTGAAATGAACTGGAAGTTCAGAACTGTAAAAATACTCAGTGCTGGGAGCAGGGCTGTCATTTTCCTCTGAGTTAAATGGCTTCTTCAGTGCCAGAGCCAAAAGCAGCATTTGATTGCAGCTTGAACTTGCAACGCAGTTGGTATTTCAGAGCAGGAGCTCTCTAGGTTCCCATTTTATGAATCAGCTTGAGAAGTCTCACAGAACCACATCTTTAAAGAAGCTTCTTTCAGCCTGTTTTTAGAATACACTGTCCCAGTGGTTGGCTTCAACAGTCTGTGCAACAGACCAAGGTGGTTGTGGGATACTGTGGGGGGAATAGCAAAAGAAAGAGTGATGGAATATACAGAGTGACCTATAGGATGATTATCTGCTTTGGTGTTCATGGGAGGGTGAGCTGCAGTGTTTGAAACACGGGTTGAATTTCAGTGCTTTAAATCTAATATTAAACATTCCTTCCTCAGAGGAGACCAAGCAAGTTTTAAGGCTGAGCTTGACCGAGTTCTCTCTGCCCAAGTTCTATTTGCTGTTTGGAATCAGTAAAGTGAAGTCAGCTGCAGTCATTGCATTCCGCTCCAGCTACCGAGACAGGTCCTTCTCTCCTGGCTCCTATGAAAGGGAGACTTTTGCCCTCACCTCATTGGAAACTGTTACTGAAGCATTGCTGGAGATCATGGAGGTACGTGGATCAAAGCAAGTAGCACGTGAGAGCCAGTGGCACTGCTTGTGCTTTCTGCAGGCGAGTGGTGTAGGGATGCTCTTCCCAGCATGTGCTAAGGGATATTAAAGTACTTGACTTGTGAGAACTGCTCTGACTGCACAGTTTGAATTTTAAAAGTACTTAATGTTATACCTATTTAAACAATATAATTCTTTTTAGGCATGTATGAGGGATATTCCAACATGCAAGTGGCTGGACCAGTGGACTGAACTAGCTCAAAAGTATGTGACAACTCTAAGACTGTAACCCCTGCCTGCCTGAGTGCACACCTAAACTTGTCAGCTCCTCCTTACGCAGCCTGGCTGTTGTCTCTCCATTAATGCTCTGTTTCCTCACAGGTTTGCATTCCAGTATAACCCATCCCTGCAGCCAAGAGCACTTGTTGTCTTTGGCTGCATAAGTAAGCGTGTATCTCATGGACAAATAAAGCAAATAATCCGAATTCTTAGCAAGGTATGTGGGTCTGTGTCTGTTTTCCTAAATTTTAGCTATTTTTAGCTTTATCTTCCCATCAAGTACAGAACTCAGTATAATTTGAGGATAAATATATTTTTCCAAGCCTGTTGTTTTATGGAACTGATTGGAAATGCACTTCATGTAGACCAAGCTTTTTATTTGACATCAATTTGGTGGCAGTAAGGTTTGTCACTGCTGTGGCTCCTAAAGTAACAGTGGCTGTCAGTTTTGAGTTCATGATTTGAGATGATGAGATGGATGGAGAAATTGGTATTTAAATAAATGAGGAATGTTCCGTTAAGGCATTTGGCTGCATGCACATGATTCACAACTTCCTTGTTTTTATAGGCAGTTAATAACCTAATGTGTTATAAATAAATGCAGTAAAGAGCAGGACAGTCACTTAAGAAAACTTTGAGCAGACTGCCTCACTTGGTGCTGGTGCTCCGTGTTCCCTGGAGAAGGCTGCATTCCGTAGCACGGACACCCTGTGCTAAATGTGTTTCCTTTAAGCATCTGTTGAAGTTTATGTCCATAAAACTCTCAATTTGAGCAGCACCTGAACTGTAGAAGAGAGGCTCCATAATCCTTGCACCCTTACTTTTTAAACACACACCATGCAGTTGCTTTCAGCAGTGCTTGCATCACTTCTGTGTAAATCTCCATTTGGAAAAGTTCTTGAGAGTTGGTTTGAAATGAGCTCAAGCTTCGTAAGCTCATTGAGAGTAACAATTATTTAGAGCTTTAATCCTCTTTTTACAAAGCAGAATCTAATTAGGGTTTTATTTTAATTACTTTTTTCTTTTCCCTCTACACAAAGGGACTCGAGAGCTGTTTAAAAGGGCCTGATAATTACAATAGCCAAGTTCTGATAGAAGCTACAGTTATAGCCCTCACCAAGCTTCAGCCTCTTCTTAACAAGGTAAAAACCTGTGATTTTAGAGTTAGCAAAGAACATAGTTTGTAAATGAAAAATACAATTATGGGTATAACCTTAACAAAATGAGTGAATGTTGGAGCCTCTGAAGTTCACACTTCACTGCTATGACTCATGCCCAAGTGCTACAGATGGGCAGTGTCAGATGTTTCCACGTGGGACCTGTGCGACGGCTTTAAAAACACCTCAGCCTGAGCTGTTCTGCTCCATCAGCCCCAGCACTGATGGAGCACAGGCTGCCAGTGGCTGTCTGAAGGTTCTCAGCCTTGGCTCTCAGTGTTTGCCAGTACAGGCCTGTCAGGGCATGGCCTGCAGTAAATGTCAGTCTGTTCTGATTTGCCACTAACTTGGCCATCTGTTGTATGGTGCTTTCAAGTTCATGATATGAGCAGCATTCCAGTAGGTATTCCAGTAAGGAAGAGCCTCAGGCACCTACTATTAGTACATAAACCTTGTTGCTAGACAAATCTGCTGCCTGAGACCCCAAGGTCTGTATTCCTCCTGTGTGCTTTTTTGATCTGGAGCAGAAATTGCCTGGCCAGTTTTGTGTGCAGGGTTGCAATCCATTTTCAGCACGTGCTTTCAGTCTGAGAACAGGTTTGTGTTCAGTGTGGTGTGAGGCATGGTGTGTCTGACGTGTTGTGAGCAAGGGAAGGAGTACAAGAGGGAAGGAATGGCTTAGGGCAAAATAAAAGGCTTGAAATTAGTTCACTTTCTACTATTCACCTGTTAAGTGCATGAAGATGACAGGTTCATATAAACATCTGTGTGTTGGAGTGGATGTGGTTGAGGACAGGACTGGCTACAGGAAGAGTCGCAGTGATGTACAAACCTGTGTGCCAGTCCCATTTGTCTTTCATTTACAGGAACTGACTTGAAAATCGTGGCTTTCTCTTTTCCCTGCAGGACTCGCCGATGCACAAGGCCCTCTTCTGGGTAGCCATGGCAGTGCTGCAGCTGGATGAAGTAAACCTGTACTCAGCAGGTACAGCCCTACTCGAGCAGAATCTGCACACCCTGGACAGCCTTCGAGTATTCAACGACAAGGTGAGCTGTTAGCAACCAGCTCTGACTGACACTGGGCTTGTATGGGCAGTTACATCTGTTAATAGAGGAAAAACCCACAGCCCTTGTCCTCCTGGACACTGGGTAAGCAACTGAAACTGCAATTTGCATTAGGAATTGTTTCACTTGGGTAAACCAAAACTGAGATGTATGTAACTGTGTTCTGAACTGGAACAGGAACGTACGGATGTGTTGCGTTCAAAGGTGTGGTTGGTGTTTCAGTGTAAGCTCTTAAAATTACTCTGTCAGCTGTAAAAAGAACACCTTGAGCTATCATGAGCAGCCCTTGGGTTTTCGTTTTCCTGGTCAGAGCCCGGAAGAGGTGTTCATGGAGATCAGGAGACCCCTCGAGTGGCACTGCAAGCAGATGGACCATTTTGTTGGGCTGAATTTCAACTCCAACTTCAACTTTGCACTAGTGGGACACCTCCTGAAGGGTAAGAACACATCTTGCATCTTCTGGTAGAGTTGTGCTTCCTTACCCTTCATGTGAAGTGCCTTGAGAACATGCTAATGAACATACTAATGCTTCGTAAATATGCACTGAACATTAAATAGAGTATTTGGTTTTTAACCCCATTTCTTAGGGTACAGGCACCCTTCTCCTACCACTGTAGCAAGAACTGTGAGGATTTTACACACACTACTAGCTCTGGTTAACAAGCACAGGAACTGTGACAAGTTTGAGGTGAACACCCAGAGCGTGGCTTACCTGGCAGGTAAAACCAGACAATCCAACGTTGTTCTCAGTTTGTGCTGACTGGAAGTGAACGGATTCTTGTGGGAATTCTTACGGGTTTAGGTTGATAAAATTGTACCAACGTGAAGGATGCTTGTAACTGGGGGTGGACAAGGGGCTGGGCTAGGCTGGGGTGCATCAGAGACAGTGTTTGGGGAGCTGAAGGCTTCATCCACAGAAGAGCTGCTGTGCAGCAATGGGAATGCTTCAGGGAGGCTGAAGGTTTTTGGGTTTAAGCACTGCAGTGTGTGCCTTACAGTGTTCCTAGTGATCTAGAAACACTGTGACCATGGAGGGCAAGTGTTTAAGTGCTGTAATTGTGACTGGATGGGTTAGGGCTAGGGTTTTGCCTCTGTGCAAAACTTACATTGGCTTTCTTTGGCTTTTTAGCTTTGCTGACAGTGTCTGAGGAAGTTCGAAGTCGCTGCAGCCTAAAGCACAGGAAGTCTCTCTTGTTGACAGACGTTTCAATGGAGAATGTTCCCATGGATACCTACCCTATCCATCACAGTGACACTAGCTATAGGTTGGTTGTCTAACTTTTAGATATTTCACACACATTTCAATGTCTGTTTCCTTTAATAAATTACCCAAATGTAACGTGTGTTCTATTAACAACTCAGTCACAGGGAAATTTGGGTATCAAAATTCCTATGGATTTAATTCTGAGGTCTGTAAAGGTATTGCAGAGCTTACCTGCTTTGGAGGTTGTTAAACTCTTTGCTAACATCTTTCTACAAGACCTAATTTCATCTCATTTATATTTTAGAAGAAAGTTTTGTTTGTCCTTCTATAAGTAGTCACTTTAGCTTTGTCACTGGAAAATCTGAACACCTGAGAGCCTGTCTATATGCAGCACATATATAAGCTGAGAAACACACCTCAAAGCGATGGGAGAGCCAGTTTCTCTCAGTGGGGAGCACTTTACTCAGTGTCTCTCTTCTCAGCATCCAGTTTTGTCTTGCCTTGTAGGCTGATTTGCTTGTGTTCTTTTCATAGCTTTATTGTTTATCTCTTCAGCATTGCATCCATATCAGGTTGTTAGCCTTCACTAGTCAGTTTTGCAAGCAAAGTAGTTACTATTTCTTTGTATGTGTTTTGGGGAGATTAACCTGTTAAGAAAGATGGGTTTAATACAGGATAGTTTGGCTGTTTGAACAGTTTATGCCTAAATATGCACAGTTTAAAAGATTTTCTTAATTGAATTTCTCTGCACTTTCAGGACACTAAAGGAAAACCAACCCTGGTCATCACCAAAGGGGTCAGACAGACACCTGGCTGCCAGTTACCCGACAGTGGGACAGATAAGCCCTCGAACACGAAAGTCCATGAGTTTGGATATGGGGCAGCCGTCACAAGCGAACACTAAAAAGCTTCTAGGTTATTCACATAACTAATTCACTCCTTTGTCTGCAGAGTACCCCAGGGAGTGTTACTGGCGAGACATTATACTTGTATTTGTTCTGACTTTGAATGCTTATTCCCTATACAGAGGAATGAATGCAGTTCCTACAAAGTATGATTACAGAGCACTGTACAGTTAAAGAGGACTAACTCAGTTCTTTTGATCACAAAGGGGGGAAGCAAAAGTGACACTCAAAATATGTGGAGGAAAAAAGGGCAAAAAGGAAGAAAAAGAGATACTCCAAACACTAAAGATTCACAGTGCCAGTGTTCTGCCACCAGCCCTCTTTCACCAAAACCAAGAAGCCGAATACTGTAGCTTAGCTGCTGTGTTGAGTTCTCTGTCTTGTGCTAGAAGAGAGGGTCCCAAAACATTTTAGATGTTTTGTAAGCAATCTGGTTTTTATTCATGGCTTCTCAGTGCATCCTGTGTACAAGCAAAGCCTCAGTGTCAGAGAAACAAGATGAGTTGCTTGGTGTAACTTGTGGGTACCCTTTACATTCCGTGGTGCACATGGAAGAAGAGGAGAGTTATTCCATTATGATCCTGTTACTGCTTCCTTTTCAGTAGTCACATTTTGGCATGTTTATTGGATGTGATGTGGTGACCAGGAAACCATAGCATGCCCCAGCATACATCTCTGAGTAAACTGCATGCTTCCCTCATACATACTGTGAAGCATTTTGGAACCTGTGATGGAGAGCGGCATGGTGTGATCGTATTTTCTTTACCATCCCTGAAAATGGTGAAAACGTCCCCAGATTCCTGTCAATGCGTTGTAGATAGGAGAGTAGCGTGGCCAGAAAATCAGGAAAAGTTAGAATATGGATCTAGGTTTAATGTTTTTAATTGCCTGATAAATTGTTTTTAGGTACAAGGAAAAGTTTTGACCATTTGATATCGGACACAAAGGCTCCTAAAAGGCAAGACATGGAATCTGGAATCACAACGCCTCCCAAAATGAGGAGAGTAGCCGAAAATGATTATGAAATGGGTGAGAAACAGGACTAACATTTTCAGAATAATACTAATCATAAATGCTTTGTATGCACATACAAAGAATTCTTTCTAAATTCAGTGTTTATTTGCCTAGGACACTACAAGGTAAGGGAGAAATATCTGTCTCAGCAGTGGCTTCTGGAGAGCCAAGTCTTGCTATCACTAGCAACTGAGGTTTGAATTAGAGTTGCTCCGTTTGCAGCTGTAAAGCTGTACATACAGGAGTGGACTGAAATAAACCAAATCTGGCTTTTCCTGAGCTAACAAACCCGAGCTGCAAATTCCTGCAGGAGATGGAACGTGACCTAATGCCTCGAATGCCTCTCTTCATCGTCTCCCACATCTGCTTCCTGTGCCCCCACCCCCAATTGCAATGCAAGACCAGGGTTCTGCTCTCGTGTCTGATGGCAGTCTGCTGCCAGAGCCGGAACGTGGGACTTGCCACCCCTGGGCCTGTATTTCACTGATGAGGAAATTGGGGTTATTGTTGACCATTTGATAACACATCCCATGGAACGGTCCAGTGCTGCCAGCATTCCAGCGTAGCTGTTGCTTTCCTACCTTACGAATGCTGGTGACCTCAAAGTTTGCATATGACTGAGTTCATTGTGCAAGAGCCAGTTCTGTTTTGGTTGGGGTTGCTTTTGCTTTGGATGAGTTGCTCTTTTTTATCTGGCAGAAACCCAGAGAATATCACCACAGCAGCACCCGCATCTCCGGAAGGTTTCTGTGTCCGAGTCAAATGTCCTGCTCGATGAAGAAGTCCTGACTGACCCCAAAATACAAGCGCTGCTCCTTACGGTTCTTGTAAGGTTTCTTTCTGTCTGTTCCCTGTTATTTTCTGAGACTGTTACATTATGTGTGCTCCTTGCAGTGTTTCCAGCTTCACATGGATCAGCATCCCTGTGATGTGCAAGTCGATTCTTTTGATCCAGCTTTCTAGGAATCACTGTTAGAAATGTGCTCAATTTTCATTATTCCATCTTGTCTTGTAGAACTTGTCCAACAATTGTCCCTTTTTTCCTGGCAGATTATTATCACAGACTAATTTTCTATGATAAAATGATAGTAATACATTATACTTCTAAAGTCGAGAAGTGCAAGCTGTTGGAATCCCAGCATAATTCAGTTTTTCAATGATTAACTATTAATAGAGGTACGGTATGATGGTGCTTTCTACAGCTGGACTCCTGAGGTAATTCAGAAAGATTCAGTTGCCTGCTTTTGACAAAATCCAACTAGCTGACTAAATATTTATCAAAAGAGAAGCCATTACCAACTGGTTTTATTTCCTACATACACACAAAATGACTCAGTTCCATGTCCAGAGAGGACACAAATGAATCTGTTGTAACGCTGCTTTCTGCTATTCAGAAATCTTCAAACCTTAAACTACAGCAACAAAGCCTGTGTATAACTGCTCAGATTCCAAGTGTGCTCATTTAATCCTTTTCCATGTAACAGGCAACATTAGTGAAGTACACTACTGATGAGTTTGACCAGCGGATTCTGTACGAGTATTTAGCAGAAGCCAGCGTTGTCTTCCCAAAGGTCTTTCCTGTTGTGTAAGTATCCAGCACTCTGTTCATGGGGACTCTCGACTTGACCCTTCCTTTAAAAGGTCTGCACCAGGACAAGCTTGTATGAGGGACTCATCTGTCCATGGCTTGCTGGGGCAATTGTCCATAGCAATCTGAGAATCATCCTTTTCCCCTGTGTTAAACTGATCCAATGTTCTTCCTGGACCAGGCCTCCTCAGGTACTGCTGCTGCTGCTCCTTCACCCCAACCACACTCAGGTTTTGTACTTAGCATTCCATGTGCCAGTCACAACTGATTCAAAGCACAGGTTCGGACACTGTGGTATTTCTTCAGATACCTGTTAAAAGTAGTATTTGCTGGAGTCAGTCTATGTAAGAGAAACCCAACCATTGGGTCTTCAGAGGAGCAGACTTTTAAAGCTGACCTGAGCATGATGTAAAAATCATGCTGCTATTTTCTGGCTTTATAAATGGGCAAAGCACATACAAGTTGTGTGAGTTATTGAAACCACAGTTATAAGTAAGTGGCATTTGTATTAACAAAGCCCAGTGAGGGAAAACTGCCACAGGGTGAAAAAGCTGCTTTGAAACTGCAGCTCTGAAACGTTCCCAAATCCAGTGACTTGTTTGTTGTTTGAAAATAATGAAGCTCTTTGCAATGTAAAGTGTGAGGTAAATGCTTCAATGGGGCACACTGAGTGCAACCCTTTGGAAGCGTTACACTGAACATGAGTAGGAATTGCGTTGTATTTCTGAAGTCATTGAGGTTTTGACAATCCCACCTTAGCTGCTGTTTTCTGAAGTCATTTGGGAACTGCGGCTGCTTTGTGTTTAATGCACAAAAAATAAACTGCTTCTCGTTTTCTTCAGGCACAATTTACTGGATTCCAAGATCAATACCCTCCTATCGCTGTGCCAGGATCCAAACTTGCTGAATCCAATCCATGGGATCGTTCAGAGCGTTGTCTACCATGAAGAGTCGCCGCCTCAATACCAGACTTCTTACCTACAGAGTAAATACCTTTCCTTCTTTACAAAAGCAGCCATATTTGAAGTTAGATTTACTACTGACAGTGGTGTGGAACTGCAGCCCTAAATAGAACGCTCTTGTGTGGCATCTTGCCAATGTCATATTCTTGTAAACAGAAGAGTTTGCATATTACAAACCCTGCTGCCATGAATATTAAAACTGCTCCCTGCTATTGTGCACTAAAATTCAAAGTCCTACACCAGCTGTGTGTGTCAAAAGAAGCTGAAACTCAATATTGTGTCTGCTAAGCAATTTGAAGGAATACAGACCGGGACTGGGGGTAAATGATGAGTTTAAGTTTAACCCTGTAAGGCTGGGAAGTTCCATTTCTCGTTGTTTTTGGTCAGTTGAGAGCTGTGTGTTTGTGGTAACACTGGATTTGTTGTTGTAGGTTTTGGATTTAATGGGTTGTGGAGGTTTGCTGGCCCCTTCTCTAAGGTAAGAGCAGTACATTCCCTGCAAGTGTCTGTATAGAGCACAATGGTGCTCCGGGACAGATGAAGATCATAGAATTTCTAGAGAAAAGAATCAATCTCTTTGTTCTTCCCCCACCATGCACAGCAAACACAAATCCCAGACTACGCTGAGCTCATAGTGAAGTTTCTTGATGCCTTGATTGACACATACTTGCCTGGAATCGATGAGGAAACCAGTGAAGAATCTCTCCTGACGCCCACCTCTCCATATCCCCCTGCAGTGCAGAGCCAGCTGAGCATTACTGCTAACCTCAACCTTTCCAATTCCATGACCTCTCTTGCAACGTCCCAGCACTCCCCAGGTCAGTGGCTGTTCCGGTCCATCTTGAATTCACTGCTTTTGTAGCTTTGTTGTTTCTTTGGAGGGGTTTATGCATCAAAACTCTTTGTCTTCTTGGGTCAAATGGATACTAAACTGTTCACTCAGCTATTAATTACACTGATATTTCAGATGTTGGATTTATCCAGCCCAAAAGTTGTCTTCCAAGTTGTTACACATAAGCCAATACCCTGCTTAGAATGAACCTCCATGTGTCATCATGGCGGAATTTGGTGGCATCCGGGCTGCGCCATCCCTCTTGGTCCAGGCTGTTGGTCCCCTCTGGAGCTGCAGGATGCAGTGAGGTTAACCCCAGTCCTTGTGTTTCCGCAGGGATCGACAAGGAGAACGTGGAGCTGTCGCCCACCGCCGGGCACGCCAACAGCGGGAGGATGCGCCATGGCTCCGCGAGCCAAGTGCAGAAGCAGCGCAGCGCGGGCAGCTTCAAGCGGCACAGCATCAAAAAGATCGTGTGATTGCTCCTCCCTGACCCCCTTAACTCTGTGTCTGGAGACTGACGCACGTGGGCCCTCGCAGGGGCCCTCACCGGTTGTGATGCTGCACTTAACTTTTCCAGTTCCCATCCTGTCAGCCGTGTTGCCAGATGATCAACTCCTGAGACATTGCCTGAGTTTTAATGCCTTCATTTCCTCCCTTCTGTGTCTGGTTTTAGTCAGTGTTTCAGAACTGCTCCTGTAGATCCTGATGGACTTTGCAGCCAAGGGAGGTGTGGAGTTCTTTAACACTGCAGAACCGTGTCGTGTCCAAACTCGAAAGCCATTGCCTGTAGACAGTTCTACCTTGCTTCTGTTGTCTGCCTTGGTTGCCTCTCTTCTAGAGGGACGTGTTCGTCCTTAACCCTGTTTGCACACATTTCAAGGTGGTGGCTTTATGAGCCAGAGGAAGTTCCTATAATCCTGGTTTTAATTCAAACCTGTAAGATTTTTAGCTGTGGACTTTTTTTTACCATACTTTAAAAGAAACTTAGGATAGCTGCAGTGCAATGAGCTTAACCGTTGTGGTGGATTAGGTTAAATCCCTGGTAATCAGCAATAAATTCGAGAGGAGAAGGAGGCCACAGGAGTCTCTTCCATTCCCCACCCCATAGCTGCACATGTTTGGACTGTGTATGGACCAGACTGGACAAACTGGCTTTTTTCCAAAGCAGAGTTTTTTGCTTGTTGTGGTTTAAGCCCAGCCATAACTCAGAACCACGCAGCCGCTCTCTCACTCCTCCTCTTCCTCCCCCCTGCTCTTGGAGGGATGGGGAAGAGAATGGAAAGAATGTAACTCCCACAGGTGGAGATAAGAGCAGTCCAGTAACTAAGGTATAACACAGATCACTACTGCTCCCACCAATAATAATAACGATAAGGGAATAACAAGGGAAGAGAATACAACTGCTCACCACCTGCCGATCAATACCCAGCCTGACCGAGCAGTGATCTAGCCCTTCCGGGTAACTGCCCCCAGTTTTTATCCTGGGCATGATGTGCTGTGGTCTGGAATACCTCTTCGGCTATTTTGGGTCAGGTGTCCTGTCTCTGCTTCCTCCCGGCTTCCCCTCCTCCCTGTCAGAGCATGAGGCTCACGAAGTCCTTGGTCAGACTAAACATTACTGAGCAGTAACTAAAAACATTGGTGTTATCAGTACTGTGTCCAGGCTGAAAGTTAAAACCACAGCACTGCACCAGCTACTAAGGAGGAGAAAAATGACTGCTACTGCTAAACCCAGGACATTGCTATACTTGAACTGCACTAAACAGGTTGTATAGTGGAAAGAAACTATCAAGAACTGACCATTATGCTGTCATTGTAGCAGTCTTGAAAACTTACTGCTTCTTTCTTCCATTTAGCATCTACTTTAGTTTTGCCCTTCCTTTGAGGAATTCCTGGCAGAATAACCCGTGGGGTGTGTGGGGAATTAAACCTTGAGCTCTGGGAGATGGCGTTTGGCAAAGCTGCTTCCATGCTGCCCGAGCAGCGCTGTAAAACCAGCAATGTTTGCTTAAGGTACATGAATTTAAAGCCAGCTCATGCTGTGTGGAGTGCAGGTTTACGTCTGAATGTCTGCAGTGCAATTCCTGGTGTCTGTCCAGGCATCTACAGCCAAACCCATCTCACAGAACGCCCCTGGGCTTTCAGTTCATGAGGGTTCGTGCTCGGGGGTGACACAGCACTGAAGCTGCTGTCGCTGTGAAGCACTTGTCAACTCAGTCGTGTGTTGTGGTGGACGGCTGTGAACGTGCTGCTATGTCAGTGAGGTATCAGGTGCAGCGCTGGGTGCTGCGGGTGCTCAAATGTGCTGGGTGCTGATCTTGGGATGAGCAGGAATCGTGGCCAAGGGCCCATCCATCAGCTGGGTGCTCGCTGGACTCCCCAGTGCCAGAGCCCTGGTTTATGTTAGGTCTTCAAGTGGCTTTAAAGGAAAACAAAGGCATATCCAGAAGCTGCAGTAAAACCCTCCAGTGCAATTTCCTTAGTGGCTTTCAGTAAATCAAACTCCACAGCTAAATTATTAGAGAATGGTACAAGTAAGTGTTGAGACTTTATCGCTATCGCACATAGTTCACATGTATCCACACCGTAACGATGTAACATGTATGTAAATAAAAATACCTTTATTGTATTGATTCCTAACATAACAATTTAATTTCTTTAATTTGTTTACAGTCCTGGAAAAACTCTGAACACAAACTTCATATGCAAATAGTTTGCCAAAACAAGAGGAAAGCTTAGAATCAGCAGTCTTGGAATAGAGGCGCTGGGAAAGGTGCAGGCTCGTGCAGTCAACCAAACCTCTTTATTCCTGGTGGTAGGAATGTGGTTCCTGAGCTGCCATGGGACTGTGAAAGAGGTTGTGAGGCCAGAGCTGAGAGCAGGAGTAGAGCAGTGGCTGGGGCTGTGTCTGGAGCTGCTGTGCACAGACAGCTCCGGGAATCACTGATGTAAAAGCTGTTCTCATCTCACACGTCACACGTCAAAGAGCCACCTTCAGCATCGCTGCCAGTGAGTGCTTGTTAGTCTGAGTCGAGCTCATTCCAGCCCTTTCTGCTGTGCTGAAGACAATGAATTGTAGGAGCCTTAAGGTTTGTAGGTAGGAGGGAAAAAGAATCTCTTGTAATTTGCTGGTAGAAAAAAGTAGTTTTCAGTTTTCCCATAGAAGCAGATTTTCTGTAAACAGGAACAGTAATTCCAGAGGAACAACCAAAGGGGTTTTGTTTGACTGGGAGCATGCGAGAGCACCTCTGTCAAGATTTTTGCATTGCCTCTATTAAGAGAGTCCCTAAATTAATGCATTGTTTGAAACACAGAATGTGAAACCAAAATGGACAGCGATTGCAGTTACCTTTCCTGTGAGAACTATTCCAGGCTCCCAGTCCCTGCTGAAAAAAAGCCTGGTACCTTCATAAAGGAAGCCAACAAAACTGAATTTATCCTGTTTCCTGGAAGGAGGGGGAGTCATTTCAAGTCTTCACTGCATGGCTCAGTGAGAGGACCAGAACTTTCTTACAGCAGGGGTGTCAAATACGTGGGTCACAGGAGCTGAATGTGGGTGTAGTTACAGCCGATGGCCAGGGTTTATTTTGGGATCACGTGCACTCTGATACACGGGGACTTCATCTCCCAGTACCAGTGGTTGGGAAGCTTGTGCTTAGATCAAGGAGGGGACCATGGCCTTTACTCCTATTAGTAATTAGTCGTTCAGTGCCTTACTGTCACATGCGTCACTTGGCCTGCTCCCTGTAACAGCCAGTGCTCTTATTTTGCCTTTTTGTTTTCTTGCTCGCATCCTCCTTCATTTGTTCTCTTTTCCTGGCTTTTCTCCACCCTGCTCCGTTTCGTTCTGTTGAGCACCCCTCAGTTCCCAGTCCAGCCTGCTTCCATCCCCTCCTTGCCCATTACTCCTCTCTGCTCGTAGTGATCAGCAGGTAGTTAGTTGCTGGTGAGGATTTGAATCTGACCTAGCGAGCAGGAGACAGATCCAAGTGTTGCGACCTGCGAGTGGCTCCTGCAGGCAGCTGGTGGGCTTCCAGGCAGTCACTGCTGCATGGGCTGCTCCTGCAGCATGGAGTCAGTGTACTTGGACATGAGACTTAGCTTCAGGAAAACCCGGGTTTAACACGCGGCCCATGCGAGGACATCATGGGGACTGTATGTTTGACACCCCTGGTTTGGAACACGTTACCCATCACGCACTAACTACAGTTAAGTACTGTAAAGATGATTAACATTTTGTTTGTGTTTGTATTTTCCCTGACTTAAAGATAATTCAGTAGTATTTGAATAGTGCATAACCTACCTGTTAATTATGCCAATGTTTCTGCTTTAATGTGCATGAGATTTCTGAGAACAGGAAACATTTCACCTAAGTATTGTGGACCCGGGAGCATTCCAGTGCTCTATTCCTAACTGGGTTGTAGGTTTTAGGGCCTTTTCTGTTCCATTCTAAGGTTAATTTCTTTTCCAGTGTAATGAAGCACGTCTTATTGTTATGCAACAAACTTACCACAAAAAGTCACTTTTAGTGTTGGTCCCACCATTTTTTTAATGCAGTTTATTCACCTGTAAATAGTTTTTTGTGTAAAATTTGACAGAAAGGTATATTTACTACACTGTAAATACATGTGACAATATATTGTATTATTTTGCTTTTTTTGTAAAGCAGTTAGTTGCTGTATATGTATAACATACAAATTTGATTATTCTAGTGTTAGTAACTGGTAACTACTACTACTCCTTCCTGCTGTTGCATTACGTCATTTAAAAAGAGATGCTGTGTACTATAAACTCACACTGTGTATGATACCTTACTAGTTCCAGTTGGGCCTCAGCTTTGAACCCGTTTCCTTGATCCACAATCCTGTTGCTATTGTAAGCAAGCGTGCGACGGCTGGCAAGAGCCTGGCCAACTCAAACGCCGGTGGTAACTGTAGGTGGAAGGGTAGAAAGCTGGGTTCAGATAACTCTTGTTCACCCCGTTTCCCCTCATGTATGTACTTCCCCTTTTTTTTGAAGTAAAATGTAAATTCAACCTGCTTCAAGTTGTTTGAAGGTCATTCACTGGTGCTGCGCGGTGGAGTTGGTGCAGTCTGCAGTCACTTCTCTGAGACAGCGAGATTTGGATGGGTTCTTGGGGTCTGAGCAAGGGCCTCATTGCCACAGGTGTGGGATCAGCCCTAATCCCAGGCCCCAAAACCCTCTCTTTCTGGGGAAAATTAGGATCGAGTTGAACTGGGATTTGTCTTTCCGGCTCTCTTTCTTGCTGCTCTGTGTGGGTCATCTTGCACAGCTCTAAATAATGGCAAAACTGATTGCCTGAGGATAACCGAGGACAGGATTCGGACAGAATAAAGCCCACTGTCATGAATTTCATGTCACTTCAATAAGATTATCATAATAGAATAATAAATCAGAATATTTCTTTTTAAATTGTAAATTTAATATTTTAATAAAGCAGCTGCTTGGTCTTTAAAGAACATTTCAGTATAATTTGTCTATTGGAGCTTTTCTAGCTTAGAAGCTTGGAGTTTCAACTGTCAGGCAACTTTTATGACAATTAATCAAATCTATTTTTCTTTTAGGGGAATATATTACTTTCCTATTAAAAATGTATTAGTACTTATATTCTGGCTTTGTGAATCGTAAAAAGATGTAAAAACACATTAAAGTGCTAATGCATTGACTACTTCTGAGACATCTGCTTGTTCCTGTACACTGAACTGACCCCTAGGCCCACTAAGCCTGCAGACAGACAGACAGACGTTGTGCACAGGCCTGGTAACTCACTGCAGTGCTCCTGTGCTATAGGGAGTGCATGAATGGAGGAGCTTCTGCATGGTTCAATGACAGGAGCACATTTTCGTTCCTTTAGAGGAAACGTTTATTAACCCTAAAGCAGAAGCAGCAGCACTGCAAGGAGTGGGGAGCCACCTGGGAGATGCTTCCTCAACAACACTGCTGCTAAAAACATTTCTTAAGTACCTCTCTTTGGACAGTTGAGCTTCCCTGCTCCTTGAGATCACAAAATGCACTTCAGGCATGGTGAGGGAATGAAAGGAGGAAGAGCTTTATTTTAGTTATGTCTTTAAAAGGTTAGAAAGTCTATTTAGAGAAAAACTTGGAGCAAGCAGTTCTGTCTTAGGACACAGCTTCCAAATCCCTGCCCAGCTGCTGCCAGTGCTCCTAAAATACTTTACAAAGCTAAAAGATAAAGTAAAAATACAGAACTTTCTTGATGTGGGGGCATAAATTCTGGTTTTGAGTTAGTTCGGGCAAAACTGCAAGGAGAAAGAGACAGGAAGTTGTTACTCAGGGGCAATAAGACTGACCCACAATGTGAGTGGCTAATTACAAAGTATTCGGCTGTCTCTGACTGGCATAAGTATTTCTAAAAACCTCTGACTTGGAATAACAAGTCTCCACAACATTCCTGTTAACACATGAAAATACATATGCATTTTCTAGTATATTACAACTTAAAAATACATGACTCTATAACCCAGAAGTTTCATCCTAAGCTTTTTATTCCCTTAAAGAAGAGTTTCTCAAGTAGGCTGAAAAAGTGCAAACATGCACAAACATTAAGAGCCCTTTCCCAAGGCTGGTGAGATGCTGCGACTACAGGGAACAGTGGTGCCAATCTTGTGATGAATGTGATGCCTCTGAATGCCAGCAGCCCTCATCCTGTTGGGGATGAGATCAGCCTCACCTTGGGCTGCCCCACAACTGTGAGACGCTGGCCTCAGGGAATGCATCAGCTGCTCAGGGCAGCAGTGGTCCCATCCCTCACAGTGAGCTGCTGTGAGGGTGGGCAGAGAAGAGCCTCCTGTTCCTGCTGCAGCTGCCTTGGGGCTATCTGTGAAGGTGACAAACACTGCTGTGGGTTAACTGTGCTACAGCCACACAAACAGCCGTAGGCTGGACTTGACGATCTTAAAGGTCATTTCCAGCCTAATTGAGTCTCTCATTCTATGGGGTGAGATGCAGGCCCTTGCACCCTGCCACAGGATTAACTTCTACTGCTAACTGAATGTCTACTGCATTTTTCCTATCCTCCTCCTAGGTCTATCTGCATAGGAATGATGGAGACTGGACACCCAACCTAAATAGATACAACAAGGTAAGTCTCTGGGTGTCACAGAGTTAAAGCCAACCCCTTGCAGCCACAGACTGTGCTACTGGCTGTTCCAATTCAAAGCAAGGATGGCCTTTTCCCACTGCTAAAGTTCATGATTTATAGGTGTGACTCCTTTGTGTCTTGGAACATCAGTTTCTTCACTTGATGACTGCTGTGTTTAACAAGCTCTCAAATGAAAACAAATGCCAGGGTTGTGTGGGTGGGGAGTGCAGAAGAACATCTCCCATGGTGTGACTTGTTAAAACAAGTACGGGTTTGTTCATCAAAGCAGCAATGAAAAGAGTCCGATGATGCATCTTCAGGGATATTGAAATGATAGTACTATAAATAGCTGTGAGTAACTAACTGCATGTTCCAGAAAACCCCACTTGTAGTTTAATTCTTTTCTCATAGCATCCTGTCCTTTGGAAGAACTAGAAATGTCTGTTCTGCTGCTTCTCCCCCCAATCAGTGTGCGGAGAGACACATTTGCTTTGCATCAATTTAATATCTATGAAGTTCCTCCACTGTGCTCCCCAGCTCCTTGCACTATTAGCCAAGGCTTTTTCCCCTTCCTTAGAGATTCTCTTTCCCCTTACTAAGTGGAGCTCACTGTGATACAGCCCTTCCCATTTCCCAGTGGCCTGCAGTGCATTTAGGGAAGCATCAGGCAAGACAGTGGGCTTTCAATGGCAGCACATGCAAAACCCTCTGTGTAGCGTGAGCGGGACCCACCCAACTGTCTATAAACGGGCATGACTGAACATGGGCCAGAGACAGTGGCTCTGAGACAAGGAAGAGGCTGGTTCAGAGCAACACAAAACATACAAAGGCTTAAAGGCCCCACCATGCAAACACACGTGAGGCCATTGGGGTGCTTGAGGCACTGCAAAATGAGGGAAGGAATTTCTGCATTTGCCCAAAACAGCTGGCATCTGAGACTCTGTGCAGTAGGGATCAAAGAGCAAAGTGTGCTGCTGAATCCTGCTGTATGTTAAATACGTAAAAAGATGCTCAGGGAAAAGGAGAAGAAGACACCACTGACTCTGTGTGCTCTGTCCTTTCCAAGCCTGCACTTGTTCTCCAGGGCTGACTCCCTGCTCCCCCTCCAGCCAGGCCCATCCTTGTTTTTAACTCCTGGTCTCACATGGTTCCTGAAAGAGAGAAAAATTACTGCTCAAATCCCCTGCAAAGCAATTGGGCAAGTACACCTCTGCTGGCCTCAGTCTGCCAGCTCTGTTTGAGATGTTAATGGCTACACCTCTAATTTACAACAAAGAAGAAATTGGCCTCGAGGATGCTGACATACCTTACCTGTTCTTTTCTCAATTTCAGTAATCCTTTTACTTTGTCGGGTGCCAATTTTCCTTGCTGGGAACATGTATTTGCTTTTTAAATGACCATGAAAATTGAACTAGCAGGTTAGAAAGCTGTTCCTCACTCAGGAAAACTTCAGACCCACGGACTGCTTCTGTAAGAACACAACTTGTCAGACCTCGAAGCAGTCTTTGTTTTATTTGACATCACTGTCATTTTATTAGTACTCAACAGAATGCATTTTTCTTTCCACTGTAGTAAAGCTTACGGCCTTTGACTGCTCCAAGAGCTTGGCTGCACACTGCATGCAGAGCATGACACCAGGTTTGTCCCAAGAGCTTCAAATGTCGATGGTCACCCTGTGTCTGACACAGGCCGCCCCTGTGACCTTGGCCAGATCACCTAACGCCTGACAGTCAGGAACCACCAACACCCCAACTGCCCGACTGTAACAGTCAAGTATGGCTGTCAGCAGAATTGCTGACAGAAACTTCTGAGCTCTTCATTTTGAAGACATTAAATGGGCAAAGTCTGAGCATTGTTGCATTTTTTCTGCTTCATGTGTGGCACAATTTGTAGTCTTTAAGCAGGATTAGTAATTTCTGCCTGCTCTGAACAAAAATGTTGAGGCAAATCAGGAGCTTTCCATAGAAAAATACTTCCACAAATTACTAATTTCAGAAGGCCAATCCTGCTCAAACATGACTGTGGTTTTCCTAAGTTACTCATTGACACTCTCTAACCTGATGCTTGCTGCATTCATGTGTAAACAAACAACTGAGTGGGCTTAACTCCAGGCAGGCTGGTGAGTTAACCCCAGGAAAGCAGCCTGGTGTCCTGCTGCTTAGGTGTTTACAACAGATTTCCTGCATCATTACATACATAGTGTAGAGCAAGCTGCTCACAGCCAGGCAAGCTCACAGGGCTCTGCAGAAGGAGACAGTTACTGGAAAGAGCAAGGAGGTTTACGGTCTCACTTCCTGCTCTGTTCTTCCCTACTGCCTCTTCTTGCCCCAAAGCCCTTTGGCTGAGCCATTTTTTCTCTCTGACTTTCCAAAAGAGACAGAAGCAGCACAAGTTGTTCCACTGGGAAATTCAAAGCCATCTCTGTTACCACACAGGCAGGCTCAGTGACAAAGTCAGTCTCCTCTTTGCTGCACACAATGAGGAGCCAGAGTGTGTGTGGGTAACACCACAAGTATTTAACAATAAAATGAACACAGAAGTCTCCATTAACTCCAGCTTTGTGCTACTGCAGCTAAGCAGTAACCTTGCCCAAACACAGATTTTCATGTTGCACTCTGGCTCAGGCTTGGCAGCTCCAGTCCTGTACTGCTGTACCTACTGCCTAATGCACTTGCTTACTACCGTGTTTCGTCACCAGCAAAGCATCCATAGCATGTCTAAAGCTTTGTATAAGACAGGTTCACCTCTGTTTACTTCTTTGAACAGCAAGGTGGAAGCCAGCAGCGTCTGGCTATGTAAGGAGACAATCTAAGTGCTTTGCCTCTGGGTCAGAGATGAGCCTTATGATCCCGGCAGAGAAGAGGGCTGGGCAGCTGGAGTGGGTGAGGGTGCTCAGACACAGCCTCTAAGAACTATGAGAGGAAACAGCCGTTCCTAACCCTTTGAAGAAATGACTCAGGTGCCCAAGGCCTGGCCGATGCACAGGACACGGCAGGTCCTGCCCCTGAGAGGCGGCAGCTCCGCACCCCGCAGGAACACCGGGGCAAAGCGCCCAGACGGGCGGGCTGAGGACAGGAAGCGCTCCCCACACCGCGGGGCTGGAGGGGACCCCGCGGGCCGCGCTACACCAGCAGCGAGGAACCCTCCATTACCGCAGTTACTAGGCTGTGGTGAGGGACACCACAGGGGCGGCCATTGCCACCTGACTGGGCCTCAGCGGCTCCGCTCCGCTCGCCTCACGAGTAGCAGGCGATCGTTCCCCACAAAATACAGCGCAGAGGGAGCGAGGGATGGAGGCGGACAGAGCCCTCCCCGGGGCACGGAACAAGAAGAACGGACACGAACCGGACCCACAGCCGCGCTGCTCGCCTCAGGTACCGGCCGCCAAGGCAACGGGGAGTGCAGAAGGCGCATGCGCAGCGTCTGAGGAGACGGGATCTCGCGAGAGAGGCGCTTCTCGCGAGAGGGGCGTGCCGGGCGGGCGGGGCGGCGGGAGCCGCTGTAAGTCCCAGCCCGGCGGCCCGGGCGGGCTGCACGTGGGCGCGGCGGCGGCGGCACCGGCAGCGGCGGCGGCACCGGCACCGGGAGCTGCTCCGGGCCCTGGCGCGGGGAGCGCGGGGCCGCGCCGGGCAGGCCGTGAGTACCGCGAGTACCGCGAGGGGCGCGGGCAGGCCGCTGGCAGGCCGCACCAGTACCGGCACCGGCGGGGCGCTGGCAGGCCGCACCGGCACCGGTACCGGCAGGCCGCTGGCAGGCCGCACCGGCAGCGCTCGGTGTGAGGGGGCTGAGGGACTGAGGTGCCGCTGCCGCGGGGTTATTCTCGTGGGCCGCCGCACCTCAGGCGTCAGCGCTGCCGCGGTCCGGCCCTCAGGTCACCCCCGGCGGGAGGGGGCTTCTCGGTACCGGGGCCTCAGTGCTGAGGGCCGGGCTGCGGCGGGAGGGGGGCTCAGAGTCCCGGTAGCTGAGGGGTGCCGAGGCCTCCTCAGGGAGCTGTGGTGATGTGGGGTCTCTGAGTGGGTTTACGTGGTGTTTACTGCTTATTTCCCACTCGCCAATAGCGAGGTCCGGGCATTGCTGAGGGAAGTGGCCGTGCAGGCCGGAGGAGCGTGTGAATTGGTGTTAAATGTGATTCACTCTCGCTGTGAACTCTCCTGTAGCTGCTTAGAAATGGAAACGGGAGATGACATAAGAGCGGCAGGCGAGGTAGTGAAGATTAAGGGTGCCTTGTGTTGTCTCTTGTGTGTCTGGTAGGGCAAGGCTTGCTTATGTTATGGTAATGGTTGATAAAAACTGTTATTAGCAAGCTTTTCATATAGTGCGGTGACTTCTACTTGTTTGTAAGCCAGCATGGAATATATTTGAGAGCAAAGGAATTAAATTGTATTGCTGTTGAGGAAGGACTGTTTCAGTAGCCTTGCTCCCTGAAAGAGGCCTTGTTGTTTGACTTTTATCTTTTGTTTTTCATTCTTCTTCCCTCTTGAAGCAAGTGAGATCCGAGTTGCTCATGTTCCAGAATTGGGCTGCTTAGTATATGCCTGGCTGAGCTCTTTATCACAGCCCACCAAGTTCTGTCATGAAGTAGGGAATGCAAAATGAACAGGCACCTCGGTGAGGGCACCCCTTTAATGAGAGTTATCTGCACTAGTAAGGATTAGCAGCAAAAGCTGTGGTTGACCACAGCCAGTCTGCTACAGGAAAGTAAGGGACTGCAGAATAGAAGTAATTCTGGCTTTGCATGTTCACAGGATCTTGTGCTGCCTCTGTGGGTTGATGATTGTGCCTGCTGAGTGTTATTGGAGCCTCTGTGGATGCTGTCTCAGGTGAAAGGAAATGGCTTATTGAGGAAGGCAATAGTTGGAGATGGTAACTTTCCTTTTACCCTGCTTGCTTTCTGCCTGTGAATGATCTACTGAGCTGCAGCCCAGCGTGTGTGTGTGGTGTAGCCAAGGAGGAGCGCATGGCATGCTGGAGCACGGCACAACTCGTGAGGGAGAGATGGCTTTCTCTTGGAAGCACATGGACTGGAGCTGTTGGAGCAGCGCAGCTGAGCTTGCTCTTCTGCCAGGGCTCGCTGTGTGACCTGGTTCAAGTCACTTCAGCTCTTCGTTCTTTAAAGAGCTAACCGAGCAAGGGGTGGAGATACTGTCCACTGTATGGTGTCTGTCATCTATTAATGTCGTGTACCTGTGCTCCTGATACAGGATAGTATGGCTTCAATGCATGTATCTTGATGGTACAGTTTAGTTCTTGATTAATTGGTTTGCTTGTGTGTGCTGCTAGTGCACTAAATCATAGAATTCCAGGCTGGTTTGTTGGCAGGGACCTTAAAGCTCATTCAGTTCCAACCCCTCTCTAGATTTCTTGCTGGCAAGGTACTTAAAGGCTGCAGTAAAGTCTCCTAGGAGGCTTCTCTAGGCCAAAGAAGCCTGACTCTCAGTCCATGCATATGTCCATGCATACTTCTGCAGCAGTGGGGTGTGCTGATTTAGCTGAAGAGCATAATACCTTAAAAGCAACAAACTGCACTTATCCGTGGCTCTTGTCTTTCATGTGCACTTACCTGATGTCAGTTATTTAACATATTTCTAGTGTCCAGGGAGACTGTAATAAGGTGAGGTGTCCGTGGCAACATTTAGAAGCAATGACAAAAGTTAAAACAATTAATTACTTTTAATTGTGTAATGTTTCAGCTCTAATGACTGGCTTTTTAAAATCCTGATTTCTAACTACAGTGCTCTTAATGCAGATGGCTGGTTAAAGTTCATGAAGTGATGATTAACTTCAGGCAGCTTCTTTCAGATACTTGGAAGAAGCTGTTTTATTCAGCAGGTGCTTAATATTTCCTGGAAATGAAGGCTGTTGAGTTTGCTTCTTGTAGGGCTTGTTGAAGGTGATGACAAGTTTGCCTGTCACTGGTGTCTTCTGTAGATGATTGTCTTAAACTGTGTTACTGTGGGTTTTTATTGTCCACCACATGGATTCTGTTCCACTTTGCTGCTCCTGCCTGGAAGCTGACCCTGAATTTATGGATCCTGTACCTTACTGCTGGCAGAGCTGAATATTCCATGGAAGATCATTTAAAATCCTTTCTCAGCAGGCAAATCACTGCTGGTAGACCTGAAGAGCTCCTGGTTGCCTTTGACCTCTGCTGCCACCTGGCAATGAGGATGAGAAACTTTTAGCATGTGCTGTGGCTGATTTTTGACTCCTGTGTATAAATAGCAGCAGTTCCTGGCAAAAGCTCATGATCTACATGTGCCTCTTGTGTTGGGGACATTAGCTTTGCATAGGGATGAATCTGGGAATTGGGAATATGGAATGCACATTGGAATGTGTGTCTCCATAAACCTTAGGGCTTTGCTTGTTATTTGCTTGGACTTGTGTTCCGTTTCTTGTTGAAATGCAGGGTTAAGGAAAATACTTCAGTGTTCAGGGGTGCAGGAAAGAAATCTGTCCATCACTTCCCTAAAGTATTCCAAGTTGACGTATAGTGTTCTGTTTGCATGGTGAGAGGTTGGATGAAGCCTTGCATGGCCTGCTTTGGTGTGAGGTGTCCCTGCCCATGGCAGGGGGGTTGGAACTGGATGGTCTTAAGGTCCTTTCCAACCCAAACTATTCTGTGACTCTATGGGCTCCTCTGGAGCACCTATTTGCCATTCATGTGTTTCCTTCAGCTTGCTGTGACCGTAGGAAGGTGTCTTAATTTGTCTTGGCTTTGCTTTTTAAAGGAAGGGCTGCCAAAGCCGAGGCAGCCTGCAGTCTTCAGGGGAAGCCTTTCTGTCTCTGAGAACAGCCCCTGGTGTCATTTGGGCAAGGGCTCATCAGTGCTACTGTAATAGAGATCAAAGTGAAACAGGCCTCTCTCATCAGTCTCAAGTATGTTGTGTAACTTCTCTTAGCAAGCTGGTTCAGTGCATACCAGTTATCTTCCTGCTTGTTCAGTCCAAATGACTCTCTGGAGTCATTGCAGTTCCTTCCTAGTGCAGATGAATATAAAGTGCCTTTTGCACTGATATTTGCTATTCTTCTCTGGGTACTTCTGCTACTTGCTCTCAGCAAGTCAAGCCTTAGGCACAATACTTCCAACTGAAAACCACTGTTCCTTGCTTTCTGTTTGTCTAGTGCAGCTTTTGTTTTGAGGAGCTGCTTATCAAGCTCTCATTGCTGTGCACAGTAAATCTAGTGAGTAGGTCTTGATGCTGTTCTCCAGATACCTGCTTGGTGTCGGTGCTGCCTCTTTTCTCGCTGTTCTTACAGTGGTATCAGCATGTTGTGATTTAAACCTCGCCAGTCTGTCTCCTTGAAAATGCAAGTCTGGCTTTTGTCTTGTGTGCAGAGAATATTGGAAGCCTTTGCTTTCTTTAGTCTCTGCTCCAGTATTGTACATGCCTGTTCTGTGGGAGTTGATCTGGATATTGGGCATTTGATTTAGCTGGTTGCTTTGAAATTTCAATATATAAGCTGCCCTGTAGTGGATATTCCACTACTGCCCATAGCAAGGGCTGCATGAGCTTCACTGTGGAGAAGCAAACACAAAATACTAAGCATTGGATGTAGTTTCTGTGGAATTCTGCTTTCTCTGTATTGTAGAGGACGCTTTTAAGAGTAATTAGAAGAGTAAATGCTTTAAGAGTTAAATCTGGACTGGAAGGTGTGTTGAGAAGGTAGCGGTTTGGAAAGAGTCCCAACAAGTGATATTAAGTGGATTTGTGATGTGAAAGCTCATCAGTTCCAGCTTCCCTTGGCTTTAGAAGTGGTGTTGATACCCCAGTCAGGGGTACTTGTGTGCAGAGTGCATTAGCCTCAATCAGAAGCCTTTCACTGCAGTTTAAAGCTGGGTGAGAATAGAAGGGCCATGGCTTGTGGGCTAAACTCTTTTGGGTGGTTTGAGGCAGAACATTTGACCTGACTGTTTCTGGAGAGGACCCAAAACTGGCAAAATAAAAAACTCCAGCAACAAACTTCCACCAAATTCTGGGGAACAGCCAAGAAAGACAAAGGTGCTGTTGGTGAAGTGATGCACAAGCAGTTTCTGAAGTCTGCTTTCTGCATCCAAGACACCTTTCTGGCAAAGTGGTGTCTGTAGTAGAGGATTCACAGGGAGACACTGAGGAAACCATAAATGATGAAATGATTGGAGTAGGAAGGTAAAAGGAGCTTGATAGTCAGATAGGGTTAATGTTAACTACTGAGTGTAAGCTATAATTAGTTGTATAGCAGGAGTAATGAGCCCAGGGGTGATCAGTGCCTGTTGGGAGGGTGGCTGGTGGTGGGTGTTAGTGTATACAGGTGCTCCTTGATGATTTCCAAAGCATCAGTGAAAAGCCTGCTGCAGTTTAACTAGGTTGATACTTGCATTGCAAGCTGAGTGTAACATAGGAACTCTTTGGGATTCTGCTTTGGCCCAGAAGGGGTGCTGCTGGAGTGTGGAGCTGTACTGGGACAGTGTTTGGTGCCTGGGGTGTGAGAAGGACACAGAAGTGACTGTAAGATGAAATACTAATAAAGCCTCAGCTGCAAAGGTGGGGAGTGAGCTCTTGTAGGAACATCAAGAGCAGGCTTTTATCTCGGAGATAAGACAGCCTGGCATTGGTAGCACATCTCGTTCCACAGCCCTACTTTAGCTCTACAACAACCAGCTTTTTCAGCCTTTTACTTATGTCATAATTTACCCCTCTGCACATAGGACTTAGTTCTTAAATAGTTTAAGGTTGTGGAGTGGCTTCACTGGTAGCTTTCATTCACAGAGGAGCCTGTTTCTTGAGCTCTGTAGCCTGTGCGAACTGGGCTGTGAAAAGGTGGTATTGCTTAAGGGGTGTCTCTTGCTGTTCTTGTGTTGCAGTACTGGTGTTTGAAGCAGCAGAAATTGATGCACAACACTTACCTTTAATTATTGAAGTATAGAGACACTTACCTGTTCAGTTCTTTTCAAAAGTGCCATCCAGATAAGACCTTGCTCACCTGGCTCCTGTCTGTCTTTGTGTGCTTGCAGCTACTGAGTCGTTTGGTGGCCCCCACCTCTGGGTGATGGTTGCTTACCCCACCAAAGAGAGAGGTATATAGGAAGGCTGTACAGCCTGGTTGGTGCTCAGAGTGTGCCATGCTGGGGCCTGCAGCCTGGGAACACGGGCATCAGTTCAGCTGTCAGGTAAAACACACCTGATGGCAAGGGTAGGTTGAGTAAGTCTGTTTCTGTGCAATAATTGATCTATAAAGGTGTGGCCTCCAGTTCTTTAGGGTTTTGGCAACTCCCGTTCCTGTGCCTCCTATAAGGCAGAGCATGTGCTGCTGGTTATTTTTAGCATGGAAAATTTTAAGAGCCCACGTGGTCCCGTTTAGTTTGAACTCTGCCAGCCTTGTCCAGTTCTCTTTCACCCAGATAGGATTTATTTCCTGAGTGCTCTATCTCTAACTCTAGGGTCTGCACGGAGTCACTCTGTCTCTGCTGTTGAATTTAACTGCCTGCTTGGTTGCTCTGTGATCCTTCAGGACGGTCTTTAATTCCAGCCACGGTTTCCACTGCTTTTGGGGTTTGGAAGCGTAACCTCTCGAGTGCTGTGGCAGGAGGGAAGCAGAAGAGGCCGGGACCAGTAACGCTGTGGGAAACATTCCTGCAGGGCATGGGGGCTCCGTCATTTGGGAACTCTCCTTGTCTCCCTACTTCTAGAGACTGGAAGCAGCTTGCCCCCAGAACAGGCCTTCCTGCGTGTGGAAAGCCCTCGGAATCTGGAGCAAGTGCCTGCTGAACCCTCCTCTTGGACCTTGAGAATGAATTATCTGGCTTCTCTGTGAACCTCGTGCTGCAAACATTTCTAACCTTACACTGATATAAGGAAAGCAAGTGCCTGGAAAACATAGGGTTAAGATATTTTTAATGTAGGTCGAAGAGAACAATGTGTTGTAAGTCTGTGGTGTGATAACAGAATTTAGTGGTCTTACTAACAAGAGTGAATTATTTCCTTCCATCCTTCTGATGAGTGACCATCCTTCTCATTATCAGTTAGTTTGGAGGCTCCTCCGGGCGCCCCCGAGATTTCTCAGGACTTCCCCCTCACTCAGATCACTGCAGGGGCAGACAAGGACCATCCCTAGTGAATCATCAGGTACGTTTGAACTGGGTAAAGGGGATACCTGTAAGTCGTAAGGAGGTGTCCTATGTGAGGTAAAGAGTGTGGGTGCTCACTCCAAGGGTTTGGTGTATTCAGTACATGGGTGGTAGGTAAAGGCTGCTGGTATACACCCACAAGAATCTGGGGGCATCTTGTGGCTTGGGTCCTACAAGACACAGGGGGTGTCTTGTGGAAATGGTTTTGGGTCTTATCGGTATTCGACTTATTTTGTGGCTTATTACAGTAATGATTTTGGTATTGGTGACAGGATGTTAGAACTGTGCTACTAATTGTTGTTTGTTTGATTCAAGTTTAGTCCCTGTCTCAAGTGTTGTAACTGTGTGGAGTGTGTCTGCGGGATCCTGTGTGTGCGTGAATGTGAGATTGATAATGGGAAATCAGCAGAGTGGAGAGATCTTGAAAAAGAGTCCTTTAGGGTGCGTTTTGGCACATAGGAAAGAACTGGGGGGGTTTCCTGGGGGCTCCGTAAATAAGAAAACGTTGGTAAAATATTGTAACCAATGGTGGCCTTTGTATACTTTGGAAGATCAGGAAGAGTGGCCTAAAAATGGAACCTGAACTATAATACATTGTTACAATTAATGTTGTTTTGAGGGGACAAGGAAAATGGGATGAAGTAATGTATGCAGATATGTTTTTCACTTTAAGCAACCACCCAGAGTGACAGATGGAATACAAAATTAACATAGCTTGGCCAGATCCCTTAATTTTGGCTGTGGAAATGGAGAGGGAAAACCAGCAAGCTAAGCTGGAGAGCTGCTGTTCAGCCTGTGATATTGGGGAATGATCTTTAAAGTTAAGAAAAAAGAGTAATCAGGAAGATAGGTTAAAGAATCATGTGTCACAGGTACCTCCAAGAGGAGCACCCTCTGCGTCTGTACTGTCTGATATTGATAAGGAGCAAGCAGCAGATGCACATTCCGAGTTCAGAAAGGGTTAAAGCAGAAGTGCTGCTGCAGAGGCAGGCATTTGCAGCCCCTGCAGAGCAGGGTGAGCAGCTGTGAGGGAAAGAAAAAGGGGAAAACCAAAGGGGAAAGGAGGGGAGCTCGTGCAGCTCCTGTGTTTGACCATGGGATGAGTGCTGGGGCAGGCAGAGTGGGAACAGACGGACTGAGGGCTTGTTGGATAAATGTGGATGGGAGTGAAGGAGGAAGCATGGAGAGCTTATAGGGATCAGGACCAGGTAGAAAAGAAAAAGCTGGGTTGTGCTATAGCCACGGCTGCGGTGGTTGCTTTGGAGCTGGTGGAGGAGGCATGTCAGGCCGAGGTGGGTTCTTACCGGATCGGTGTGCATGCTGGACACTGGAAGTGAGGCTGCCTTGGGGGGAGCGCCATGGGGTGGCTCTGGTGACTGAATTGGAGCTAGATTGATGGGGACCTGGGGAATCTTCCCTAGCAGGGAATCTACCCATAAAGCTAGGGACTAGAGGAAATAAAGTGGAATTTTCAGTGGCTACAGGAGCAGCTTATTTAGCGTTAAATCGGAGGGAAAAGAATTTGTTACAGTGGTAGGAGCTACTGGCTGCAAGGAAAAGAAGAAAGAAAAAAAGCATTCTTTCTGAAACCTTTAGAGTACAAATTGTGAAAACAAAGAAACCCAAAATCTATTTGCTTTTGAATGGGCAAATCCTGACACAGTAAGGAAAACTCAATTAACTTGGACAATTTTACCTCAAGGGTTTAAAAACAGTCCAATATGTTCTGGAAGTCAGTTAGCTCTGCAAGTAGAATCATGGAAGCCACCCACTCAGATGGGGACTCTGTTACAGGACGTGGATGACCTATGAATTGCACAGAAACAAAGGAAGAACGTGTCCGGTTGATGGTGGGATTATTGAATTTCCTGGGACTGAATGCTTATTGGGTATCCAGACAAAAGGCCCAACTAATCCAAACCCGAGTTTCCTACCTAGGATATGAAATAACAGGAGGACAGAGAGAACTTGGAATTATTAGAAAAGAAGCCATTTGCCATACTCCACAACTGTTGACCGTCAAGGAGCTCCGGATGTTCCTGGGAATGACCATATGCCGCAGACTTTAGAACCATGTTCATGGGGTTCTGGTAAGACCACTATATGAACTGTTAAATGGAAATCCTCCCTCTTTGGAATGGACTGATTCAGCAAAAAGGGCTTTTAGAAATCCAAGAACAGAGCTAATGAGAGCTGCAGCTCTGGGACTTCTGGATGTAAGCAAACACTTTTGGCTCTATTCTTATGAAAAACAAGGAATAGCCTTGGGGGTTCTTGCTCAGAAACCAGGACCCTATAAAAGGACAGTGGCAAAGTTTTCGGAAGAGCTGGATGAAGGGAGCAAAGGGTGGCCTGGGTGCCTACGGGCTGTGGCAGCAGCTGTCATGAACACTGAAGAGGCTTGCAAATTCACCTTGAGACAAGAGATTACTGTGCTGGTGTCCCATGTTGTATCAGCAGTCCTGGAACAGAATGGAGCCCACTGGTTAGCTCCATGTTTTTTAAAATACCCCTTGCACCCGGTGCTGTAATAAACATACCTGCTTTATAACTCTCTTTGAGTTGTAGAGGCTGATTTCATGCTTCAAAACAGATGTGTCTTCTGAAGGGTTGTTTGTGCTGGCGAAAGAAATGAGGTGGCTTAAAACTGCTCTGGGATCCTAACGTGAGCAAGTAGAATAAGTTGACTGTTCTTGCCTTTGTTTTGTAAGGTAGACGAGTGTGTGGGTTCATTCTTGTCCTCATCCCCCTGATCTTTACCAGGAGTTTTCCATAAATCAAGTTAGGATACAGATTTGGAGAGTGGACTGACCCTTATTCTCCCCTTGGTTTCTTAATCCTATCCTGACCTACTGTGGGGATTCTTTAGTGAGTTGGAAAAGCCTCATGCCCTTGCTGCAGCTCCCTGTGCTTTGATACAAGGTGTGACATTTAGAGTGGATTCCTGCCATGCCAGGAGGCAGAAGTGGAAGTGGCTCATGATGTGGGGCAAGCATGTCCAGTGTGCGAGCTCTGCACTATTTCTGGTGCAGGACTGCACGGAGCCCTGCATGTTGGGGAATGGCACTGGTGCATCCAGTGTTCACACTGGTTCTGGCTTCCCCAGGCTGCTTGTCTGTGGCCCGAAGCCTCCGGAGCTGCTGTGCTTCCCCCGCTGGCTCCTGCCTGGAGAGTGCAGGGGCTGCTGGGCCAGGCTCCTCCAATTTGGCACTACTTAAGGCCATGTGATTTGACAAGTTGCCATGTTCTGTTCTGCTGCTGGCAGGAGAATCCCAGGCTTGTTTCCCCCCCTGCATGTGTTTAAATGATCCCTTTGCTCCTGCGGTCCTGAACTGGCTGTCGAGTTGGCAATGGAGAGAGGGTTTTGTCACTTTTAAACCTGTTGGGGAAAATGGATGTGGGCTGTAGGAGCTCCCCGTGGAAGAAATGAGAGAGAAGTATGTGCTACATCTTACAGTGGTTATGTTGAGCAGGTTAGAAACCGGCTGTCTTTAGGCCCCTTGCAACCCAAACCATTCTGTGACTTTATGACTGTATGACTCTGCAGCAAGCAATACAGAAGCCAGGCTGGTGTCTGAGATAGCTTGGATGAAGTTGTGTGTTTGCTCCTGTGGGATAGGAGATGGTGGCTGGAGGAGGTGAGAAATCTGGAGTGTATATCAAATGCTCCAGGTCTTGGATGCTCAGTTTGGGTCTGAGGGAGGCATGGTTTTGTCCTTAGCTAGAGTGTAATCAGCTGCTATGAAAACCAAGTCCCTGAAGGAGGTATCTGGAAGGAGGCTTGCTCTGATAACAAAAGGTGTTTTCTGGTTGAGACAGAGTAAGCATAGTTGAGAAACTGACTTGATTGTCTCATCTTTTTATACTTCTGCAGAGGAACTAGATAATACTGTTTTCCAGTGGGTGGTTCCCATCCCTAAGATTTTATCTCCTGAAAACAACCTTTGTTGCTTACCCGTAAAAGTCTTGGGGCCTGTTTGGAGGAAAGCCTGTTGTGTGTAAGCGTTGTCAGGCACCTGGGTTCTGCTTTCATTCCTGCCCAGTGGAAATATAAACTGAGTGTCCTTTGCACTCTTTGTTATGGGGATGTGGGGAACGCCAGCTTTGTGTGCCAGCTGTAGGCTTTCCTGAAGGAAAGGGAAAGGCCTCTCAGCCCTGCCTCATATAACCTGGATGAGGCTTGTAGATGGAGGAGCACGGCTGGGATGTGAGTCCCAGTGGCATCCAGGCAGGGAAGGGTTCACACACTTTCTGAACTAAAAGAGAAAGCTTTCAGCTCACAAGCCAGAATAGCAGCTGTCCATGTAGGAAATTTAATGTGGAATAAACTGGTGGTCCAACCATGTTATGAGCCCAGCCTGCTGCTGGAGAGACTGCAGTGCTGGATGCTGTCCCTGTGTGTAGCAAATCGGAGGCAGGGAAAAGAAGGTGACATGGGTTTGAGTTGAAAGGGGGGGTAAGGTGAAATTGATGACTGTAATGGTGAGAAATGTCCAGAGATCCCTGGTCTTAGGTAAGGGTCTCGTTCTGTGGTCTCTTGTAGAGCAGAGATGCGAATTTAAAAAGCAGATGGAAAACAAGCCTGTTCATACTACTAGAGATACCTCAAGGCATTTATGAAACTTTAGTCTTCCTGTTCCCTTCCCTGTGGCTATTGTAACATGTTTTCTGTTTCTCCTCCTAGGTATAACTGCTGAGACTTTCTAAAATGCCTTTATGTTTCCGGAATTTCGTCCCATATGTGTTACCTGGAGTGCTGGCACTTCTTGGGTGCTGGTGGATTTATTCCCGTAGAAAAAAGCATGGAACCTATCGAGAGGAGCAAGCAGTAGCTGCTGAAGAGCAGCAGGAAGAAGTGACAGAGCAGGATAGGACAGCACCAGAAACAGAACCATGTGTTCTGCAAAGACGGCTCTCCATGCTGGAGGAGGAGCACACAGAGAACAAAACCTCGACCTGCCTGCTGACAGTAGGGTTGAGGGTGCCCTCTAATTGTCACACTGATGAGAGGCTGGATCTCTCAGCACACTTGCCAGTAACAACAGATGAGCCCAGCAGCCTTGAGAACGACAGTGAAAAACTAGAAGAAACGGAATCTCAAGACACAAAAAGTGGCCCTGCTTGTGTCTCTCTCCCTTGGGAGTCTGCCTGGTTGGAGCAGCCAGGGGAAGAAGACGTGTCCGGGTCAGTTGCCAGTACTGTACCTGTGTGTCAGGGGGAAGAGGACACACAGCTGGAAGGAGATGAATTGAGAAGAGAGAAGGTTAGAGAAGTGAGTTTGTGCAAGGAAGACGTTGAGAAAATCGCGCAAGTGACAATACAGATTGTTTCCAAGGTCATTTTGGCAGCAACTGAGGAAGTGCTGTCAGGTGCTGCAAGTGATGGGTCCACTCAGATCTGCCAGGCTGCTGCCAGTCGAGTTCAGACACTTCTGGACATGGCAGGTGTTTCCTCTGATCAGATGCTTGCAGAGGAAGCTCCAGTAGCCGGTGAGAATGTTAAGAGCGATGCTGTGGTACCAACATCCCTGCAGGCCAAGGAACAGGGTCAGAATGTGACACATTCAAGCTGTTTAATACGTGGCTCTTCATCCGGCCCTGAAGAGGGAGACACAAAAGACTGTTGGAAGAAGAACCCTGTATGCAGTGAGGGAGAGCTGCCTGCCCCTCCAGGTGATGGGTCCACTCAGCTCTGCCAGGCTGGTGTTAGCCAAGCTGAGACACCTCTGGAGATGGCAAGTGCTGTTTCCACTGATCAGACACTTGCAGAGGAAGCTCCAGTAGCTGATACGAACACTGCTGGAATGAATGATGCTGTGGTACTGACATCCCCACAGACAGAGGAACAGGATCAGGATGTTACGTGTTCAAGCTGTATAACACAAAGCCCCACTGAGGGAGCCACAACAGACTGTCACATGAAGACCCCTGTGTGCAGTAAGTCCCAAGGAGGTGGTCGGACTCCTGTGGAAAACCACAAAGGTTCTCCAGAAAAGCCTCCTTTGGTTAGGGAGGGCTCTGTGTGCAGCACATCCACATGTGAAGGTGGGGCATGTGTGGAGGGCCCGCTGCAGAGCACAATGCTAGCTGTTGCATCGGGACAGCATTCAGAGTTACTGAGTTTATCTGCAACCCAAGATGCAAGTGCTGGGCAGAGCTCTGGCCCAAGTGAAACTCAGCCTACTCTGAAGCTGTCTGAAGACAATGAAGTGCCATGCAGCAATAAAGTACTGCGAGAGGATGGTCCAGACCCAGCTAATGAGTGTAACAAGGCACCAGGAATAGATGGAGACTGCCCACAAGGTAAGCGATTTGAAAATCCTCTTACATGCACACGGTGAACAAGCATTTTATGTGCTGTAACTCTCGTGCTTCAGGACATGTGCAGATAAATCTTCATGTTTAATTTCCCCAGTAAATTACTTCAGTGCTCAGGTGCAGGTGGGTCTGTATTTGCTCTCAGAATTCGTATCCCTGTAGGATCCCATGTTAGCTGGGCAATCTTCAGTGTATACTGCAAAGGGGTGAAGAGACTTGTCCCTCTTCAGCACAAAGCTGCTTGTCTAAAGCTGAGCATGTTCTCGAGTAGCCCAGTGACATGGACTGTGTTTGGATGTAGGCCAGGCTTCTGAACACCTTGCTGGTTTGAAACCTGCTCATCCTAATGGTTTCTGCTGCAGTTCCAGCAGCCTCTAGCAAGCCCTGGGCTCTTCTCTGTGTCTGTGAGCTGCTGCTGTAAGGGGCCATGAGGCAATTTTCTGAGGTGCTGCTGGATGAACCAGGGAAGTGCTCTCATGAACTGTGATAAAACCAGTTGGTTGCAGACCAATTACCTTGAAGCCTTTTTACTTGGAAGAGAAGGTGCATGTCAAGAAATCCCAACAGGGAGCAGTGGTCATGGAGTTTCCCATCTGTCTGTGTTGCTTTTGCCTTCTAGATCCTGGATGATGTGTGTGTGTCAGAATGCAAAGGTGTCTGAGCAAATGTTAACCTGTGTGACCTTGGGATGGATGTTAAGGTCCTTTATAGGACCCTGTGGTGCCCACAGCCCTTAATGACAGGGTGCCTTTTGTAATTGCTGCAGAGTAGTTGGAAGGTTGCTTGTTGCAAGGCATGTGGACTGAGTTTACCAACAATGAAGGATTAAACCCACAGAACATTTTCTTTAGTGAGAGTCACTATAGGAAGATGGTGGGTTTGCCTTGTTGTGAATGCTGCTGTGGCAAAAGGTACAAATGTGTTGTGGAGCTTGGTGGTGATGAGCTGAGACCTCAGCACCCAGACAGCTGATGGGCCGGGGGAGGGGACAGAGTGGGGTGCTAATGTGGGATATCCCAGAGGTCTCCCAGCTGACCCTCACACCCAGGCTGTGAGGCTTCCATCCCCATCCTTGCCTTTCCAGGCATCTGTGCTGTGTTCCTAGTTCAGATGTGGCAAATGTGAAGCAGGTATTTTGGTCCCGCACTGAATGGCCTTAATACTTGCAGACAAGTGAGGGTCTTCATGCTTCTGCTTGTCAATCTGAAGGAAGGATCAGCCATGTGTCACACCGATTGTATCTGGGATGTGACCAGGAGGAAGATGTTCGAGTTTGTCCCCCTCCCAAGTATAAACGTTCCTGGTATCAGCTGATGGTTTGGGAAGAAGCTGTAGCTTGGCTCTGGCACCTTGCTTCTTCAGGCATGACAGATTTGGGCTACCACCACTAGCAGTGGACCACCCCTGGCACTCTGGTCCCTGTGCACCATCTGCTGGGGCAGGAGTGTAATGTCAGCACAAAGAGCAGATGAACAGGTTGCATGTCCCTCCTTGCCTGCTAAACTCCATGTGAAGAGCCCTGTCCAGGCCATGGGTAGAATGCAGAATTCCTTGGGCAGCAGCAGGCTCTCATTCAGCTGTTGGTAACCTTGTGTAACTAATAGTGTCTTTGTCTCACCTGTGCGTAAGAGGTCACTGTGTTTGAAGGATGATGGCTCAAGTTGGGCTGCTTCCTGTGGCATTCCCAGAGCTGCTCAGGCTTTTCTCCAGGAATAAAAGGAAACTTTCAGTAGGCTGCATGTGATGGGAGCCCTTTCTGACACCCTGGAGAACCTGATACAGGAGCACCCTGCGTGAATGCATGAGAACAGCTCTATGTAACCTCTCTATGAAATGATGCCTTGTGCCTGGGAGCTGGACTGGGGGGGTTGTCTGAATGCTGACACATGTGCATGTCTTGCAGGCTTGAATGAACATGGTACAGATGTTGTGAACAGTGGCTGTGTCATGAAGAAGGCAGTGACTCAGCAGAACACTAAGACAGGGGGAGAAACCAGCAAGTGTGACCACATCATCTGGGAAATAGAAGTCCCAAAGGTAAGCAGCTGCTGGCCTGCATGCACCTGCATCCTGGCCTGCCCTACACAGCCATCTTCTGGCTCTTCTGGTCCTGCACTGGCTTGGTGCCCTCTCAGGGACATCTACAGCAGATTAGGGTTTAAGTGATTAGCTCCCATTAGGACTCAGCAGGAGGGAAGAGCCAGGGCAAACTGTAAACATGAGGCATTCAAGGCTGTGGCACTCATGATTCCTTACGATCTTCCACCCCAGTCTGTTGGTCTGATGCTTTGGAAGCATTTGGAAGGTTTTGAGGGTACACAGTTATTAAGAGCAGGTGATGAAATAAGCTGCAGAGAACAGTGTTGTTTGATCAGTATTTCTCTTGCTGACTGTTGCTTTCTTGTCCCTTTCATAAAGGAATTAGTTGGCCGCTTGATTGGCAGACAAGGAAAATTTATGAGCTTCCTGAGGCAGAAATCTGGTGCCAAAATCTACGTCTCGACAAAGCCTTATTTCCGTGACTCCCAGGTCTGTCACATTGAAGGTAAGTGGACAGTCTGCTAATTCATTATCTAATATGTACCTTGGGGGCCTTGGTGAGATGGGCAAGGAGTTTAAACAGGGTTAGTGCCTCTTAGTCCAGTGCTTTACAAAGCTTTCTCTTCAGTGCTGTTACAGTAGAGGTCTGAGCCAGGTCACCTGTGCCTTGGCATGTGAGCCTCTGTTCTAGAGGTGAGAATGTGTTTTAACGTCTTCATCTGCTGTAGTTTAACCAACACCATTTCTAGGATCACTTTGGACCTACAGGAGGAGCTATAGGATGTGTATCAGCTCGTGTTGGTCTCATACCCATGTAACGTGACCAATCTGCTAAAACTGAAGTTGTTGCTGTAGTGCAGAAGGCTTCTGGTAGCTGTATTGATTCACGTGGCAAGGCTGTGGTTGTCCTCACTAAATCTGCGCTACAGACCTTCTGTGGGACTTTTGTCTTCCAGGTTTCCCGCATCAAGTAGAAAAAGTACTGAGCCTGATTGGCATGAACTTCAAGGAGCTGTGTCTTACCAACATCCACGGTGTGCTTCCACCAGCACCACTGACAATTAATTCCGTCCTTATGACTGCCTGGGTGAGTCCCAGCTTGCTGGCTCTGCTGATGTTGGGGTGGAAGGCTGTTGCTGGTCACTGCATTGTAGGATGCTGTATCCATGTGGCTGGCTCACAGATGCCTTCAAACCCAGTTTGATTTTGTGTGGCTGGTTGTTGTCCAGCTGATTTAGCTGTTAATAGATCAGGTTTATCTGCCTGTTCTTCCACTGCTGTTCCCATTGCGCCTGTAGTAACTGTGCACATAACTGTTTCTTTGGATGTGAAGATAGGCTTTATTTTGGAGAAGTGAATTTATGCTGGGAAATTAAAGGTGTTTTGGATGTATTCCAAGCACAGTAATGCTCAGAAGCTGCCCAGCACAGTGGCTCTCTAGCAGCCAGGGAAAATGACTTTGAAAATGAGGCCTCTGTGACAAATCTTGGACAATCCCTGTGAAGATTACCTTGATGTTTAAAACCTCCATGGGCAGGGAATCCTGGCAAGTTGCACAGTGTTGATAGTGCAGCATGGCTTGACCCATCATTCCTGACTCTGCTCACTGATCTCTTGGGTAAATGAGTCTTGCAGCTGCTCTGTGCTGATAGTCTTTTTGGGTACAAGATGGGCCCCAGCCCGAGTCTGATTTCCTTGTAGCCTTCTGCTTCTGATCCAAAGCAGTCTTTAGAAGTGAGATAATACAGTGCCATGGCTTTAAGCCTCAAGGAGGTGCTGATGGAGCAGGGAATTGCTGTGAATGAAGCTTGGGTTGCAATGAACACTAATGAGAGCTTCTTTCCTCCACATGACAGCTCTTCCTCCCAGAAGGAGTCAATGTGGAAGTGGTCATGGCACACCAAGTTGATGCAGGGCACATGTTCCTGCAGCAGCACACTCACCCCACTTTCCATGTCCTGAGGAGCCTTGACCAGCAGATGTGCATCTGCTACTCTCAACCTGAAATTCCAACCCTGCCAACTCCAGTAGAAGGCAAGTAACTTGGCTGCTCACAAACTGTTCACTTGAAACTTGGAGGGTCATGTGAAATCCTGCTGCACTGAGTTAGGCTTGGGAGGTTTCCCAGTGCGTGAGATGTGATAGTTTGTTTGTTATTCCATTTATTTGGGCTTTTTTTAATAGATAAAGCACAAGGTGTTGCTCTGTTCTTCCTTACCCCACTCATCCCTGAATACTTCTCCAGCCACTTAGTTGCACATTGAAACTCAGGAGGAGATAAGCCAGTCTTGGGTTATTTCTTATCTACCTGTCACCTGGTATATTTTTGCTGACAAAGTGTGGAGCTACTCCCACATCTTCATAGTGTCACTGTCTGTACGTGTTCTAAAGTGGAGGATGCATCACATGGAAAGGAGTTATTAGTCATAACTAATGCCTGAAGTGCTGATTTCTGGAAATCCACTGAGCTTTCTTCTCTGTACCCTTATGTTCCACAGTTGGTATTATCTGTGCAGCTCCAGGCTTGGATGGGGCATGGCTACGGGCTCAAGTTATCAGCTACTTTGAAGAGACCAGTGAAGTGGAACTCAGATATGTGGACTATGGAGGATATGACAAAGTGAAGGTCGACACAGTCAGACAAATCAGGTCTCTGACTCCTCTTCCATGGCCTGAGGCCATACCTGTCTCAAATCTTCATCAGAGGCATCTGTATTGTTTGAATTTAGCTTTTTCCACAGCTGAAGTAGGAATTGGTAGAAAGGTTTGTCTCAGCAGCAGGGGTGGGCTCCCTGGCAGCACAGCAAGCTCTTGCAAGGCTTTATTGAAGGGGAGGGAAGAGGAAATTGTGACTTGTGTCACTTGAGCATGGCAGCTAAGCAAAAGGATGCCTTTGGGAGGCCCCAGGGTGTAGTTAGTTGCTGAGCTAGGAATAAGATTGGGATTGTCTGTGCTCCAGCCCCACTCTTGAGAGAGCTGTATTGGATGAGGGTTTTCTTACACAAGCCCATTAAATACTTGATTGTTCCCAGAGAGGGGAGGAAAGTAGTCCAGGCTCCATGGTGGAGGTGGCTTTTGCTTGTAGCCCAGTCCAACCTGGCATGGTCATCAGGCAATGGATTGCTGCTGCTTAGGTTGCTGGGAGGTTTTTGCCTGTCATCAATTTTAAACTAAATCCCGGTTACAGCAATTGATTAATCAATGTCACCTTAAAGAATACAGGAGTGACTTAAAGCCCTGTTCTTATTCTGATGAATTCTCTTTTCTTTAAGGTCTGACTTTTTATCGCTGCCTTTCCAAGCAGCAGAAGTTTTACTGGACAATGTGGTGCCTCTTGCAGGTAATGGAGCTCCTGACAAGTACTATTGGCTGTCTTCCTGCAGTGTCAGTGGGTGCCGGCAGTGGGCAAGCAATGATTGTGCCTGAACCTTCCCTCTCCTATTGCAAGCACAGCCTCTGGTGTGACTAGAGCAAGGACTAGAAAAAATGGATTTTATTCTTCTAAATGTGCTAGCATGGCAGAACCTGTCAGACTCCAGAGGAAAGATGATGAATGTCCAGGCTTTTTCCTGCTTGGTGGAGAGAGTGAATTACTCTCCTAAAGAGCAAGTTGGCAGGGCTGGCAGTGTATTAAGTGAAGTAGCTGTAACTACTCTGCCACCTTCTGTCATAAAGTAGCTGTAAATACGAATTTAGTTTGAATGTGTTAAACCAATATCTGATCTTTCCTACTAAAGTGACTGACATGTATGGTTGTGTGTTCAAAATGATACCATTCAAGCCCTGGCAGAGTGCTATGATGGTAGAGATGCCTGATGTCTGGGGGCCTAAAAAGCTGCCTTGTACAGAAGGGGTTTCTATAGGAGCTGGGGTGGCTCAGTAGTGTCTTCAGGGTCAGTGAAGTCCCAAGGCCCTTGAGCTTAGTTTATTAAGGATCAAAATACTAATGACAGCTCAAAGGTACTACAGATATGCACTTTTCTATCTTTAAAGCCTCCTAATTCATCGATCACTTGAATTCATATTAACTTAGTGGCTTTAGAAAGCACTTCATTCTTCCTTTCAGCAACACAGCAGGCATAACGCTTGTGTGATCTCCAGCTTAATAGACTGGTTTCAGCAGCAGTGGGTGAGGATTTGCTGGCCTAATGGATGTAGGAGGTCAGGCAAGATGAGCTTAATAGTTCCTTCTGGTCTTGAATGCCTGTGACTCTCATTTGTTTTCTCCTGCTCTTCCCCAAGAAGAGGATTACTTCTCCCCTGAAGCTGATGCAGCCGTTGGCGAGATGACCATAGGCGCAGTCCTTGTGGCGCAGGTATGTGGAGCTGTTGTCTTGCTGCTGCTGATGCTGCTGCTGTGACTCTGTGTACCCTGCATCCTGGAATTGTGCTGAGAACTTCCTGGGGTAGCATCAGTTACTGCTCGGGGCTGTGTGGCTGGGAAAGGATGAGTATTCCCTCTTGTGAGTGATGTGGGCAGAAAGCCAGGGTGTGGATTTGAGCAATGAAAGTGAACTTGCCCACAGGGTGTTCCAGCTGCTGCCTGCTGGCAGGAGCTGCATTTCCTCCAGCCTACACGTAGGAAGGGGTATCTGATAGGGAGTGAATGATGCTGGCCTTGCATCCTTCATGGCTCACACCAGAACTGCTGCCCACTCTGCTTTTCCTGTGTTTCCAGGTCACAAATTATGACAGTGCAACAGGACTGCCATTGATACAGCTGTGGAACTTGATGGGCGATGAGGTGCGTGTGTCGACATACCTATTTTGTTGGAGTTGATGCTAATGCAGGCTGTCTGTTGTTGATTAGGAACTTGCTGATTGGTTTTTTGTTTGTTTGGTTTTTTTCTAGTGGCTTGTTCACCTTTCTACTTTTTGTTTTCTTTTCACCTCCCTTTAGGTGGTGTCCATAAACAGAACTCTGGTGGAGAAAGGCCTTGCTCGGTCGCTTGACTACTAGCAATGTCCTACCATTTCCCTAGAAACACATACCTCATCTCGGTGAAAGGCGGGGTTTTTAAAAGCCATAATGACAAATACTGTAGCTTTAAAGCAAAAAATCGTCTCTGGCCCCTGTTCAAAAGCTGAATGGGAAAAAACTTAAAACCTTACAGCTCATTCGGAGGTAGCAAATGCCCCTTAAGCTGTGGTCGTTCCACATGTATAATACCCATTAACTTAGTGTCTGCTTTTTCTTCCAAGTTACATTGGTTGTCCTTTTCTAACAGGCTCTGCCTATGAAATTAATGAATGTGATTAAGGAATTTAATGTTCAGTTATGGATTTCTTTATATTGTGCCACTAACCTGCGTAAACAATATTCATCTTGTCTTCCTTATGCGAGGAGGTAGATGAATTGCATTCGTTGCACTTACTGTGGCACATGTCTCACTGCAATCACGGTTTTTACGCTTGATACACTTAAGGAAGAAAGCTGCTCTGTGCAGATGCTTGAAGGCAGGATGTGTTACCACTACAATTTTTGCTCTGAAATTATGTGTATTTAAAGAAAAGAACTGATTGTCAAGCCCAATTGTAGTTTATATTTTTCTAGCTGTGCAAGTCTGTAAATATATATAAAAATCCCCAGCACTGTAATATTTTGTACAAGAAAAACACTGGAAACAAAGGGAACTTTACAGAAACTTTTTCACACCAAAATATCCGCTGTAGGTAGAACCGGTTTGGAGTGCGTTAGGGTAGCCAACATTGGAGCATCAGAATGTTGGGAGTGTTTCAGCTCTTCTGTATACAGGATTAGGATTCCCTTAGGTTGCTGTCTGATTGGAATTGTCATCACTGCATTCTTTACTATGTTGCTGTACAGTTCTGTTTAAAAAGAAAGTAATAACTTGGCATTAAAGCTGCAGTGATTTTCTCCTCTCCTTTCATTTTCCTTTTTTTCTCCTTTTGAGATTTCTATGACATATTTAAAATTCTGTGCAAATAATTTAAGCTGACTTAATACTCTTTAAACACATTGCCTCTAATGTATATCATGTTAGGTATGTATTGAGTTGGGATTTATGGCTGGCAGAGAAGATACTTGCTGGGAAGAGGTTGATGTAGTCAGTCCTCAGAAGCTTTTTCAGGTGGATTTAAGTATGTCTTTGCATCCTATGAGCTAACATGTCAGTGTTTGGATAGCTCCCTACAAAAGCACTTGGTCCAGCCTTTCTGATATGGTATGGTTGTATCTCTTTTGAGTTCTCTCCTGATCAGTGCTTATGATTTAACATTCATGTTTGCAGTAACATCCAGTGAAAACTCAATTTGGTAACGAAGTGAAATCTATAAAACATTATTTTGGAATGTTTCTTTCCATTTCAATTAAAGCTCAAATTTTAAGCTGTCCTAATCAAACTGTGATGAGTAAGAGCCTTCATTTTCTGACCTCTTGCGATGTAGGGTTGGAGAGGGAGCTTAATGGGGTAAGCAGGTGAGATCAGACCCTGATCCTGGCTTTGCAAGAGATGCAAAAAGGTCAAGCTTCAAATCTCCAGGGCTTCATTTTACATCCAGCTGAAACCCAGGTTTATTTTTTATGATGACTTACTTATTAGAAAGCCTTAGTCTGAACACTGGTACTCAAGACTGTTGAGACTGTTACGTATTTGTGGAATTAACTTACTTTGGATTCAGGGCGTCCCTTTTGTCACACTTGTGCGTTGAAAAGATAAACTTGGGAGTCTGTTTCTGTTGCGCAGGCTATAAAATCCCCTCTTTAAAATGATGAGAGGTTTCTTGCTGAAGCAAAACAGTACAATGATGTCAACAGGATGTCATTGCTCTCAATACTCAAGATATTTGGAGCACCTTGCAACTGGAAAAGTCTGTTCTTGCAGTAAGCTGTATTCACACTCCCTGTGTGGAAAAGGGAGGGTATGGGCTGGACTGACCACACTGGGGCTGCATGGAACCAAGTGTGTTAAACATGAGTTACTGCAACAGGACAAAAAGAATTGAAGAGAAGCAATCACACAATCCTTTTGATGCTGTGAGCTTGAACCCGACAGTGCTGGTGCTGCATTTGCACTTCTGGAGCTGTGGTGCATCCTCCTGCTGTTGGTGTGTCTAGTGATGGGAGCACTCCACGTTCTCACAAGGAGCAGTTTTCTAAGCAGGATATTAGGAGGAAATGCACAGAACAGGCAAGTCTGGAAATCCTTACAGGACCTGGGACCACCCAAGTCCAGCTCCACCAAAAGCAGGAGGCTCACAGGTTGAGGATGAAACCAGACAAGCTTTATACCTGATGCGTGTCCGTTCCTGAGAAGCTCTGGATGTTCTCTGCAGGCTGAGGAAACTGTTATGTTTTGCTAAAAGGATAAAAAAACAAAGTTGGAAAAGTGCTTCCTGTTTGTTTCCTGGATTGCCTGGAAGCATCCCTGGCTAATCCATCATCCTGAGACCATGGAAAAGTGAGTAATGGCCCCTGCTTTGGCTTGTCTATGCTGCCTGCAAGTTTATAGACTTCTCTGTCACCTGTCTGTGTTCCAGGCTGAAGCATCAGAGGTGTTTAGCAGCTTGGGTTGGAGCTGGTGGGTACCATACTCCTCCCTGACACCCAGCCTGGACTTTCTAGCCCTCTAGTGCTTTTCCTGAGGTGAATGCACACCAGAGGCTTTCCTCCCTTTGCTGAATTGAGTGTAAAAGCTGCTGCAGATTCTGAGGTGAGTATTTTGGTGTCTGAAACCAGGGTTGGCTGTTTATGAAGGTGTTCTCCATCCTTGTGGAGAGCAGGAGGTGAGAGAAGTTGTGCTGTAGCTGTGACTGTAGCAAGGTTTCAGCCTTTGCTTGGGAGAGGGGAGATGGGATCAAAGGGACTCACTGGTTTGTGTGGTTCATGTTGCTCCTTCCCCAGGAGGCCACGAGAGTTTGGTCTTGTTTTAAGCGTGAGAACAGGGACCCTCAGCCCCTGAACCGAGCTGGGTGAGCAAAGCGTGGCGCTCGTTGCCTGTCCCGTGTTGGAGCATTGGGAGCAGTGGGAGAGCAGCAGATGGCACTCGAGCCTCAGCCGAGCATCGCCGCCGGCCGCCGCTCTCCGTGGTTTCCGCAATGGGAGCGCAGCTATTCCAGCTCTCAGTCCTTGAAGGAAGACATGTAATCTTGTGCCGTAAGATGCAGCTATAGGACCTTGATTTACATGCTTTGGGTGTTCTTCTCTGCTTGCAGGTCCAGATTGTATCTCTGCTTGTGCCGATTTGTCCTTACGCAGCATCTGGACTTGAGATGATAACGCAAAAGTGTTACTTTTCCCTTGCAGAGACTGACCCCTGATTTGCTTGGGTTTTCCTCCCGTGGCTGTGCCTTTCTGCACACAGCTGCCCCCGAGCACAGAACCAAGATTACTTCTTCAATCAGATAATTTCTTTCCCACCCCCAACCAAACTGAAGTGAGCAAATTGTGCTCACGCTGAGAAATGGACTTGTAGATGTAGATACTGAAAAGCACAGCTCGGTGTGCTCTGTGCAGAGAGGCAATGGCCAGACAAGTACCAGTGAGTCAGAAAAGGAAATTCCTGTTGAGATGCTGCAAAGATAGTGCGTGAAAGTGTTATTTTGTTTCATGACAACAAATTCGAACCTTATTTTCATATTTCTAAGCCCATACGTATTTGAGAGAGATCACAAACTGCAAGCATGACATTACTCTGACACAGGCAAACCCAGTGCTTTTAGGAGCCTTTAGGTGAAGGATGCTGTACATCACTGCTGTAATCTCACTTTGTTAATTAAGACCCAACAGAAGTAATTCAGATCTGCTCTTAGTGCTCAACGGCAGTGAGCACTGTGTACGTCTGCTTGGATATGAGCTTGTGTTAACAGGCACAGAGTGTGGCAAACGAGGATAAACCATCTTGCAGAGATGCCTGGCTCTTGCACAGGTCTGAGTCAGGCTGGAGACCTGTGGTGGTGTCCATGCAGACACACGCATTTGAGGGCTCTTTTTTAGCTCCTGTAGTGCTCTGTGCTGCTCTGCTCCCTGTGTGCTTGTGATTTTCCTCCTGTAGTTGCCTTTGCTTCATGTGAACTGGGCTGTTGTGTTCCCAGTGATGCTTCTGAAGCCTCTGAGGTGGGGGCTCATGGTCTGTGCCTGCTGCTTACTCTGGTTTTGCCCTTCAGCAAGACACCCAGGATGGGTTTGCCCAGGAACACCAAGGAGCTCACCCTGTTCCCTGCTCAACAGCCATGCCTCAGGCTCTATGTGCCTGGACCCCCCCTTATGGAAAATGGGGAGAAAAAGCTACTTCTGAGGCCCTAGCTCTATCGTGTGTGAGATCCATATAAATACATGGACTTTTGTTAGCAGCTTGACCTCTCTGGCTCTGTTCTTGCTCTGTAGTGAAGAGGTGCACTCTTTCTTCCACTTGTCTGACTCCTGTGTAATAGAAGGGCTAAATGCTTATTACCTTTCTGTAGCCTTTTCCAGTTGCCAATCAAATGTGTCTGGTTTGGGGTTTTGTTTTGTTTCTTTGTTGCTGTGACTATGCAGGATGCTCTATCTCACTGTAATTATGGTTCCATCATTGTCTTGGCATGGAAACATCTGCTGTCTCCCTGCAATCTCCACTTCTGTTTCTGTAGAGAATTTCATGGATCATGGTGACCTTCTATTTTCCATAACATCTCATGCATCTCGGCTGTTTATCTTGTGATACCCTGCCTCTCCATCTACTTTTTTCCTGTCAGCATCTCCACTACATTCAGGATTTCAGCTCATCTGGTTATCAAATCAATATTTCACTCGTCTCCTCTGCATTGCACCCGTTGTAAGCACAGCACCTTTGCACCTGACTGCCTGGGCTGTTTTCTCCTCTGAGCTCAGTTCATCATCCAGCCCATGTCCAGGGTCTTTGTTCTTCCCATTTAACATCTTAAAGTTAATTTTCTCAGCCTTTTTCATTTGGATGATGTTGTATCCTCCGGCCCTGTGGGTTTGAGGCCGCTGCTCCTCCCGGCAATGATGTGCCACAGGATGGATGGAGGATGCTGCCATTCAAGGTGAAGTCACTGCTGGCTGCTTGTGACAAACTGCAGTGAAGTTGGAGCACGGTGAGGGTTAGAGCTGAGGGGCTGGAGAAATATAGGTTCAAGTACTGTGTTTGTGTGACCTTGTTTAAAGATCACAGGGTCCGTGAGTGTGATGAACAGAGACACTTCAGTTTTTATTTCATTCTGGCACCTTTTATCACCAGGACTTTACTGGTATGCTGTTCTCTTAAAAAATATTCATAAAAAAAGTCAGTCCTATATCTGCTGCAGAAGGGCCAATAAAACTCTTGAGAATGACAGGGTCTTAAATCATAGAATCAGTTAGGTTGAAAAGATCAGACAGTCCAACATTGCCATACCCCCAAAACTTTGACCAGATCAACTTGAGGCAGAGAAATTCTTTAAGTCCCATTACCTCTTCCAGCATTCCTTGCTTTGTGCCCCATCTGTAAAATGCACATCCCAGTTCTCCACCTCCTGGCAGCAGGAACCCCCCATCCCACTGCTCTTCTGTACAGCTCTAGCACTGTGGCCACCAGCCTGGCCCAAGGTGCTGAGCGATGCTGCAGCAAATCTAATGCTGAGAATATTAAAAGCATGTGTTGGGGGTTTTATTCACCCTCAACCCATGGTCTTTATAAACTGAGCCAGGAATGTCCTATTCTTGAAAAGCTTTGGCACCTGGAAGGTGTGACTGAAAAATGGCTCTTTATATGCTGGCAGAGAAGAGGGGTGTTGGTGGAGAGCAGAAGGCAGGGTGGAGGTTAATGAATCGTGCCATAACTTCTTAGAAGGGTGGAAATTCAAGTGTGCAGACATAGTTTTTTCCTCTTTCAGAGTGTAGCTGTTTATGAAGGGATGATGTGTGTACTTTTTTTATACCATTTTATAATAAGTATGCTTATGTATACTTGTATGTAAGTAAGCCTGTAGAATCATAGGTGAAGGGACCTATTCATCCAAAAGAGTTATGTGGCTGTCAGTGCTTATGTGTTTGGTCAGGATTTGGCATACTGTGTCCTTGCCCAGGCAGAGCTGTCAGACCATGGCAGGATGGCTGCATTCACATGGACCCGGCTGGAATCCCCTGCAAGCAGATGAAGCTGCACAAGCTTGGAGGGATGCTGCGATGTGAGGGATGCTGTGGTGTGGGTGCTCCTCAGCTCCTTAGGAGGCTGCTTGGGAGGGTAACACCAGGTAGGTTGTAACATGGGACACAGGCTGGCTCTCTGGCAAAGGCAGGTACCTTCAGAACACGCTGGTGCTGGTTTCTGCCCTTACCACACCGTGGCTGTGCTGCTTGTCTCTTGAGCAAATGGCTTAGCCCCTGAGCCTCAGTTAAATGGTGCGATGAGGCCTGTGCTTTTGTCTCTGTAAAGGGAAAAATGCTGTAGCTCCAAAACAGGGTTCAAGTGCTGGGCCAAGTGTTGATCTGGAATGGGCTGAACTAGAGCAAACCCAACAGAAATCAGCTAGGGAATAAATATTATAGGAAGTAATCTCCATCACTTCATGCTCCAGTGGCGTTGAAATAATTGGCTATTTCCTGGGCACATCCAGATGAGCTGATCAGTGTTCTCCCTGCTCCCTTTTCTGTACTTGTGCTCTCTTAGAGACCTGATTGTCCACTTCTCCCTCCCCCTTCACCTCCTGGCTCCCCCCTCCTCTAAATTTCTACTGGAGTTTGCATTTCCCCCCCCCAACAATGTCTCTGGAGAGCCACAAATGTGTAATACGTGTCCCAGTGCTTGTATTTCAGTAGCGTGAAGCAAAGCACATCAGCACAGGCAATTTCCCATTCACCACATTATTGCTATTTAAAGCACAGAGGTATAAAGATGATTGGCAATCCAGCTCTCCTAGCACTGCTGACGGCTGCTGCCTGCCAGATTGGGAGGGTTTAATGTTGGCTGCTCCATGCAGTCATTCCCTCACCTTTGACTTGCAGATTTCCTGGTGTTGAAATAGGGAAATCACTTTTGGTGGCAACAAACACATTGCTTGCTGCTGAAAAGAAGGAATTATTAAGTATGTATAAGTGTGTATGTGCACAGCACCTCCATCCATGCAGGGACTGGTCAGGTTTTCCAGCTGAGCAACCTTCTGCAGTTCCCAGCTTTGCAGATGTGTTTTACCTGAGGTTTTGGAGGGGAGAGGGGCTAGATGGGAGATGAGAGATGGTTTTGTGTCTATTACTGTTGTGGAAGAGGGAGGGAGGTGATCTATGAGGGCTTGTGGTTTTCCTTCTCTCAGGGCTCTAATAGGGCTCTCTGGCTGAGCTGAAGGGTGGTTGTGGTGTCAGTGCTGTTTACAGAGATGTGTTGCTCTGGGTTAATGTGCAGCGTGATTGAAGATTAGACCTTTATGAATTCCTGTTTAAGATGACCTTGCCCTGGTTATATTTAAGTATGAAGTGACAAACAATAGCTATTCTTATGTGAAAATAATACTGTCTTTACTGGAAATAGTGGCCTTGGAGGTGTTTTATATAGATGTCATATAAGATTTCATGAATACAGCATAGGTGGGTAGGTTTTTTCCTGATGTTGCTTTTTGAGGTCTATACTCCGTGCCCTGCTGTGGGGTGTCCTATAGCCCCATTGCTGCCCGTGGCTCCCAACCACCTCCCCGTCCTGCTCTGCACTGCACCACGCTGGCTGGAGCTGTTGTGCTGTGTGAACAGTGCTGGGGGACACGAGTGGCTCCCATCTGTGTTCCTTTACCCTGAGGTGCCTTTTCAGGGCTGGGTGTTGTCTCTATGCTGGTGATGCCAGTCTGGTTGAAGCAATGGTGTTGATGTGAGCAGAGCTGTTGTGGGGTGCTCTGGGCTCACTGTGAGGTCTGTGCGAGAGCCCAGAGCTCCAACAGGCTCCTGGGCTTGGAAAGGGAAGAGCTTTTGGGTGATCCTGGAGGAATGTTGGTATCCTGCAGAGGCACAGACCATGCAGAGCCCTGGCAAAAGCTGCCTTTGGAGCCAGGGAGCCGGTGGTGGCACTTTGTCACCATATTTACACTTGTACTGGCCCAATGTGAAGCATTTGGCTCTCCTCCACTTGCAGAAGGGATTAGTTACTTCATAACATCCAGACAAGATAATCTCTCCAGTTTTGCCTGGAAGAAGTCCCTGACAAAGAGCAGCAAAGCTACACTAACGCCAGATGAAACAGTAATTGAGTTTGCCTTCTTATTACTTTCTTGGCTAAGTTTGTGTTGGTTTTAATTTCATTTTTGTTGTTGTTGCTGTTGATACGGAACAGCTCAATACTGCCCCTGTATTGATTTGAACCAGCAGCACTGCCTCTGTGGTAAACTGCAGCCACCCAGGGAGCTGAGCACGAAGGGGAGTGAGGAGGAACTCCAGAAAGTTTGTAATGCTTCCATGTGTTTTGAAAAGAGAAAGGAATGGGAGTTGTTCTCCAGACACCTGAAAATGGTCCCACTGCTCCCAGCTGGGCGCCCAGAAGGGAATAAACCCAAGGATCAAAGTAAATAGTCCAAGTTTCCCAAAGTTCCTGAAAACAATGAATGAAAAAGTACCATCTGTCCTGAGCTTGTTCTTGCTGGTGGATGCTGGGGTGGCGAGAGCCTAACGCTATGTGACGAGTAATGCATCACCGGAGCAGTGCTGCTCTGATGATGCATTGCACTAATACATCATGGGAGCGACAGAGCCCTAATGATGTATTACACCAAAGTGGCCTCACTCGGGAAGCACGAGCCCAGGAGGCTCTGTCCACCCCAGCTGAGCACTGCATAAATCCTCCAAGTGTTTTCTTCCCTTTGAAAGGGTATCCTGATGGGACAGGAAGGGCACAGCTGAGGATGCTGGGGGGCCTCCAGGCCTGGTTCCCAGCTCGTGGAGATCTTGATGTGGAAAGGTGAAGCTGAAATACTCCCAAGTGCCAGCTAAGCAAATGTCACCTTCTGGAGTGCCACCGTGCCTTTAGCCCAGCCTCCTCAAGCATCTTTGCACCAGCTGTGCTGGAATCATTGACAGCTCAAGTGCAGTGCCTGGTCCTGCAACACAGAGCAAGCAGCATCTGTTCAGGAGCTCTTTTGCCAGTACCAGCTTATCCCACCACTGTTTTAAGGGTAATGCAAGAGGCTGCCGTCAATCTTGGCCTCTGTGCAAAACCTGTCATCCTTATTTCCTTTCTCTGCTCACTAAGTAATAGCCTCGTATATTTTTAAAGGGATTGTCCTTTGGATTCTTTTTATTTGTCATTTGGTATCAAAGCTCTAAAGGTCACGTCCAGTCCTTCCCTTGCAGCTTCAAAGACCATACATTTATTTTAAACAAAGAGAAAAAAACCCAGCAATTTCAGAAAACCACACCCAGGCACTTGGGAGAGCTCCAGGCATCGCCACTGAAGCTCAGTGATCCCAGCTCAGCTTAAGAGCAGCTTCCTTTTGCTTAGCTAGAACTGGTTCACAAGTGTGCTTACACTTAGGAACCGCATCTCTGTAGCTGTGCCTGCTCAAAACCAAGTTACCAAAACCAAGTGTCGAATCCCTAGTTCTTACTTGAGTTAAATGTGGTGTCTATGGCTGTTTGATCTGGTCCAGGATGACACACAATACCTCATCTGGCAGTAAGTTAGAGGGGAGAGGGACAGTGCCCCATCCAGTTGAGAGCCTTCTGTATGGAATTAACCCATCCAAGTCATTGGATTAAGTATGAAGTGGCAGAGAGACTTTATACAGGGTGCTGCTCCACATGGGATCATGGTGGTTCTTTATTTGGTGTCTGGAGCCTGACAGTGAGATTTGCTGTGCTGTAAGGTGTGGCTTGCACAGGCCATGGTTAAGTATGGATGTGAGCTGCTGCATGGCAGGTGGATGATGCAGGAAAAGAAGACCCCAGAAGATCTGGATCTGGCTCAGGACCATAGGAAGCATTATTATAGATCCTGTTGCCCAGAATCCCTTTCCTTAGGGAGCCTGTTCAAATTATTTGCATAGCTTGATCTTGACATCGATGAAAACTCCAGCTGAACTTCAGCCAAGAAGGGACAGGTACGTCAGCACCAGTTGCTTAATGATGTTTGCATCCAAATTGCTGCAGTAGATCTTTGCTTCCTCGAAAGCGGTTTTGCTCTGCTCTTTAATTCTGTAGAACGATATGAAAGACATGAATCTTCATGAAACTGCACTCCTAATGCAGCAGAGGCTCCACAGCGGTTACAGGCTTTGCTTTTTATCACAGGAAGTCCCGGGGGAAGTTCAAGGTAGGATCCTTGCCATCTCAGCTCAGCAGTCACAAAGAGGCAAATAAATAAAGCAGGAATTTGGCAAAGCCCTGATTCAGCAAAGGCACGAGCACAAGTTCAGCATTAAACTCTGCTGAAGATGATGTGGAGCAAAAGAGCATCTTGTGGATGCCCGGAAGTCAGACCAGGAATCCAGGACCTTGACAGTCAGTGCATCAGTGTTTTAAATCTGTTTTAAAGGGGAAAGGATGCTTAAAGATGAGAGAATTCTTGAATATGGGAAAAGAGTACTTCTCATATGGGGATGTTTCTTGGTATTAAACTAGTTTTGGTCCATGGTGCTGTGGCATGATTTTGGCCAAGGCACTGATGCCCTGAGGGAGGCAGGGTGTGTGTGTATAGACAAGTCCAAAGGAGGCTGTTGTGGGGGCCCAGTGACGACTCCTCACCCCCATCCCCTTGCTGGTCTCTGGGCTGGGATGCTGGAGATCCCTGGATAACTTGGTGAAGGGCTGGGCTGGGGTCATTGTGTCCCAGCAGAGCGGGCAAGTACCAGCTTCATCTCTCCTGAGCTCTTTGTGCTTATCTGATCTCTGCCTCTGTAATGATGTGGTTAGAATTAAATTAGGGTGTTTTAATGCAGTTACAGCTACATTTACCAGGCATATCTCTTCCTGACATAAAATGCTGGAATTTAAGATATGGCCAGAGGCTGCATAGGAGTTCTTGTCTCCCAGGCTTGTTGCAGCCTTCCCACTTGCCACCCCAGGCCCTGGCCAGGAAGGCAGACTCAGGATTCCAATTCACATCTGCTGCTGGAAGACCAGGGAATGACGCTGAAGGTAAATCCGGGAGGGAGGGACCAAAGAGCCTTGGTAACAGCCTTGGTCATAGTCAGTGGCTCCTGCCTGGCACACAGCTGTACTTGAGGCTGTAACCTATTGAAGATCTGTGCTGAGATACTCCTCATTGTGTGATGTGTCCAGATCTCATAATGGGCACCCCGTCATGGTCCCTGTTAGGGGTAAACTCACCTGATGTGTGGGCATCCCTAGTGAGACTGGCTCCTCAACCTTTCAGGGTGTTTTCATCAGTGTTGATCTGCCTGATGGAAATTCATAGCGATGATGCCCTCTAGGGAGTGCCTTGTTTTTCCTACCCCAAATTCAGCTTCAGACTCGTGCATTTTAAGTGCATATGCATATCTAAGTGTGTGTATTTATACAGATCCTGTCAGTGCGTGTTTTGCAGTAACTCTCCTTGGATGCTCTTGCTTTCTCCTGCAGTCAATTTGTTTGAATGACATGGAACTGATAATGAATGTGGTTTCGGTGCCGAGCGATCGGGCTGGCTCCTCTCATTCCACCTCTCCTCGTTTTGAGCAAGAACGTGAGGACTTGCTGTGTCTGTTTTAGATTCCATCATGAAAGGAATAATTGAGATTGAGATTCTTAGTCACTCAATGCAGAAGGTCAGGGAATTAATGCTGTGTTACATCCAGACCATTCATTTACTGTGCCTCCTTTTTCTTCCTCCCTTAACTGTCTGTGGAGGAAAACAAATGTGCCACGGAGAAGGTAACATATCTTCAATGCTGTGCACATCCCCAGCCTCTGATAATGCACACTGTTTATCTTTATTTTGAGGGTGTTCCAGGGTACTTTTATCATCATAATTGATTCGTGGCGGCAGGGGAAAAAACATCCAGGAGTAAGAGGAAGAGATGATTCCAGTGAATCCATTGACTCCGTTGTAGCATTGATCTCCTTCTGGAAATTATAGGAGAAGATTCATAGTTACTAATATGGGTTTGGACATGGGGAACAGTTTATCAGAGGGTCTTAAAGGCCTTTGGTAACAATTAATCAGGTAGAGAAACAAGGTAGGGAGCCTTGTTTGGGGAGAGGGAAGGAAATGGCATTCCTGGCATAAATCTAGCTACTGGTATTTGTGGTCCATAAAGTGTCTCCTTAACACAGGAGAGCTGCACAGGGGCAAACCCAAACCTCCTCTTCCCCTGCCTCGCCTCCCTGTTTTGTTTTTGACTTGCTTCATCTGTATCCTGCAGTTCCGCAGGAGGAATGGCACATCTGAAAGGGCAGGGCTTGTTGCAAGGGGTCTGGCTGGGTTTTTTTGGTGTCTATATAGGGAATTGCCTGGAAGTAGTGAATAGAATTAAACACTCCAGTTCTGAACAGCAGAATTCTCAGGGCTGTCTGTTGGTTTCAAAGCTGATGAAAACAAAGCAGGCTTTGAAATCATTCCTCACAGAGCTTCCCCCCTCTCCCTTATCTCAAAGATGGGCCTGATAATATTTGGGTTTTATTCTTTTGAAACAGTTGGAAAACACCATTTTCCCTGTTCAGATGAAAATCCCGATGTTTTTAATAAGGTCAGTGTGACATCTTCATTAGCAAGGTGCTGAAATAACTTGATGCAGATCTGGAACTTGCACTGGGAAAAACTACTGTGTCTACCCAAAATCTAGAGCCACATTTGCCCCAGGTGTGAACTGGGATTGCTTCCCAAAAACCATGGGTTCTGGGGTAACCTATTTCAGCTGGGGCACTGGCCAGGGTGTTTCTAAGTGACTCCTTTGTGTGCAGCCAAACTCCAGTGGCTTTTGTTTGGCTTTCCCTGGTCTCTCTGCTGTGACTGCTCAGGGTACGTGGGAAGCCTTCACCCAGCTCTTTGGAGATGTCCTCTGTGTCTGACCAACCTTCCCTGGCCCCGCAGAGAAGTCTGAAACCGTGGTGCCCAAAGATGTTGCTTCCTTTCTTCGTGCTGTATCTCCTCCAAGGCAGAGCTGGTCTCCCAGCATGTTCCTGTACCTTGCTGCAGATGCTGAGGGTAACACCAAAGGCAGAGATGCACCAACAAGGCCAACTCTGTGCAATGATGTGTTCTGTGTTTCACATGACCTTTGATCTCCTGGTAGCTCCCCATGTATTGCCCCTCTGTGATGCTGCCTAAATGATGTTTGCAGGTGAAGCCACATCTGGGTACCAGGAGGCCAGGCCTCAGTGCACTGTCAGGCACCAGGGAGTTCCAAAATCCATCGAACAATCAATCTCAAGAACTAAATGATAGATGGAATATATGTTATTATTTCTTCCTTATGCACAAAAATGAATTATTCAGTAAAGATTTAGATCCTTTTTGTTACGACTCTGGATTTACAGAGCATACAAAACATAAATGCAGATTTCTCCAGCACCAGACATGAACTCATCCTCCAGGCAGCCTGAGTTAGATGCAGCCATTCAGCATCACTGCATGGCAGAGACAGAATGTCTTGATGGCTGCAAGGTGGGTACCAAGGACCTACACCTGCTCAGGTGCCAGCTTCCTTAGCTGGCAGAGGATTCCCCAAAGCCCCATATTGGTTTAAGAGCCCAGGATATATTTATTTCAGGAATCAGACTCTCGGGACCCATGCATCTCGTATGGCATTTGGAATCATGTGTCACTTGGACCTTATAAATGCTTATCTTAAACTCTGCATCTCAGCCTCTGAGCTGGATTGAGCTGCCATATATCAAAAGGAAATCAATGGTTAATGAGAAGTAGGTGCCATATGATTATGTGGCTAGATAGAGTGTTCCTGAATAGCTGTCTATGGAGCTACCCTCTGGAATTTGGGTTGGCTTGTATCAATGGCAGTAACTTTGCTTGTTAGTGGGATAAATGCTCCTATTTTTAATTGTGCAGCTGGGGAGGTCATTCCCACTAACCAGCAGTCACTGATGCCAGCTTCATGGTTCATTAGCTCCTTCTGACAATCTGCTGGGAGCTCTGCATGAACAGGTCAGAGAGAGGAGAGCAAGGGGCAAGGCTGCCAATGCTCCCTGGGCTGGAGAGGAGGCTGGAACAGCACCTTTGGGCATTGGTGGTACCCAAGGAGCAGGACAGTGGGTCCTGGTTTGTCACTGTGGGCTTCAGGCACAGAAGCCACCTCCAGAGCATCCCTGCTGAAGTGGGTATGGCTTTTGCTTGCTGGGACAGGGAAAGGGGTAGGATCCTTTTTTAGGGCTGTGCTGACTGTGGAGGGTTTGCTCCTCATAAAGCTGGGGTTTAATTGCTTGTCAGGGGTGTGTGCTGACCAGAATGCAGCGGCAGGTCAGTGGGCTTTCTTAGTGACATTCCAGAGCATCACATGTGCTCCACAGATGCCGTCTGGCAGTGGTTTGCATTGGGCTGTTATCTAATGCTGCGGCATCTCCCACTTCCCTCGGGCACATTGTGTTCTTGGGAAGCAGAACTGGTTCCTGGGCATCTGGAGCAGAGGGGAGAGCCCTGCACCCCCTGTCCTGCTTGCACAGCCCTTAGTGGGGGTCCATCTTTATACACCTACATCCTTTGAGGTTCACAAACCTCACCCAGTGCAGAACCAAACACCAAAACTGGAGCCAAACTGGTGAATCTCAGCTGCATGTGCAGGGGCAACAGGGAAAACGACTGCACGGATTGGAACTGCTGCCCTGCCCGATCCCGGCTGCGGCGCTGGGAAAGGCGGAAAAGAGGAAGTGCCACTAAAGTCCTTCAAGAGCCATTTGACCTTTACTGCTCACTGACGGCAGGGATAACAGTGCCGACTGTTTTCTCCTCCCAGGAGCTCCCTCGCTCCAGCAGCACAACCTGCCTCGTGCTTCCTGAACCCAGGAAGGCAGAGGGACTGAAGGGGTGATGGAAGCCCAGGAACTGTACTCTTCGCTTGCCAAGCGCCTGGTGTTTGTAAGGAGAAATAGCCAAGACCTCCAGGAGGCTCCGAGGACGGAGGGAAAAGGCTCTTCCTTAGCACCCCATCCATTTACTCGCACACTGGTGCTGCTTGCCCCGCGGCGGCAGGGCCTGCTTGCTTCCTGTCCCGGCTGGAGCAGGGATGCAGGGGCACCGGGATGCGCTAATCCAGGAAGCGGGGTACCGGGATGAGGGAGCCCCCGGTGCAGGGATGCGGTGACCCCGGGACTGTGCGGAGGGCAGAGCGGGTCCCGGTGCTCCCTCTCCCTCCGCTTGGCCTCCAGGACCCGCAGGCTCTTCCCAGCCTCTGGAATTACCTCATGGGCACCAGTGCGGAGGGAAGAGCTCGGGGGCGCGCGCGCGCGGGCGCGCGGCGGTGACGTCACGGCCGGGCCACGCGACGGCGGCGGGCCCCGCCCCTCGCGCGCGGGGAGGGCGGGGAAGGAGGGGCGGGGGGGGGGGGGGGGGGCGGTGCGGGCTGACGGGAGGGAGGGAGGGAGGGAGGGGAGATGGCGGCGGGGGGAGGAGGCCCGGCGCGGCGCTGAGCTAAGCCGATCCCACGTGTGACGGATCTGGCTGCTGCCCCAGCGCCTCTCCAGTGAGATCCTCCGGTAGCGGAGGGAGGAGGAGGGGGGAAGGGGAAAGGCAACCGGAGCGAGCCGAGCCCGAGCAGGAGCCGGGCCGGGGGGGGGCGGGTTGGGCGGGCGGGGGGGGTCCTCTGAGGGGGTCTCGCTCGGCGCGGCCATGGAGGCGGACGGCAGCCAGGCGACCTCGGGGAGCCCCGGCGAGGCGCAGCACGACCCCGGGTAAGTCGTGGAGCCGCGGGGCGGAGAGGCGAGGACCGGCCGTTTACCCCCCCCCCCCCCTCCTCCTCCCTTCACCCCTCACCCCCCGCCCCGCTCCGCGCCGCCGTGAGGTGCCCCGTCAAAATGGCCGATCCCGCACCGGCGCTCAGCTCCGCTCTCTTGTCTCCCTCCAGCAAGATGTTCATCGGCGGCCTCAGCTGGCAAACCTCACCAGGTACGGGCCGCCGGGCCCCCGCGCCCCTCACCGCGCGTCCCGCCCCGCGTGGGCCGCGTCCCGCTGCGCCGGGGCCTGCCCCCCCCCCCCATTGCCTCCGCTGCCTCTCGGCTTCTCTCTCTCCGCAGACAGCCTTAGAGACTATTTCAGCAAGTTCGGGGAGATCCGGGAGTGCATGGTCATGCGGGACCCCACCACCAAGCGCTCCAGGTAACGCGGCCGCCGCGCTCACAAACTTCGCGAGTTGCCGTCGGGCCGGGCGGACCCCGGCCCCCAGCTCCCTCCGCTGCCCCTCACGCGTGGCTCCGAGCCGGGAGGAAGGGAACAAAGCGGCCGGTGGAGGGAGGGGGGGGGGGGCGCGGACAGCGCTGTGGGTTTGTGGCTTCTCCCCCAGTCTCTGGTTCTCATCACCCCCCATCCCCTCGCTCTTTGTCTCTCGCAGAGGCTTCGGGTTCGTTACGTTCGCGGATCCGGCGAGTGTAGACAAAGTCCTGGCTCAGCCCCACCACGAGCTGGACTCTAAGACGGTAGGTCCGTGCGTGGGGCTGCCCGCCCGCCCCTCGTCCGCGGCGTCAGGGCGACAGGCGACGTTATAGGGAGCCTGCCCTCGGCCGCAGCTGCGGCTTCGGCTGGGCTTCTCTGCGGGGCGGCGTCAAGCTGTCATTGAGCGGGGACTTGGCATGGCTGCGTTTGCCCTGGTTTTTCCCCAGACTCTGCCTTTAACTCACCAAAAGCGGTAACTTTGGTTTATTTTTCAATGCGAATTCTCCCCCAGCGCCCGGTGGCTCCTCCCCCGGCCGCGGATTGCACTGAGCGGTGACATTGAAAACATCGTGGAGTAAAACCCAACTTTTTTCCTCGGTGCTCTGGCGCAGAATGCTTTCTGCAGGGAACTTTCCGCTTCTGCCCATTGATTATTTCACTCTCGGTGCGCGTGTGTCAAGGTGGGAGTGCCGTGCTGCCAAATCCCAGGAGCTGCTTCCCGTGCCGTTTCCCAAAGTCATTTTTTGGCAGGAGCCCACTCACCTGTGTTGCCAGGGCCCTTGGGAAACGTGGATGTTAATCTATGGGAAGCTCTGCGAAGGCTCCGGAGTGGATGCGGTGGAAAAGCACAAGTCCTCGTTTGTTGTTGTTTCTCCCGAGCTTTTTGCTGTGCTCAGTCTCCAGTGGGTAACATAAGGAATATGCTCCTGGGATTCAGCTCAGCTCTTTTTTTTAATGAGCATTACCCTTGCTTTTGCTCACTTTTTTTCAATAAAACCCCTATGTGTGCGTTTTCTCCCCTTGACCTGACACTAAAGATGCTGTATGGGGCGTGTGTAGCTCTAGGCCCCGTTTTGTGGCTGCCATCAAGGCCATGCACAAAGAATGAAGTTTTGTGCCTCTTACTTTGTTGCCATGTGAAGTCTCAGCAGAGCTGGGAGGGGAGGAGGGAAGGACACTGGTAGAGGTCATTATCGCTTTGGTGCTGGTCGGTCTGGAGGGGGCTGTGTTTGGGAAGGGAGGGATGGTGTTGATGGGACTGTGTCTGGCAGAGCTGCTGCTGCTGCTGGATGTACCGAGTGTGCTCCTTGCTGTCACTGTCTTTTGTAGTATGTGTGCTGGATCTTAAAGGTTTAATTTAACGTGAGCATGGTGCTAGGAGGAATCCTGACTCGGTGCTGGAACGTTTTGTATGTGCCTGTGTGTGCGAGATTACAGTTAAATGAGGGATAGACAAAGCAAGGAGCAAACACGAGTGTGTGACTTTTTCCAAATGTAATTTATATGGAAACAAAAAGCCCAAAGCTCTCATAGAAGCAGGTGGAATCTCGTGTTTTAATTCGACCTACAAATTCTGCTGGGCTTGTCTAAACATGTAGCCCATGCTTGCACATGCCTAATGATTTGATTTTAGGTTTAATCAGATATGGGAAGATAACTGATTCAACTGTGCTCCCTGAGATTAAACTCCTCAGACTTTTCGTGTAGAGCTCTGTTCTCTATGTGTTTTTAAAGCTAATTTTAGATAAGAAGAACAAAGGCAAACAGTGTCTTGAACGAGGGTTCTTAAAACACCAGCTCCTGGGAGGACACCCTGTCATATTTCTGACTATAATTAGGTCCTCCCCCAGCTTTTTCCTGTAGCACAGTCTCGTTCCTGCAGTGTATTAATTTGCTCAGCTCTGGGGGAGGGGTGAGAAGCTTCGCCAGGGCAAATGTGCCTCCGTTTTGATTGTGTGATAATGATTGAATCAATCTGAATCAGAAATTAACCTCAGAATCAGTAAAGCAGCTTCAAAGTACGATCCAGAGCTAGGCAGGTTCCCCTTCAGCCCTGTGTTTGTAGACATATTGTAGTAACTGTTCTTTAGCATAACATAGCATTTGACTCTGTTTCAACGTTCAGCGCAGGAGGCAGATCGGTTGGGTATTGGCATGGAAACGTCGCTCTTGTTTACAGTTACGTTAAAAGCTTTGTTTAGGTAATGGCCATTCCTATCAGAAATAGTATTAGAGTCATTCCTAGAGGACTTGTAGATACAGTAAGTAGAGTTGTACCTAACTAACTAATTATTTATTTTGGTAGAAGTTTGTTTTGTTTTTTATTTTGGTTGTTTTTAAATAGTTGACAGGGATATGCAAAAGGTATGGATTTGCCATGTCCGTGGCTACTGCTCCTCTTCCAACCCCACCGGTGCTTATCCAAAAGGTTTTGTGAAGGAAAATCCAGTTATTTAAGCAGGGCTGTCGCTGTGGTGCAAAGAACTCCATGCTCTTTGAACTGACCTTCAAAAATGAATGTGTTGCTTTTGAGTTTAATGGCCCCTTCCAACTTTTTCCCAGCGGGACTCTGCAGTGATGCCCTTCTGGTGGGACTGGTGCTCTTTGCTGGGAAGGCTTTGGCTTTTGGAGAAGCAAATGTAGAAACGTGTACATTTGCCTCCGCGTTTGCGTATTGCTGTGGAAAATCCGTACCTGTTGTATTTCCCCAGTAGACAAATGCCTAGTCAGTGCTGAATATATTTGTAGATAATGTTAATCTCTCTGAAAAGGTTAGCTTTCTAGAGAAATAATTTTACTTTTGATGCTTTTTGAACAATAAAGTGGCATGTAATCGCTCATTTCTCAGGTGTGTCCTAAAAAAAGCTACTACATTTCTATCCGGTGCAGGCGAATCAGTTTATCAGTTGCACATCAAATGTTTGTGATATTTCCAATTTTGACAAATTAATTGAGTAAAACTGCTTTTTAGGAGAGTCTCGTGGTTCCTGATCAGTGACAGGAATACATATCACCACAGGGATAACAATACCGGATGGAAGCAGCTCCTTTTCCTGATCAGAGTTAGCTTGAGGGGGGGAGACCAGACAAAAACCAAACCCAAGCTACTGATGAAAGCCTCTGCTTCAGAATATGCCTTAACACAAGCAAGATTAGTTTCATCAGCGTGTTATAGTCAAGGCGCTGAAAGCAGTTGCAGGTAGCACAGTTAAGGTAGGATTTAAACCTTTAAAACATCCTTTCCCAGGTTTTTTATTTAGAAGATGCCTGCGTGCAGATGCTGCTAAAACCAGAGCTGAAATCAGCAGCACAGAGACGTTTTATTGCAGTCATTTTTACAGATGACAATTGGGGCTGGGCAGTTGTAGGAAAGGTTTTTCTTCCCCTCCAGCCATGCCTCTGCGGTGGTGTCTTTCTGTTCTTAAGTGATTTTTGAGTGGTAGAGAGGAGCCACTTTCTGAACATGACCCATGTGAAAGTTGTTTTTAAAACTGCAGAATTAACATTTGGGCACACTTTGGGATGGGAGTCGATGCCGCACCTTGGAACAAGGGAGCAGGGGCTAAACCAAGGGTATTTTTTCTTCCTTTTTGTCTCTGTGGTGGTAGCTTCACTGGGGAATACTCCAGGTAATTCCTTCATGGAAAATAATTAAAAACCTGGTTTCTCTGCTTTAAAACACTTGTACGTTTTATGTGCCTTGCACTCCTCTGCCCAAAGTGCCCCTTTGTCATTTTTATTGCTCCCATGTATTCTTTGAGGGGGAGCAAACTAGATCAATTTGGCATATTTTTTTGTCAAGGATAACCTCCTAGTCCTTCTAACGTTTTAGTTTTAGCAATTGAAATGCGAATTGGCTTTGTGTTCTGCATTTCTCTCTTTGTGTGCTGTTGCCAAGTCAGTTGACAAAACAAAGCAGAAAAGAAAAAGCAACCCCAAACCCAACTGAAGGAAGGTGCAGGTGTCAGGAACAGCAGGTGAAGATCTGATCGGGCGTGCTGGCTGTCTACAGCCTCCAGAGCACGCAGATAAGGGTTAACATGCAGTTTTGGTTGTAGAGGCAGCACCTAGAGACTAAGAGGGAGCTCCCTGAGCACCAGTGGAGGTTGTTGCCTAGAAGATGATGGAGGAGGTGTACAGATGAGATGTTTTCTTCCCCTCTTCCTGTCTCCTGTTCCAGAGCAGTTCTGGATGAGCCGGTGTGCTGAATGATAAGCCTGAGAAATGAGGGATTAATAATTCAGTGATTTAAAAACAAAATAATACAAACTGACAACAAAAGCTATCTTGTTGATTTCCCCTTTCTTTTTCCTCAGATTGACCCTAAAGTTGCATTTCCCCGACGAGCACAGCCTAAGGTAAGTAGGAGGATCGATAATAGGATTTTAGGCACACAGAGAATCATTGTTGCCAGGCAGTTCAGGTTTCACACAGGGAATTGGCAATGAAAGCTTTTAAAGCCGGTGCATGGCGTCTTAAGGGTATCAGCGTACGGCTGTGAAACTACAGGAGAGCTGCTTTGTGCACTGTTACGTGTCTCCAGTTTAACTGTCTCCGTGCAGAGCCCCGGCCCGTTGTGGCTGGCTGAGGAGGGGAGGCTTCTCCTGTGGTGGTGGTGGGAGATTGTTGCTGCATCACTCGAGTTTGTCATGCTGTTTTACGCAATGTGTTTTGCCTGGTGTTTATGAAGAGCAGTCGGATTAAGTGCAGACTTCAGGCTTGTTTTGAGCTGAGCTTTCAGTTCTGTGGTTGTGATGGATGGGAATATATCTCTGCCTTCATTGTTTGCAAATTTCCTTTTGTATAACTTCAGAGATGTGCTTGGAGACTAATAAGCATTGGGTAGCAAGTTGCTGGTGAAGCTCTGAACTCTTCAGGCCACGGGGTATTCTTTTGCAAGAACAGTGAAACAATGAGCTTTAAGTCTCCAGCCGATGAGGCTGGCTGCAGGAGTGACCTTCTCCTTCCAGGGGACTTGTGATAGTGCAGCCAGCTTCCACGCTGGGACAAAGGCAGTGTAGTGATGTGCAGAGGAACTTTGTGTCTGCGTGTGCTTACTCTGACACGTCGCTGGTGCCATTTCTGCTGGAGGAGTTGCTTATGGAATAGAAGTGGTTGTTGCTCTTCAGGCTGTGCCTAACAAAACCAGCAGATCCGTTTTAAATCCAAATGTGCAGCCAGTTGTATTTGAATTTTGAAAGCCAGAGGCTGAAAGAAAACTTTTGTAATTGACATTTTCTTTTGTGTTTGTTTTTTGAGAGTCGGTTCAGCTGGAGTGTGTCACTTGTATCCACTGAGCAGCTTGGGCTAGCCCAGTATTGTATTCCCTTAAAAATGGAAGGGCAAGGCTGCAAAGCTGCGTGATGCAAGTCAGTAAGGAAAAGTGCTTTAAAGTTGGTGGCAGGAGATATCTGAACAAGTCAACCCAACAATTTTATTGCAGATAGCTCCTCAGGAAAGCAAGCAGTTTAATAGTGTGTGGAATCATAATGTTAAATACTGTACAGAACACAGAGCTAGTGTGTAATTTAAACCCCTGCGTGTGTGGCAGGAGAGGTGCTAGTGATTTCTTTAAAAGAAGGGAAAAAAGAGATAAAACCCAACATCCTCCTTGCAGAATTTTAAACCAAACTAATGTAGTCAAGTATGTAGAGGTTCTTTTCCTCATAGGCCATATCTAATAACTGCTTAGTGAGTAATGACGTGCCTGGCTTGCTTCTGTGCTAGCAAATTGTTTCTTGTTTGTAGGGTTTGTGGCTTGTGGATTCTGCTCTTGGATTAATGCTGCCTTTAAAATACAATCCCAAGTTATCAGGATTTTGAAGGGTTTCACAATGGAAGTATGCAGATGATCTTGTGCTGTGACTGATGTTCCTTTCCCCCTTCCCAATACCTTTTAAAGCCTTATTTACATTTTAAACTGTCTTCAATTACCGGTTATCTGTTTCTGCAGTGTTCTTTGTACAAGTTTAGAACTTGGAGCAGAGCTGTTAAGCTGTCCCATGTGATTTCTTCTATAACAATTAAAAAAAGCAGGGCATGTCTTATGCCGAGGATATTAGCGAGTTAAATTTCCGTGTTAATGTAAAACCAGGTCAGTTTTACAAAGGGGAGTTTGTTTTTCTCCACGTAGGGTTTTTTTTTGGTGGTGGTTGTTTCTTTTGGTAACAGACCTCTTTCAGGCATGGGGCAAACGCTGGAACGCAGGCTGGATTCCACTCTTAGCAGGGACTCGCTCTCTGGAGGGGTCATCAGGATCTGCTGCTGCTTTTTATACAGGTCTCCTCCTTCCTAAAGTGTCAGGATTTCTATGGGCTCTTGAAAGAAAAGCTTAAGATTGGAAGGAGCCTTATTAGGAAACTGGAGAAAATCAGCTGCAATAAAGAGCAGATTGGTATCAATTGTAACATTATCCTGGGCAGCATTTCATCATCTGCATTTTCTTGTTTTCTGTTTTTTTAATTAGATACTGAATTAAGGTTTTGGACTTGTTCCTTCATCCCAGTTGAATAGCGAATGCTCAGTGTTCAAATGCGACTGTGCTTTAGTCTAATTAACCAGCAAATGCTCGGGTCTGTGGAGATTAATGGCATTTAATGAAATGTCTGTGTCTTTCGCTAGGTGCAAGGGGAGATATTTTTTCTGGTCTTCCATCCTGGTGTGTTCAGCAAAATGGGGATTGGGTTTTTTCTGTCACCTTCCTGGCAGTGACTGGGTGCTGAGGTGGAGGCAAGGCTGGGGCGCGTTCCCCCTTCTTGTGCACACAGACCTTCTGGCAGGCTTCCCTCCATCCATCCATCCCATCCCATCCCCTTCCTTCAGGAGCCCTTTTGACCTGCCTCGGCAGGATTAACTCTTCAGTGGGCAGCAGTTCCCGGGCTCCTTTGCCAGCTCACATGCTTGCTATGGCTGCGGGGTCACTGCTTATTTGTGCAAGCACAAGAATCCCTGCTCGCTCCTTCCCCCCCTTTCTGATTCACTTTAATTGGCAAGTCTTCCCCTTTCAAAGGGCAGCCCAGTAAAAGGCTTTCTTTGGGGCTTTTTAAACTGCATCTCCATGATTTGACACCTCTCTGGTGATGCAAATTGGTTCCTGAGCAAGAAGTGGCAGGTTGTAACAGCGGAGCATTCTTCCCTGATTTTCTCAGAATGCCCCTCACCGCATATCCTGGGTGATTGCCTCCAGTGGATGACGCCAGGATTTGTAACCCTGCTCTGCTGCTGAAGTCCCGGAGCACTCGCAGCCATTGTTTTAGGAAATGTGCTGCAGGGGTTGAACTTGTTGAGGTTCTGGTGTACGGCTACCAGCAAGATGAAAAGAATAGCCGTATGCTGCTGTTCCTTGATAAGAATCTGTCTTGCTTCCAAGTGCTGGAAGGCGCTTTGTAACAGTTGAGCATTTATAACTTTGCTGACTTAAAAATCCTTAAAAAGCAGCAGTGACGGGGTAGTAGTTTTGTATCTCCTTTTGAATACTGAAGACTACAATAATGTGACTTTAATATACGTAGCCTGTCAGTTCTGACGGTATCTGCTGTATTAGGTGGAGAAGCCTTATCAAATTTAGCATGTTCAGTAGATATTCTCACTTGTAAGCAATGCCCTCCCTCACCCCTCTGCCTTGGGGATTTACTTAGGGAGCAAAATAAACCTGAAGAGCAAAAGGACAGCAGCCTCAGTCCATGAAGCAGCTCCGTGGCCGTGGAAATGTCTTTGTGTGATTTATTAGTATAGAAATTTGGGTGCTTTGTCATACAAAACCACATATGAAACGGAAGCAGATAAAGCTTCAGTCAGAGTTTACAGTTAGTGAGGTGACCCACTGAGGTTTTTGTGCTCAGGTTTGTCCAGAGTGGGACTGAGGTCCCTGTTCTTCCCAGCACTAACTACAAGGGTGTAATGGATGTGGCTGGGAATTGCTCTGGCAAGTCAACAAGCTGCAGCTCCTTGTAGTAGTATTCGGCATCACAATTTTGTTGGCATTGTGGATGTGACCTGCTGACTGTAGTCTGTGTCCTTCCTCTTCAGTGGCTGTTAAATGAAGTTAAAATCGAGTCTGTGTGGGTTGAGTACAGTCTTCTGGTGACCATTTGATCACAAAACAGCAAAAGGGCTTTATTTGATGAAGGAAATCCGATGGTGATGCTGAGTATGGATGGTTTTGTCAGATGTATTTTATTCTAACAGAGGACAGTTCAGACCTGGTAACTGGTCCTGGCATCTCTGCACTCCAGTCAGTCTATCTGCAAACTGTGTGTACCTTGTGCGTGGAGTAGCTGGTTTCCTGTCTGGCCGGGCACATGGGCTGTAAGAGGTACAGTTGTGCACATCTGTTCCTCCTTCTTAGGCAAAAAACAACAGTGTCAACATCTCTCTTTTCATTTGAGTGGCTGCTGGTTGAACCCCCCTGGAGCTGGCTATTCCAGAGCAGCGAATGGAGGGCATGCCCTTTTGGAATAACACCCAGGCTAACCTGGGAGAGATTTTTTAAAGCTAACCAGTGGATGTGGATGTCTGATTCCAATTAAGTTGACTGTGGGTGGGGTGTCTGTATCCATTGGCTGCCTGATAAGCGTGAGCCAAAGTAACAGGGAGAGATTTCATTCTGAAGCAAATGGTGGACCTTGAAAATCAAGAGTTCTGTTGTTTCCTCCCGTGCTTCTGCCTGGAAACTCCTCCAGGTCAGTTCACTGCTTCCCATCGTGTGTTAAATACTGGGTAGGCTTTGAAGTCTTTTTCAAAAGAATGTAAACTGAGCACAGGAGCAGAACTCTGGGTTCTTCCTTTCCTGCCCCCCTTCCTTCCCCACCAGGCTGTGGAGAGCAGCAAGGTCAGACCTGTTCCCTAGGATTCTTTCTTGTCTTTTTAAATTCCTCTGCATTTGCAGGTCTGGATGGAGTAAGAGGAAGTGTTTCCTGCTCTTGCCATTGGGCGTTGATGTGTACCTTAATAACACTGCTGTATCTTGTGCATACAGAAGTCCCTACAAGGCAGTATGAGGGATTTCTTTTCATGATTGATGGCCAGTGTTCGAGCATCTTCTTCAACTAACCTTGATGTGTAGATCCCTTGCCCAGGGTAAGCTGCTCCTAGAATTTGTCTGTTTCCGGCATTGGATGGTTAAATAGAAAAGTTCATGAGTCTTGTGTATTGGCAAATCAGCCCAGGTCTTCTCAGGTAGTGGAGAATCAGGGTTTTGAAACCCACTGTGCTGGACTCAGATTCTTGCTCTCTGTGACCTGTTCAAGCAGAGCATGATCTCAGTTCTTCGATGCAGCCAGAGGAAGGAAGTGGCTGTGCAGGCTGTCTTGTGGAGTGCAGTGGGTTGTGTCAGGAGCAGGAGCTGAGCTGGGGTTTTGTTCCTCTGCTGGTTTGGGAGATGCAAACACTCATTTCTTCCCCCAAACTCCTCGGGTGGATTGTTCACATTGACCTTAATCCCCACACTGTCTTTACTCGTGTAAAATGGATGTCTTTCCGTTGTTGCTGCCTAAGGATGTCTTACATGTTAAGAGTAGTGCTAATGTACTAATGTGCTTGCCTTCCCTTTGCCTTACTGCTAACTAAAAATTAAAATGAACATTATCTAACTTGGGAGTTGTAATTTTTGGGGTGTTTTTAAAGGGGATTCTCCATTCCCTGTGCTTTTCTGCATTGCTGGGTTCTATTTAATAGTGCCTGCCAGGTAACTTCTCTGCCCCGAGACTTTGCTGCTTGGATACGCCAGGAAAGGGTCGGCAGTGAGAGGGTCAGGGAAATGGGAGAGCAGCACCAGGCTGACACCCTTGTGCGCTCCTCTCTGCTTCCAGATTGAGCACATCGAGTCTGCAAAGTGCTGAGCCTTTACCAGCCCGGGGGTAGGTCTACTAATGACTGATCTAAACCCATCAAATTCATTTATTTGTCACTGCCAGTGACAGGCCAGTTAATGCTAATGGATTCTTTTTTTAGCCTGTTGACTCTGGTGATAGTCTCATAAATGTTGTGAAATCCAAAGCATTAAGAGAACTTTTAACTTATTTTTAGAGGAGAGCTATTGAAACAGGGTAACGTGCTGCGTGTCTACCAAGGAATATGTTATGTTGGGAAGGAAAAAGAGCAGCTCCTCTATTTCATTAAGCCATACATAGATGTCTTTGCTGTTCCTAATAGTTATTTGACTTTTCAGTTGTGTTTTTGTGTTCTCTTTAAACACATTTTGGGTCATGCTATAAAGGGAGGAGAAGCTGTAAATAGAGCCAGTCATCTTAGGAAAAAAGGGCTTGTTTCAGATAATGGTTCATCTGCAGGGCCTGAATCTTCTCTGTCCCTATTGTGTGAAAGCACTTAAGCGTATACTTAAGTTGGCATAAGCATGTGGGTGAGTGCTTTGCTGAATCAGGGTGTACTAAAAGCACATTATTAAATGCTTTGTTGTACTGTGGAGCCTGTAGCAGAAAAAGATTGAGATGACTTTGTGTATCTGACAGTACTTTGTATATAGTCAGTCCCGTCACTTCTCTTTCACAGAGAGCCAGTTTCATCTCTCCTTTTCTCCTTCTACCAGATGATCTCACTCACAAGAAAACATTAATCTGCTGTTTCCTCAGAAAAGTGATTGCAAGGTCAGTATTTAACAAAGTATAAAGTAACAAAATCATTGTCTAAGCTTAATTTAGACTCAGCCTTGCAATCACACATTCTCTTTGCCTTAATCACTGGAACAGTTCTTTAAACTATGTGAGCAGTGTTCAACGTGGCTTAGGTTTGTAAAGGATTATTGCTGTAGCAGTTGTGGTTTGCTGAGTAATTTGGAAGTTACTGTGGGTCTCTGTACTCGGGGCAGCATGAGGTACTAATAACTTACTTCTAACTGCTGGCATTTTGCTGCACTCCTCTTGGAAAGCTTTCCTTCATTTTCTGAGTGCAGAGAAAATCTGGGGAATGTTGGGAAGTTCTTCTCCCTGCCCAGTCATTCCTGGTGCTGGGACATCTGCAGCAGCTGGGTGTATTGTTGTGTAGGATTGAATTAAGTATTAAGATTGTACTTGGGGTACTTTGTATTATAAAGAAGGAGCCTACCCTGCCAAGACTTGAGCAATTGTGCACATGAGGAATAGCTGCAGAGACCTCAGCAAGCACAGATAAATGTGGGCAAGGCTTCTTAATATGTTGGTGAAGTGCATGTGGCAAGAAGGGTGAAGGAAAAGAAGTATTGACAGCAGCAGAAAGCGTTGTTCCCTCTGCCCTTCCCTCCCCCAGCAAAGACTTGCATTAATTTCCCATTGACTCTGATGTACAATAGGGAAGAGGTTTCAAGCTGACTGAAGGGGCAAAGGTCCAAGGAAACTACTGTAGCAAGAACTGATGCAGAGTGACAGTAATGAGGTGGCCTGGCAGGTGGGAGGGAAAATGGTGGGGTGGGAGAAAGAAACTAATATCTGCTGAATTAAGTAGTTCCCAGGGTTTGAAGTTGTTAAGTCCTCTTGGGTTTATTTTCCCCTGTATGTGCCCTACAACTGAGATACGGCTGGAGCTGAGAACATGGGCAGCAGGGTCCTGGTGCAGGTCTTTGTGCTTCATGCTGGGTCTCTGGCAGTGCTGGTGCTGCCCAGAGGACATGGAATTCTTCTGTAGTGTCCCCAAACATGCTCTGTGCTGTTTTCCTGTGTGTTTTTTGTATTCCTGACTTTGAGCTCGTTGTTCTGTTGGGTCAGTTTTACATGAAAAAAGGAGGTGAGGAGCACAGGGTGGAGAAGTGCTCTGAAATTCTGATTTATTTAAAGTAGGGACTGTGAAGTGCTGGTAAGACTCAGTTTCTTGAGCACTGGTGGAAATGCAGTGCCTATTAGAAAGTCAGTAGAGGTTTTTATAACAAGTGCTGACCAAACATCATTCAGTAATCTTCCCAAAGGGTTATTTGGGGTGTGAAGAAGTTACAAGAAGGCTGAGCGTTTGTCCCAGGTATCCCTAAATCTCACTGGACTGAGAGGTATGGCTCAAGTGGGGGACAACTTGTGGCAAGAGCTTGGTTTTGCCTGTAAACCCTCAGTGCTGCAGGTTTGCTGTTCTGCTGCTGGAAAAGGTGTTGCTGAAGAGGATGTTGTGGTTGTTCTTCTGCCGGCCCTGCTGGAAAAGTGGAACTTGTGTAGTGTTTCCATTTGACCACGTTATCAGTCATTTATGTTCAGAGATGTGTCAGTGCCTGGTACGTAACTGAGCCTTTTGCAGAGTGTTGTGACTGTAAGGATGTCCATTTGCTGGTGAAATTCACCTGCTCCTGTTGGCCTTTGGCAGACCTACAAAGCCTAAAGCAGTGCTGGGTGCTCAGAGAATGGTGGGAGGGAGCAGAAAACATTGTAAAGCAACCTGAAGTTAGTGCTGAGCTGTGAAACTTGAGGAGTTTTCTGAGGACACAGAGGGGATCAGCCCCACCTTCGGGTCTGGGGCTGCTACCGAACCATTGGGTTGGATGGTGTCTCTGCCATGTCTTTAGAGCCCGTAGAGATGCCTCATGGAAGTCCTGAATAAGCCAGCTGCAGTGAAGAATGTTGGCTTCTTGCAGCTGGGGCTTCCTCTCCTCAAATAGTCTCTCATATAAGGTGCTTGGGGTTCTTTTGATGTGTTTGTACTGGAGAGCTTGCCTTCCTCTCCAGTTGCTTTCTGTACGTGAGCTCTTAACTCCAGCCCTGGATGGATGGCCAGCTGAGTCCTCAGTATTCCTGCCATTCAAACCCTGTCCCATTCAAATGTTACTTGGTGGAAAGGCCCCTTTGAAACCTGCTGTGATCATCTCCCAGGAGCACTGGTAGCTGGGTTTGGCCACTGAATCGATGTTGGTAAGAGTTTGGTCTTTCTTGGCCATGGTGGGCCTGGTACTGCTGCTGCCGCCGTTGAGCCTGGAAGAGGCAAGGCTGGGAGGGAAAAGGGCAGTGGGATTATCCAAAGCATCTCAGTGTGGCAGAGAATGTTCCCTGGTGCCCAGGTTTGGTACCATGCAGTAAACGTCTGCTTCAGGCTGAAAAAGCTGTTGGCAGCATCCCTGGACGTTGGGAAGGAAGTGTGTGAGCGCAGTGCTATCGTACGCTGCCAGCTCTTTGTGACTTGTGTCGTGGGTTAAAATGAGTCTGGGTTTTTGTTTTTAACGACTTTTGATTGGAAAACTTATAAGGGAGGCCCTGCCTGGAGGGGCAGCGCTGTAGGGTGAGGCAGAGCTTCCAACTGTGGGGTGCTGAGGTTCCAACTGCTGCGTGCTGGGGCTTCCGAACGGCAGCAATGAGGTGAGGCTTCAGGCAAGGGGGAAGCGAGATAACAACACTGGGAGAGGTAGATTGTTGTATGAATTATGGCTGAGGCTGGGTGGTTACAGACTCATGTTGGGGCTTGGGAGGCAAGGGGGGGACTGGCAGTGAATTTAAATGGGCTCAGCGGCACATTGCAATGCAAGGTTGATCCTGGTGCCCTCAGCGAGGAGAGCCGCTCAGCTGCAGGTGGCCTGGAGTCCCTGTGCCTCCAGATAAGCACTGGGCTCGTAGCCATGCCGGGCACTCCTTTGCCCCATGGGCCTGCTCCTGGAAGCTGGCTTTCTCCTTTGTGCTTCAGGACCATGCCCATTGCTCTCTGGGTGGCCTGTGCTGTCGTTCCTGCCTCTTGGAGCTTGAAGGGATGGATGCGATGGTTCCTCCATGGTATGCAGAGGAGTGCATCCTGCCATGCTTCCACTGTGAAGAGTGGCACCAGAGATGGGCTGTGCTGTGATTGTTCCCATTCTGAGTAGGGACTTCCTGCCCTTGCCAGCCGGGGATCCAGGGGTGGGTGAATGCAGGGAAAAGCACCTGGAGAGAGTCTCCTGCTGCAGTACCTTTGTGCTTCAGATTCCTGACTCACCTAATCCCATGAACTGTGATCAAAGCAGCAGTTGATGCATGCGATGTCCTGGGCAATGTATGTATGAAGAGGGAGTTGTGATCAGCTTGTGTGATTTTTAATCTCCCACCCCCTTTTTCATCTGGTCACATCCTCTGTGTCATTAATCTCCCAGATCAAATAAAATGATAGTTGAAAGTCCTCCATAGTTATGATTCCCCTGAAGTTTTGTGAATATGGCTTTGATTTTGTTGTAGTATTAGAAGTCAGTTTAGATTTCTGGAGCTGTGTTTTGTAGGTGTCTCCAGTGGATATTTTGGTAGGGATATTTCTCTCTCAATCATGTATGTGTATGCCAGAGGAGAAGAACAAAATATATTACAGAATAAACAGCAATTTAGTTACCAGTCCGAAAGCTTTAATGCTAAGGAGCCATGAAGTATAGTTTATTGGAACTATAATTGCAGACATAAGCAGTGATTATCTGTCTTCATGCTTTTATAGTCCCCATCACTGTCATCCGAACACATGAAGCTGATGAGAGTGTGTGCAGAACGTTATTCAGCTGATGCTGTTTAATCCTCATGTCTTGCAATATGTGGAAAGTAAAATAAAGTGTCAATTCATTTGAAAATTATGGGAAAAGGAAAAGGAGGGAGAGGGCAAGTGTCCTTGCAGAGAACATAACCTTATTTCATCCAGCTTGTGCTGAAGGGATGCAGTTGACAGGGTAAGCATCTTACATGGATGTGGTCGCAAGGAATTTTGCTGTTCCTTAATGTTCTTGGAGGTCCTTGGCAAGTGCAGGACTTCATCTTTGGAGGTGCCTCCCTTTGTTGCCTTGGAATGCTTTGAATTTCCTACAGCAGCACCTGTTTGTCCTGTGCTCCAGAGAGCTGGAGAGCGTTGGATCAAGGCAGACAAATGGATGCTGCCAAGTGCTTCTTGAGGTGGAACAGAGATCAGAGAGCAAGTCCTGAATTGCTTGGCCTGATTATTGGTGCTGGTTATGCAGGTGAAAATGTGCTCTGGGCTGTGAAGAGGCAGAGAGGGAGGAAGAGGTGATCTGGTTGTGTGCAAGGTTCTTTTCCTGCTGCTTGGCAGGCCTGAGGATCTGAAATGGTCAGGATTAACTGGAAACCTGGGAGCCGTTGGTGAGCTCAGCTGAGCTGAGTTTACTTGATTGAGGCGGGTGTTACTGGATCTGCCCTGTTCTTCACACAGGTGTGTTCATTGCCTTCAGTAATTTGCCTAATTATTACTGAAATCACCTGCTTGGGGTGGGGGGAAGCAGAGAACAAAGGAGCAGGAGGCAGAAGGTTTGTGATCTCTGAAGGGACAGCACAGGAATGGTCCAGAGCTGCATTTGGGCTTTAAGAAGGTACCTGTTTTGTGGGTGATTTTGGGGTGGGGGGTGCACATATTGGGCAGGAGATTGGTTATACTTTGTTTCCTTTTTTTTCCCAAAACTGTGGTGGCAAAAAGTCTCTCTTTTGAGGGAGGAAAGTGGATGCAGAGGAATCTGGAACTCCTAAATCTGTTTTTATGTACTCTAGCACTGAATTAGCACCAGGTAAAGAACAGAACTGACAATGTATGGGTTTGATGGGCTTTTCTGAATTTCTTAGTGAAATTAGCAGAAGTCAATCACTAAATCCTGTTATTAGAGCAGGTCAAAGTGTTACTCAAAATGTAGCTGAAAGTGTGTGGGACATAGGTTCCTGGAGGCCTCAGCATCCTACTTTCACAAAAGATGTGCTGAAAAGACTTCAACTAGTTTAAATCTGACCCTTGTTCTTATCATATGGAGATGAGGTAAGAGATTGTCATCACTCCTGTTTTATGGATGTGGAAAACAGGAGTGCTGTTCATGTGTTCTGCAGTACTCGAACCAGTGGGAATTGCTGGTGCCTTGGGAGAGGGTTATTCCAAACCTGATGCACTGCATGTTTCCATGTGTTGGTGAAGAGGGGACGTGGCTTTGGCAAGCTGTGTCCTGGCTGTGCCACGATCAGTGCTCTATGAGTAACTCTGTTTTCTTCAGCCCCCACAAAGTGACAAAGTGATGTGCAAAGATTGCTTTAGTGTTGCATCACTGGAGACAGGCATGAGTCAGGCGTGAAAACCCTCTGCAGAGGGCTTTTGGAGCTAATACTGGCTTATTGGAAACAGTTGCTGGGAAGTGGCCTGGTTTCACGGGGCTTTTGAAGCATCTTAAGAACGGTGCTGGTGGTGCTCAAAGTCTGAGCAGGGCACAAGCAGAGGCTATAAAATGTGGAAGATGGAGGGCAGTGTGCCCATCTGGTGCTTCAAAACCTGTGGTCAGCTATTGATGTATGGGGCAAGAAAGGAAACCAAAGGGCATGGAGCTGCTCCTTGCCAAGGTCTGGGGGAGGCTCCATGTGTGTGTGAATACACACAGCACAAAGCAGTGCTGGAACCAGGGCTCTGTGCATAGAGGTGTGCTGCTGAACTTGGCTGCTGAGGACTCTTGCTGTCTGCTTGGTAAGGGGAGGCAGTGCTCTGTGCTTGCTTCTGAGCAGTATTTAACCTCTGTCTGCTTCCATTGCTGTGAGATGCTGCTTTTACAAACAGCACCACTGCTGCCATGGCGCTGAGCACCCTGCACGCGCTCAGCATCCTGCTGCCTGTGGAACAGAGCTGCTCTTCTGCATGCAGATGACTTGCTGCATGCATGTCTGTAAAGGAGGGATTGCATCCCGTGCTTGGGATCCCAAGCTGAACACCCTGCAGACCTTGCTGTCCTCCGTCGCTGCTGCAGGCTCCTCTGCCAGGCGAGCTGGAAGCTGTAATTCGTGTGCTTTGGGATCCTCTGGCAGGCAGGGCTGTAGAAATGAGGAGTATCATTGTGTTTTATTGTGGCTTCTAAGAACGCAGTGTGTTTGTGCTTCGGGGAGCCCCAGGGGCTTTGTTTTGCACCAGGCCCCAGCTATTCTTCAGCAGAGCCTTCCCGGAGCGTGATCTAGTTGTGCCCATTAGGAGTGAGAGACGGGCCTGACTGATTTCTGCTCCCTGCTGCATAATAAATCTGATACTAAAATTAGTGCTGGTCTCCCTAGGCCATAATTCTTGCTGAGATTATAGAGAATTGTGTGTGCAGAGAGGAACTGTGGTTTGTGTTTGGGTGTTTTTTATAACCTTGAGTGTCCAATTTCCAGGTTTTTTACTAGCCCCCCCTGCCTTTTTTCCCCCTTTTCCTCTCTTTTGGGAAGTGCTTAGCCTTTCTGTGTATTTTGGCTATTTAAGCCCCTGTCACTGCAGGCAGATGAGTTCCTTGGGAGCTCTTCTGAAGGTTTTGTAATTGAGTCTTTTACCACGGCGACAGGATATTATTAACCTTCAGTAAAGCAATTTATTTCATACTCCTTTGTGGGGATAAGCTTTTTTCCCCCCAGGAAAAGATGGATGTGGGAAGGGTTGTACGTGCAGGGGTAGCTGGACTTGCAGCAGTGATTATGGTTTAAAAAAAATTAATAATTTACATGAAAAAACAGGCAGTTCTGTTCGTGTCAGTTTAAAAGAAACCTTTAGTCCTGCGTGGCTCCCACTCCTGCCCAGTGCTTTATTTTAAAGACCATCCTTTTTGCCTATCAGTGCCTTTGAAAGGGGCTTGTATTTCATCTTGGAGCTCCAGCTATTTAGCCCCTGTGAGCACTAAAACATTTTGTTTTCATCTTTGAGACAGCCTTAAAACTAAACTGAGAGCTGGAGGCAGGAGTTGTGTGCGGGGTCTCCCTCTTGGCATGGCCTTTGCCCTCAAATCAAATGCAGACTAGTCCAGAAGCCGGTAAAGATTGGAGAGCTCCTGGAATAGCGATTTCCAGCGGGCAAGCGGGGATGCTGGATAAGTGGCCAGCCTGGCTGAATAACTTGTATTTTCTATTGAGCATGGGGACAAAGGCCCCAGGCTGGGATTCTGGGGATCTGGGCTGGTCTCTTGTGTCATTGCATCTCCCAGTGCCTGCATTTGTCTTTTAAGCAGGATAAGACTCTTCCCCGTGTCCAGTTAGACTTTGCTTTTTGCTTCAGCAGACTGTTAAACTTTAAATCAGCAACGTGCTTGTCCTGGTTTGTGTCTCACTTCAAACTTTGCACCATTGCAGAGCCTGCTTTTGAAGGAGTTCACCTTGCCTTGCTCTGTGAATCCGTTCTCTTAGCGCTTCTATGCGACAGACGTGGTGTTACTGCCCCGATCTACAAGAGAGCTTGGACGAGAGTTCAAGTCTTTTGTCTAGAGCTTTATGTTGGTTAGCACACTTGAATCTCCTGGCGCTGTGTGCAGGCTGTAATTGCAGAGTCATTAGCTGTTCTACACTGTGTGTCCTTAGCATGTGAACTGCTTCTGCCTTCCTGCTGAAACAAGCATCCTAGAGAAAGTATTTTGGTCTGCGAGGGTTTGAAGTGACCTCTGTTAGGGCTGTGCTCCAGAACCACAGGCTCCCAGGATCATTTTCCTGCCTTCTACCACTTTCTGATTTTCCAGATGTATTCAGTTATTTTTATCCAGACTTTCTAGCCCAAATTCAGTGGTTCCATCCCTTTCTACATTAGATTTCCATAGACTGTGTCAGGAAGCTGTTACTCTGGACCTGGTTTGGCTTTGAATGTGGGCTCCTCGTGGCAGGGGCACCTCCTGCATGGTGGCCAGGCCTTTTAGCAGCAATGGTGTGTGCCTGGCACGTGTCTTGGTGCCAGAGAGAGGAAGGCTGCTGGCCCTTGCCAGCCCTGCCATCTCTGGGATGCTACAGGAGGGCACTGAGCTCTGCTGCTCATGTCCACAGCTCATGTGGGCTAAGGTTGTGCACCGCGGCACAGAGCAGGGAGTAGGGCAGTTGCAGAAAGGATGGGTCTGAGCCCAGGGACAGGGGAAGCACACTGTGCACACTGTCTTTCAGTGGGGTGCACGGGTCTGCAGACCGGATTTGCGCCTTCCTTTGAGGTTTTGGCTATCTCTGTATGTTGTGGGTAGCATGAACCTTGCTTTGATCCTGCAGTGCTCAGACACTGGCAGTTCAGTTCCTGTTGTGTCTTGTGGCTCTCCAGGCACGGTGTGATGGTGGTGATGCTTCAGGGGACGAAGGGGCTGCTCCAGGAGCTGCTCTCCCGCGATGCTTCTCTTGTGCTTATTCCCCTTGGGAAAGGGGCACTTCTCTGTGTGGTCCTGCAACCTCTGCTGAAGTTCCAGAGATGTGTTACACGCAGCAGAACCTTTCTGTTACCAAAAGACTTTCTGGCCCCTTCACACACTGGGTTTGTAGAACTTTGCAGCTGGTAGATTTATTTGTAGGTCTTCAACCAAGAATCTTTCTATTTTAAAATGCTCAAAGCACCTTTTCCCCTCCCTTCCTGCTACACCCGTTGTTGTCAATGAGCCCCACAAGCTGTAAAAAAACATTTTTCTTTAAAGCTTCCCCACCAGAGATTTAATTAAAATATTGTGAAAGGCAGTCATTGAAACGAGAACCCTTTGGAGTGGAAGGCACCCTGGTTTCCCTCCGCACAGCTTTTTGTCACCATAGAGATGAAAAGAGAAGCTTAAAATTGCACTTTCCCCTTGTGTGTTGCTACTGAGGCAGGTAGCAGCTGCTGAAATCCAAAGGGATGGGCCTGAGGGGGGCATGGCTGGGGCTGCAACATTAACTCTTTAGCACTGGATCAGGATTCCCTTTCCCAATGGAAGTTTCGTCTTGGTTTATTATTCTGGTTTGATTTCACATAGCTCAGGGCTGGAATTACGTGGACTCATGAAGGGGAGGACCAAAGGAGCCCATCCTTTTTGTGTGGATGAAGCAGAGCCGAGGAGCTCTGTGCAGTGTGACTGGTGGGTCTGCACCGGGGTGTTGGGAGCAGTGTGTGTAGCAGCACGTTGATCTCAAGGTGTTTTTGTATCAAGCCAGTGTTGAAATCCAACTCAGCCTTTTAATGCCGTTGTATGAGTGTATAAATCAGAGCTGCCCTTGCTCTGCAGCAGGGTTCAAGCCTGTCTGGGCCTTACTCAAAGCATCTCAATGTTAGTGCTTTTCTGGGTTATTTTTCTTTTAAAATGAATGGGTTAAGGTTTTTTTCCTTTCAGTGACCCCTCTGGAAGTGCAGGGATTAAACCAGGCATCCATGCTGCGAGTGATCGGACTGCTGTGACAGAGTTTTGCAGCCAGTGAGACAGATGAAGAGTACTGGAGGGTACGTGGCAATGGGCAGTGTTCTGCTTTTAATCATTTTAAAAACAAATTTTTCTCCCTAATTGAGTGAAGAGGAGGCTCAAGTGGATTCTTGGCACAAACACCTCAGACAAATGAAAGCACAATATATATCCAAGCTGTCTGCTATTGTGTATTTTACACAATACCTGTGTCTGTGCTTGGTCTCAAATGGATGCAATGGTTTAATTTTAAGCTGTGTGAGCGAGACCTGTTGTGTTTAAACTTCCAGCTAGAAAGTGAACATAACCCGTGTAATGGCATTATTAATGGGGAGTAGCACTAAATTGTAATTTGCAAATTAATGGTTTAACTCTGAGATTAAATATACAGCTGGGTTCTTGTGTAATATTACAAGGCAAAATTAGATCACGTATTTAAAACCAGAAGGGCCTCCTCCAAAGCCAGCGGGTGCCTTCCCAGGGACTAAGCTTTTGTGTCAGCCTTTTCCACCCCATAGCAAGGTGCAGACCTGTGACACCAGCAAGGTTACTTGAGTGTGGATGTGCCCTTGGGAGCGGGCTGTCAACCTCTGCCTACCTGAGTTACTGATGGATTTGGACCAGAACAATAAAATGACCTGTTTCCATGGTGGGAGAGACTAGGGCCACCCATCTGCTGGGTGGGTTCAGCTTGTACCTGGCAGGCTGGTCTGAGCCATGCTCTTGTGTGTTCCTATTTGAGCTCTTGCAAGATTATAGATGAATTTTTAAACGAGGCAGGATTTGGGAGCCGGGCTCAGCTCTGATGCAATTTGCCCTTGTGCTTTCCTTGGCTGTTGCTAATAGAAGTGCTGGCCTGAACCAGTGTCTTGGAGACTCATCGATTTGCTAATTGCAGATAATCAAGTCCCCGCTCACGCTGAGACCACTTTTGTTCTCTGCCGTTGCACCAGGATTCAGGCAGTGCCATAGCCAGAGAAGTGGGGATTGAGCTCTCCTGTTGTTAACTCCCAGAGGTGACGGAGGGTTTGGTATTGCAGCTCGATGAACAAGGAGCTATTGTACCCCTGACCTTTCCGGCCGGGGCACGATGCGAGGGCTGAGGCTCACCTCATTGAGCCTACATCTGGTGCAGGCCTTTTTCCATTCCCCAGCTGCATTGACTCACTGAAGGATGAGGGGCAAAGGGTGATAAGGGCTCACAAGCCTTTCTAATAGCTGTATGTAGAACAGCAGCTGATCTCAGGCCATGAAAAACCAGGAGGAAGTAAGAGCCTTTGAGGGAGACCCCATCAGCTATGGACATGCCTTCTTTTTGTTGGTGTTGCTTTCTTGGCTCATGAGAACAGGGCAAATCCTCTGCAGCTGCCCTTGCTTTCCTTTGCGGGTGGAGAAGCTGAGCACACTGCCTTGGCTGAAGCATTTTGCAGAAGTAAGGAGGGTTTTTCCTTGTCCCCATGTGTGTGCAGGACAGTGCATGCCTCAGAGGTGGAGGAACAGGTTGGCTTTTCCCAGAGCTTACTGCAGGAGCTTGGAAGCAGGATGCAGTGCTTTGAACAGCAGGGTAGAACTAGCTTTGGTCACTCACTGTGTACAATGTGTGTTAGTGAATCTTACAGTGGAGAAGGGAATAATGCGTGTTTATGATGCTCAAAGAGCACAACGGTTACAAGTGACTTGGGGTGCACAGGACGAGGGATCCCAGCCCGGGTACCCCTAGAGACCGTTGTCACTGCGCTGCCACTTTAAAGCCGAACCAGAGGAACAGATGATCACTGGACAGCTTAGGCTACATAATCTCTTTTGGGTTTAATGTCAGGCCTCCCTGAGCCCCATCCAGTGCCAACTCCCAGCCTGGCTCGTAATACTGCTGAACGTCCTTTTAATTTCTCTCTTTATTAATAGTTCTCTCACTGTAGCGGGCTCTCGCTGGCTCTGTGCGGTATGCATGCCTCGGAGTCTGTTCCTCTGCTGTCTTGAGGTCTCCACCACCCGTGCTTCCTGCTCCTCCACCAGCCTGCAGCTTTCCACGTGTGTTTTCTTCGCTGGTCCCAGAGAGGTTTATGAAAGCAGCTGTGGGGAGGGCAGTGGGAGGCTGACCAGGCATGGAGCTGGCATGAGGAGTTGCCTCTTTGCATTCATGAGTGAAGCTGAGGGAGGACAGAGGCCCGGATAGGGAAGGACCAGCGCAGTGGTGGTGAAGTGATGGAGCTGATGATGGTGAAGGTGAGATAGGAGAGGCTGCAGCTGGATGCCTCTGGCTCCACCTGGATGGAGTCCTGCTTCTTGCAAGCACAGGTCCATCAGCCAGGCTACATTTTACTTAAATTTAGCTTGTTTGTTTCGAAGAGGGCTATTTTATTTCTGTACGGAGTTATTAATTGTTGGAAGTTCAGGCTCTTCTTTGATCTTCCTCTGATCACTGGCGTGTAGTAGAGACCAGCAAATGTGTGCAGTAGAGCAGTGGTGGTTTTGGATGCTCAAGGGTTGTGTGTCAGGATGCCAGTGCTTTTTCCCTCATCCCTAACTCCATTCCCCCCACCTGCTAGGATTGTCACTGATATCTTTTGTGTGTCCTGATGGCAGCATGTTTCTGGCAGTCCCAGCACTGATTGTGTCCATGTCAGTCCTTATTTAAAAGAATACCATAATTAAAGTATATCCATACATATGTACATATAGTTGCAGGGGGGAGGAGAAACAGAGATGTTATTTCAGATCCAAGTCTCAGAATCACATGGAAGTTGCAGAACATGTGTTCAGAGCAGGCTGTGATTTAGCAACAACCTGGAGCCCTCGGACCACTTGTGCACCCAACTTCCCGTGCATTAGCTGTTGTGTAACGGTGTCGTGTCGGTTAAAGCAGTTGGAAAACGGTGCAGGGAAAGTATTTAATGTGTTGTGAACATCAGTGCAATGAGGCAGCTGCTCATAAAAATAACAATAAAGCCCTGAAGAGCAGAGAGCAGCGCTGGGCTTTCTGCAAACACACTGGTGCTGTGCTGAGCTGAGGTACAGGATTCGAGCTCTCAGTGTCTTTTAATCTCATGGGTCCTTGATTTATGTTTGCTGCTTTAAATGATGGTTTAGCTAGGAGTGAGGTTAGGTGAGGGGGGGAAAGGGGCAGGGAAGTGGGTAGGGCAGATAGGTTCATTTTCTTTTGTGAACATAAGCAATATTGCCCTTCCCACCTTGTATGGCAGTGGCTAGGACTTCCTAAACTCTTAGTGTCAGTGAATTATGAAGCAAAATTGATAATGCCATCATGATCTTGACCGGGAGCCAAATTATGCATAATCTGGTAGTGTTTCTGGATGTCTAAACCACCCCATATAAATCACAAAGTGCTGGTTCTAGTCAGCTGTGGCTGTTTGCTGAAGTGGTGGATTGCAGGTGCTGATCCCGAGGTGAGGAAGTCTCTAAATTGTATTCAGAGATGGTGTATGGCATTGCTGGAGCGCTACAGCATCATTGCACTGTGTAATATGAAGGAGCAAGAACCCAGGACTGTTGTGTTTTCTTTAATTTCTATTTTGTTTTATTCAATTTATGGGTTTAACATTTTGGGCTGTGTCATTTTGATAGTAGATGTGTGGGGAACATTGATTTTATTTTATATATAAATAAATGTATGAACACACATAATGGATACTGGCATCTTTTACATATTAGTGTTTGTTCAAGTGTACAAGAAATGTGATTGACACCACTGAAAAAGGGAAGGGGAAAGCAAAATGAGTTATAGCTTCTGGTCCCTAAACCGCTATTTCTTACAGTATCCTGGAAGAGCCTTCCTGCTAATGATGCTGAGCAATAAATAACAGGGAAGATTAATAGCCGCCTATGGTAGCAAATTATAGTTGATTTATTGCCCATAATATATACAGGTGCAGTTAATTTAATTAAACACAAGACCTTTTTAATGCTGTGAACATACTGCTCTCTAAAAATGCAACAGCACTCTGGTACCATAATAAGGCCTTAAGTGAAATAAGCATCATTACAAGCAGAGCTGTAGTTGGGCTGATCAGCCTCCCATGTATTTGGGGGAGGGAGTATTTTTCCATAACCATTAATGCCACTTTGAGTCAACTTACGCCATAACAAAGTCCAATTTAATAGACTGATGCAAGTTATCCCATCTCATCCTCATGGAACAGCAGCTTCCATGAAGCAGCATATGTAGCTTGTTATTTTCTTGGCTGCCTTGACGGTGCTGTGCAGGGAGGGCTGGGGCTCGGTGGTGTGGGATCTCACCCCAGGGATGTGAACATACAACAAACAAGAAGTCATCGTTCCCTGGAGCCTCTCCACTTCCAATAGGTTGTGTGCTATTCATCTCCCATCTGAGGCTGGAACAGTGGGCTGCATTGAAACAGACCGTGATTGCAGAGCCAGTGCAAGGTGTATGGAGGCAGTACTCTGGGTTAGCTTACCTGCATGCTTGCTTTTTCTAAAGTCCCTTCTTTCTTTCAAGTAAAGTTGAAGTGGGTATTCATGGCTGTGTGCATAAACCCACAACTTTGGCCTGGCTTTAAGCTGTTCCCCCTGCTCCCTGTTTTGTATCCTCACCGAGCAGGGGATGGTGAGCCTGCCCTGCAGTGGAACCTTGTGCAGCTCATCATGATGCAGAGTCAACTGCTTCTCCCTTCACATAATGGGAAGATGCTCTATGATACTCTGCCACCATTACTTGATTATTTGTGAAAGTGTAAAAGGCTCAAGTAGCTGATTGATTAATTTTTCTCCAAGTTTTTCTTCCCTCTGTTGCCATCATTTGGAATATGTAATCAGCAAAGGAAAATGTATCAAGAATAGATGGGGATGCATATGAATGCTTAATTTTCTCTAATTCAGGCATTCCTGGGGGCCCGTGTATCCTGGTGCATGCTGTGCTAAACAAATCCCTTCCAGCATTTGCTGGGGAGGGGAGAGAGGAGTGACAGTGACTTTGGTGTGGTTTCCTTCTTCTGCACCGTAGTTTCTCTGTTGTGCAGCAGTGGAAGCTGCTCGGGGAGCTTGAGGAGCGTCCATGGGCACGGCTGGAGGGGCTGCGTGCGAAGCACGGGATCTCCTCACACAAATCAAACATCTACTTGACCTTTCTATCCCTCAGCACTGGGAAGAAGTCCAGCAGCTCTTTGTCATAAATCTTTCCGGTCCGTTTGCTTTGGTCCAACACTTCAGTTAGTCACTGTTAAGGCTTCCGATTTTAGCTTTAAACAGACTTGTTGTCAGGAGCTGAGGGGGAAGAGTGGAGGAATGCAGGATCACCCACGGGGGGGTTGAGGTTGATAGCAACCTCAGTGTCCATGTAACCCTGAGTACCTGCAACCGTGTGGAAGAGGGAGAGCAGTGGCTGTGCTCGCTGTGGTACTGACTGCTCCCGTGGCTGTGCTTCCAGGTTGAGTAGTGGAAGCCTCCAGGTAGTGTGAATTAAGGCACAGGAGGAGGAAAAGCAGAGATTCCTCATTGGGCCAAAATGTGCTATTTTAAATACTTTTCCAAAATAAATAGCATTCCTAAGCAAAAGAGAGCAAAAACTATGCTGATGGCAAGTACAAGTCCATACCTGCCTGTATGAAAGCAACTACTTCCTTTCTTTCTCTTTTGGGTTCTTTTTCTGTAGAGGGCTGGCTGGCTGTGTGCTTTCTGGATGAGGATCTCCAGGTCTCAGTTTCTTACCTGTTTAATAGATGGAGTAACAATTAATCTCACTTCTCAAGGATTCTGTTGTGAAGTGCCTGTGAGCAATTGGGGCTGAAATGTCACATTTGATAAGGCTGCTTGAGAGCTTCATAAAACCTACTTTTAATCCAAATTATGTTTGATGATAAAATACTGCAAAATGTGCTGCTTTTGCTCTTCTCTGTGGTCACTGTCTGTGTTAGGATGTGGAAGGGAGCTGAGAACAAAACCTGTACCATTACTTTTATGCTTTGGGCAGAGGGGGGAGAGTTGATTGAAAACATTGAGAATGGAAATACTAAAGGTATGCTTTAATTTCCCATACAAATGAAGGCTGTGGTCTAACGAGGTCCAGTGTTTGCCCTTCTGTGCCATACTAATTCTTCTTGTACTCATAGTTCTGATTCTGTTCCCTCAGCCAGTGCTTCAGGAAACGTGTTCCTCTTTGAGCATGTCTGGTGACTCAGAGGCGTCTCCTTAGCATCTGGTGAGCCTAATTGTCATTATTAATCTGCCCCATGCCAATCTGTCTGCAGAGCAGCGGTGGGAGGAAGGGAAGGTGCTGCATGACTGGGTGTACATCCCTGTGCCTTGTTCTGCAGAGAGCTGGGACTTTGGTTAGTGAGAAGCCTGGGCTTGGCTGATACTCTTTGGCTTCCCATCATTGTCTCCAGTACCATTGGAAATGAAGAGTTCTTGATGGATGTTGTTGATTTGATGGATTTAAGTTGTGCTTATGGAATCACAGAGTAGTGTGTGTTGAAGGGACTTTAAAGCTCATCCATTTCCAACCCCTTCCACTAGAGCAGGTTGCTTCAAGCCCCATTCAACCTGCTCTTGAACACTGCCAGGGATGGGGCAGCCACAGCTTCTCTGGGCACCCTGTGCCAGCACCTCATCACAATCTCCCGTCTTGTCAGCTTAGATCCATTGCCCCATGTCCTGTCACTACATGCCCTTGTTTAGGGCATGAATGTATGTGGAATAGTTGAAATAAGAGTCTGAAGGGCAGCAGCTCTGTGTGGATGAAATACTGTAAGGGTTGGGTTTTAATGTGCACTGCTACTCTGGCTGGCTTGGACAGCAGTGGAAAAGTTTTGGTGTGAGCAGTTATACTTGCACGTTACATCATTAGAAACTGCAGTGAGGTTCCCTGGATCCCACTGGATTTTCTCTAGAAGCTGCTTAGTTTTAATGCAAGCCTACTGGTGTCTCTTACAAAGCCCCTCCATGCTGCTGTATGGCTCTGCTCTGGTACAAGGCAGCTTCCATGGCTCTGAAGGAGGAGTTCATTGCTGCAGTGGCTGGAAGCACTGTCCTGCCTCACTTGGCCATCCATGTCCTAATTATGTAATGCTTCTATTCTGGCTGCTGTGGGCGAGTGTGGGGTAAGTTAATACCTCCCTTCAGAGTTCTGAGACTCACTGGAACCAGATACAACTTGGCCTTATCTCCAGAGCATTTTCATTTTTAAACACACTTGAATGAAATCTCCCCCAGTGAAATCCATTCTCCTCTCTGAGTCCTGTAAGGGTTCTACTTCCCTCTGCTTTAACCACAAGGTGGGCAATACCTTAGTATTGAAATTGCCTTTTCCCTTAAGGCCAGACACTCTCTTCCAGTGCCTGTTCCTGGGGAAGGCTTTCAACACCTTCTCTGCTGTCTATCTTTAGGGCTGTAACTCTCACTTCCCCGTTCACTTAATCACAGGCTTTTCCTTGGTTCTCGTCATTCATCAAACTTGACTGGCTGCTTAATGCCTTTTTTCTCCCCTTTTTTTCCTAACATAGTGATTTTTGCTATTACTCCATACCAGCACTTTGTTGCCTTTGGCTTCACAATAAATTGGGGAAATTAATAGTGCATGATTGAGAGCGTCTACTTTAAAATAGAACTAGAAATAGATATTTTTATTACTATAAAAAAACCCTTTTTTGGCATTCCTTTTGTTTTGAGCGAGGAGCACATTCTGCTTTAACAATTTTATCATATGTGTGCTATTGTAATTTACATAAATGAATTTTAAATACAGTTACGAGCTGTGGGAAGATGTTATTGTCTCTGCACAATGAGTGTGGAGATTTATGCTGTGCATACATCTTGTGTTAGATTAACATTTGTTCCCCTGTCTCTGTTGGATAGGGTCGTGATGGAGACTTGAAATCTTTACATAGGTACTTCTCAGGCTCATTTAAAACAGCAATGGAATTATTCTTCTTTCAGTCCATTCATTTCATGTAAATACACCTTTTGGATAGTTGACTTAATTCTGACGGCATTGACAGAAATCACTTGTGTAAGAAAGGAGATGGAGCTGCTGGTGAAGGCCCTCCCATCCCCAGAGACAAACCAGTTCCTGGTTTTGCCCTGGTTTGTGTGTGTGGAAGTCAAGTGCTTGAGCTGTTCCAGTGAAGTGGGTCCAACCATGTGCTGAGCCTTCTGTTGCTGTGATGGATTGGGACCTTTGTCACAGACGTTTTCTGCTGTGTTTGTCTGTCTTTTGTCCACAGCCATCAGTGGCAGAAGTTGGTTCAGCTCCTGCCAGGACTGTTACAGTCCTCAGCTCTGCTGCTCGTGACCTGAAATCAAAGCGGGTTTCCATGGGGAGAGGTGGCAGCCTTGCCATGGTTGGTGCTGGGTGAGCAGACCCCTCTTGGGGTGAGACCTCAGTGCAGTACAGGCGTGTTCTGTATGTCCTGGGGGAGGTGATGGCAGAGTTGTCAATGGAATTACAGCAATTTGGAACGAGGATCTGCTCTCTTCCCACCCTTTCCAATTCCTGCTTTTCCTCCAAGGGGAAAACAACCTGCAAAATGCCTGTTGGCAAATCCTGCACGTTCTTGCTCAGGATGATGTGATGATGATGAAACATGCCATGGAAGAGAGGACTTTTTTTAGCTGGAGATCTGGGTTTGGACAGACTGGTCACATAGCACCAAAATGAGTAAGAGACCGTTCCCAAACACACACGTCTGCAGAGGAAAGCTGACCAAGTGTAGCGAGGCTGCTTGCTGACTTGCCAAGTCCCAGCCTCTGGTAAATGCTCTTGTGGGGGCAGTTAGCATGCACGTTGTGAGGAGGGGAATATAATTTGACTTCAGGCTGCTGATTCTCCTGTTGCAGTGGTTGAATTCCTTTCAGCTGTAGTGGTGGTCTGAGTTCTGGGGACAATCACCAGCTCTTTTAGATGTCCCTTTATTTCCACAGCTTAAAAATGGCCATCTGGGGCAGATCCACCTGGATAATGTGGCTTGCTTCCAAGGCTACCTATGGAATCCTGACTACCAAGAACTGGATTTTAAAGAGCTTCCCAGTCAAGTAAGGGCTTGTTGCTGGGAACTGGTGTGCACAGACACGTGGAGGGGTGTGAGGGAAGGGTGCACGCAGGTTTCCTGTGCACTCTAAAGGGAATAGATTGTTATTCTTAATTTATCCTTCACACAAGCTTCCATCTGGATTATTTAAAGCAGACTTCGTTGGGCAGCTGTTCAATTAATCTTAGTTTGTGTCAGCGTTGCCTAGAGAAGGGGGATGGCTTTTCAGCCACCGGCAGCACAGGCTCAAGCACCCAGGCAGTGCTGTTTCACATGCACGGTGCTGGCCATGGTGAGCCTGGTCTGTGGGTGCTGAGGTGCTGCTGCACACCCTGGTAGGCTGCTCTGCAGGTGAGGGTATGCAAAGCAAAGTGGTTCTCCCAAGGCTGAAGGAGGGACCCTGAGCCGGGTCAAGCGTTCCCATCCTCCAGCCCATGCTGTGGGTGTACTTAGCTGCCAAAACGCGTGTTGGTGGTGTTTGTTAACGTCACAGCCCTTGCTTTCCTGCCAGCTGGAGCCTTGTCCCATTGTGACTGAGAGCAACGCGCTCGCCAGAAATGTTTTCTCTTAAAATAAAAATGAAAACAAGAAAAGCACAGAGGTTGGGTTGTGCCAGAGGGCTCCGCGTGGAGAAGGGAGCGCTGTTATGCAAAGCCATGGTTTTAAATCTTCCAGCTGATTTGGAAGGATAAGGGACAAGAGAGAGACTGAGGTTGAGGAAGGGAGAAAGCTATTCAGATAATCCACCTATTTTCTATTCCCACTATGTTTCTGTTTAAAAAGGAGTTTACGTGTTCCAGGGCTGAGTAATGACTGGTTATCTGCAAAGGGAAGTTTCTGTTAGGGGGTTTTGGAAAGAGAAGAGATTTGGGCTCATGGGATAGTGTGGTTTTGGTCTTTTTTTGTTTAATCGTTACTTGACTGAACCAATTCTGCTTCTAAACTGTACCTGAATGTTTCAGTGAGGGGGACTTGTGTTATCCAGTTGGTACAGTGAGAGCTTTGTGTGCTCTAAGCTTGCCCCCTTGCTCTTTCCACTCCTGCTCTTGGCTTTGCTTCTCCTGACTGAGTCTCATTTTTGGGCTGTCATTAGCTTTCATGGAAGGGCATGAATAACACTTTTTGTTAGGTACATGAAGGTGCTGTGTGGTTTTCCATAGCCCAGCACTCACCTGGAGGGGGTTTCAGACCTCTCGGAGGAGTTTCCTGGAGGATCTGGTAAGTTAATCCGCTGGGAGATGTCCTGCTGGGCAGATGTGGTCAGGTTCTTCTGGAATCTCTGAGGCCTCTCTGGAGTCTCCTCCATCAGGGGAAATGACTCATTGGTGCTGTGTGAGTGTATTTGAGTTAACTTCAGGTGCCTGGGCCAGTGTCAGGGGTTGGGTGCAGGGTGCCTGCTGCAACTTTTTGTCTAGATCAGCTGTTTGCTCATTGAGGGCAATGAGGGAAGGCAGCTTTGACAAGATATTGCTAGGCTGGAGTTGCAGCCATTCACATATGCCAGGGTTGATTAAACTGCTGAAGAGTAAGTGCCCTGGAACACAGTGCTGCTGGTCCACTGATGGTCCCTGCCTTCTCTCCTGGAGTCATTACAAAGGCAGCAGGAAAAACATCTGGAGTCAGAGGCTTTATCCTGTGAGACAGTGCCTGCACCAGCCTTGCTGCAGAGGAGCAGCGTGGACTGGGAAGTCAAGGTGTGATTGTGGATGCTGTGTGCAGGGATGCTGGCACAGGGTGCCCAGAGAAGCTGTGGCTGCCCCATCCCTGTCAGTGCTCAAGGCCAGGTTGGACACAGGGGCTTGGAGCAGCTGCTCCAGTGGAAGGGGTCCCTGCCCATGAACTTTAATGTCTCTTCCAACCCAAACCAGTCCCATTTTGTCAGGAATTGTCTCCTTTACTGGCACTGCAGCATGGCCAGGAGTTGCTGTTAGGGACCCTGCGCTGGTGGAGGAGCACACACAGCTGAGAACTGGTCTCCCTTCCCAAATGCCTTTCATCCTATTGACGGGATGGGGCTAACGTGGCCATTCCCACTTTGACCTCTGTGGCTGCTCAATAGCTGAGGGAATGGCCGATCCTTGAAGTGGATGCAGGAGTTCTGCTTTGCAGCCTGTTTTGTCTTTGGTGCCTTTGAAGGTTCCAGCTGGTGTTTCTGGCCAGCCTCACCCATCCCTTGGGAGAAGACATTAGGTCATTGCGACTCCATTTGCAAGGGCACTGAGCAGGGTAGGAGGCAGTGGTTATTTTGAGCTTTGACTGACCAAGGCAGGATTTTAGACAATAAAAAGGGTTTGTGTTCTGCTGCCCATTGGCTCTGGTTGTCCATATTCAAGAGGTTATATTGCCTGCTATGGAAGGAACCAGGCAAGAGGAAGTAACTGGCCCTGGGAGTATGTTTGTGCAAGCGTCTTTGGTGGGTATTTTGGAATGCTTGGGAAAGGTTGGCTCTGACAGCCCTGTGAGGTAATGCAGGGTATTGACACACTTTGGGTTGTGCTGAAGCCTCCCAATAGTGGAAGAAACACGTGGCAGCTCTCCCTCTCACACCCAATAGCTGCTGGAGGTTTGTGTGGGTATTTATAGTCACGTCTTTCGCTTCCGAGTTTTTCCTTTCCTGTGTGCATTGCCTCATTCCTGGAATTTCAGACTGCTTTGCAAAGAAGACTTGACTATCAAAGCAATGCAAGGGTGCCGGGGTTGGTGGCCAGCCTGCTGTGCTGGGTGTCTGACCTGCACCCAGCTCCTTCCGGGTGAGCTGGGGCTCCTCATGGAGCCTCCAGTGCTTCCCTGTCTCTGTTTATCTCATCTGCTCTCACTGTGAGTGTTCTGGAGCAGGAGTCTTGCTCTGTCCATGTGCAGTGCTGTAGCAGGGTAGGGCCTGATCTGCTCTAGGCCTCCTTGGGTGCTGGGATAACAGGAGGAGAACAGCAGTGCCGATGAAAGCATCCTCAAATGCCGTTTGACACGCTGCAACTCGAATTTCACCTCTGCCAAAGGGGAATGTTGTAGGCAATTTAATCCAGAACGCAGGGAAATGGCAGGGAGTTGTATAAATGTTGCAGGGAAGAGCCACTGGTTCCAGGTGTATGGAAATGTTGGACTGAGAGAAGGTGGAAGGAGTTTGATTCAGGTCTTGTTTGTTTGCTTGGTTTGGGTTTTGTTTGGGGGGGTTTGTTTAGGTCATTTCAGTTCAGCAGAATCTCCTTGATTTGGGAGTGGAAGGAAAGGGTGGAGAAGGGAATGTTTGCAATTAGCTCCTTACACGATAAACATATATATCAGAGTGACTGATCTATCTATCATAATGTGATTTCCATCACTTTGATATATTTGGGTGATACTGAGGGGAGAGGAGGCTCGCTTTCCCTGCAAAATGGATCTGAAGCGCATGTTAATGTTGTTTTCTGTCCTTCCCATCTCCTCCCTGGCAGAGTTTAAAGTCGTGGGGGGAAAGCAGCTTTAGTGCCATCACTGTCATGCCTTTGCATCTTGAGATGTTGCTTGCAGCTGCCATCCTACAGATAAAAACCTGCTTCCTGAGCCAGCGGGACTGCTGCTGGAAAATCTGATGCGTTCCCTTTTCCAGGCGCTGAGGATTCCTCTTTTCGTTGGGAGTGAGGCCCAGGGACCCTTTAGGTGCCCTGCGAGGTTGTATGTATGATGTTAAGCAAACAACTTCTCTTCTGCTTGCTGTTTTTTATGGCTTTCCCCTTGTTTAAGGGTGGGTGCTTGGAGTCCGTGTTTGAAGTCCCGGTTTGCTGTGAGATTGGAGTATTTGCCAGAATATAAACAGCAGTGACCTTGGGATCGGGAGCCCTTACTCAAGGAGCCAGGAAAGGACAAGGTCTGCTGGGATGTGGCTGTGCCTAGTGGAGTGAGCCACGGGGAAGTGCCATCGGAGCTCTTTGTAGCATGAGCTTTAGGATCCAGCTGAACTTGTTAAGGATGTTCCTTGCTGCAGGAGCTCTGTAGCCCAAAAGAGGAAGAGTTTGCTGCCTGGATCAGGAGGGGAATATTGTTAAACACGTTGCAGTGTAAAGACTATCTCTTATTAATGAGATTTGAAGGGAAGTTCTTACTGGAAGGAATCTCTTGAGCTTCCTTTAATGAAATGTGAGGAGCACCTTTAGTGCTTTCTTTAAGTAGGACAGCAGGTGAAAACAGGAGAGCTTGGGGGCAGGACCATGGAGAATGCATTTTAAAGCCTTAGTTCAGAGTCTCCTCTCATTCCTTCCTGTCTTTAGCCACCTTTATAGTGTCTGATTATGGTCTTATTGCTCCAGCTTCATTTGCACAGCACCAAAGTCTCAGCAGCAGAGATGGTGCACTGTCAGAATATGGCTTATTGCACCCATTTAATGATGGAGTGGAGATCCAAGACTAACCAATGTGCAATGGAAGAGATTGAAGCAAATCTTTCCCACCTACTCCATAAAATGAATATTTTCTATCCTGAGAACTTGGATGATGTTTCTCTTCTGTTGACTTGTGTAAGTTATGTCCCTGTGAGCAGCGGGCTCCTCCTCTTCCATAGATCATCCTGAGATCCCTGGTTTTGCTTTGTTGTAGCAGGAGGGCGGATGGCACGAGGAGCTGATCGATGCCGACTGGGTTTTAAACATTCCTAGTTTCAGAGATTAAATATTGTACCAGCCTTTCTGATTTGAGGTGGTTTTAACCTCCTGCCTCTGAGCTAAGACCGCTCATCTGCCTCTCATTTTTCAGGCTTTTGTATTTGAAGCCATATGTAGAATATGTAAGAGCTTGTAGCTCTCGTGGTAGCAGTTAAAGAAGGGGAGGGAGTGATGAGAGTGCCACGGGCTGCTTGACAGTTAATACTCCCCCAGCTTCTGATCGGAATTCAAAGTGGGTTTGCACCATTTGCCTTCCATCTCATTTTGCTGCATTAGTGGTTAACCTCAGCAGGACACTCCCACATTAGTATTATTTTCTTTCAGGAAAATTGCCCAAAGAAAATGAAGTTCATGTCATATCAGGCAGGGGTTTTAAGCCCGTAAGGGGAATTCCTCTGCACGGGGCACTGCTGGGGAAGGAGGAGAGGCATCAGCCTTGGTTAGAGAGAGGTAAATCAGGAGATCTGTCTCCTCCCACAGCCAACCAAGGCTGGGAAACATGATGGTGAAAGAGGCTGATAGTTGCCCTCCTCTTCCTCTTGCACAGCTTCTGATGACATTGCCAGAGGAGATAGTGAGGAATATGAACTGTGGTGCTACCAAATCACATGTTAATACATACACTACCAGCCTGCTTTCGTTTCACTCTTTCAGTGAAGTAATCTGCCCTTCCAAAACTCCTCTTCATCATCTTTCCTTTCTTTGTTTCTGGTCCCTTGTGTTACCATTATTGTGTGTTGCTCTGGAGATGGTTCTGCACATCTGACCGTGCTGCAGCAGATAGGTTGAGTCACTTTGGAAGGCAACTGGGATCCTTTAGGACTCAAAGGCTGCATGAATGAAGGGGATTTTCTGGTTTTGTGTGTATCCTTGTGCAAGTCTGTGTCTGTTTTTGTACTTCTGGTTTTGGCTAATGCTGGTTTCAAGCTTCTTTAAGGGGTGTTTTACAGAACAAGGTTGGTGCCTGCCCTGTTCTCTGGTTTTTAGCCTTCAGGTAGCAAGCTGTGGTGGCTGAGTGTTCCTAACCAAACGTGGAATGCTGGACAGGGGGGCAGGTGGTTTGGATGATGCATATTTCCATTACTGTTTACAAGTATGTAAAAGGTGGGTGTCAGGATGATGGAGCTAGGGTTTTTTCAGTGATATCCAGTGATAGGACAAGGGGCAATGGGTGTAAACTGGAGCATAGGAGGTTCCACGTTAACATCAGGAAGAACTCCTTTACTGTGAGAGTGACAGAGCACTGGAACAGTTGCCCAGGGAGGTTGTTCAGTCTCCTACATTGGAGATATTGAAGGCTGACCTGGACAAGTTCCTGAGTGATGTACTCTAGGTTACCCTGCTCTTGCAGGGGGGTTGGACTAGATGATCCCTTCCAACCCTTGGGATTCTGTGGATTCTGATTGCAGTGGTTGGGTTTCCATGTCCTGAATTGGTTTTGGTGATAGGAAATGCTTACTACAAAAAGCGATTTGCTGTGCATTTCTCTTCCCCCTAAAGGGAGATTGAAGCCTTGGTCCTGCTCTCCTAATCTGAATTGCTCTCTGAAAGCTTAATTTTAGAGTGTGCTCCTGAGCCGAATTTGCTGTTCCCCACTGGCAGGCAGTTCTGAAAGCGTATCTATAACATACACACAGGATGGTGAGGGGGAGTCATTTTAACCTCTGCCAAGAGGGAAAACACAACAGTTGGGAGAGGCACAATGTAATGATAAATATTTTATTGACATGTTCCAAACATATTGGATGTAAATTTAAACTTGCTGAGGGTTTTTTAGCTTCCCTGTGAATTTTTACATTCCTGTTAATCTGCATTCACTGAAGTAGCTGTAAAGGAGCAAACCTTGAGCCAGTCCTTCTCCAGCAAAGGGGCCTGTGTGAGCTGTAATGGGTTATGGGAACCCCCCTGTGCGGATGAACCTCCTCGGACAGCCCTGCTCTATGAGCTGGGCTTGCTCTTCTCCTTGGGTTGGTTCTTCCCACAGGGCAGAGAATACCCACCTTTGTGTGAGTGAGTGAAGGATGGTGCAGTAGGGGTAGGAAACCATTCCTCAGCTCCTAAAGGGAGCTGGGGCCTCTAGGGAAGTGGTAAGTTGGGTTTCCTGTGTAACCTTAACTCAGCTCTTGAGTAGCTATGGAGAAGCAAAACACCCTGCCACAGAAGCAGACATTGATCCCTCTGCTCCATGGGATTCTCATCCTCTGTGTTCCTTTCATAGGGGAGGAACAGCAAACTTGGGGTAGGAGGAGTGAAGAAGAGCTCCCACTTGTGCCTGGATGGCAAAGTGACCCTGGCTGTGCGGCTGTTCCTGGGAATTCTCACCCTCCCATTGCCAAGGAGCAGAATAGCTTCGATCCAGCCTGCAGCTTGCTGTGGTTGCATTAGGATTTCAGAGAGGTGTCCTCAGTTTGTCAGCCTCCTCAGAACTTGAAGGTTCTCCGTTAGAGATGCAGTAACAGCTTTGACTCTCGCAGCGTTCTGCTGCCTGCCCTTGGCTGTTGACTTTCTAACTGGGGATGGTTAGAAAGAAAAAGGAAGCCCAGGTTTGGATATACAATTTGGCTGCAAAAGGTTAGGCAGCACTTACTCCATTGCAGTTGTACAATTCCTTTGCTGGAGTATTTTGAGGCTTTTGTGATTTTTAGTCTGTCTAATTAGATTTCTGGGGCTTGGAAGCCTCTGCTCTGACAGAGCCCAACTGGCAGAGTTAGCCAAGGCTTTGATGCCATGAGGAATCCAGAGGCAATAATGATGTCTGTGTTTCAGTAGTTAACTGCAGGGGTTTGCAAGAACAAGTGACTCGAGCTGTGGCTTTCCAGCTGAAAGTGGCCCGGTGGCAGCGCTTGCTCTGCTGAGTTGGTTGTAACACCGGGGGGATGGTGTGTGGGTGTGTTTGTGCATTCATTCTTTCATGGACTTTCCAGGAGTCAAATCTCCCATTCCAATGCAAGGTTAGGAAAACAGCCTTTGAAAAATAAACAGGCTTATCTGCTGCAGTGAATCTCCCTTCTGGAGCCTCAGCCCAACTGAGGCGGTCCTAGCTTTGCTTGAAAGATGCTTCTTTAGAAAGGGAGAGCTTGGGGGAGTGAATAAATCACCTTGGGTCTGGTGCAGGGGTTGTTGAACTGACCCTGCCCGCAGCCTTCCACATCCTCACATTTCAGTTTCATCCCCTTCAGAGAGCAGGATGTGGAGACGAAGACTTGAGTAATGCTTGCAGGAGGGTGCTTGGAGGCTGGGACACCTGATGCTGCTTTGTTAAATGTGCATTTTCTGAGGTTTGCTGAATTGTCACAGGAGGCAGGCAGGAAATCTGTGTAAGCGTGTCTCATCCTTCATTTAGTAGCATGGCATGCAGTAGATGTACCTAGTGATAACCCATTTGTTCATGTTGTACATAGTTTATTCTGAAGCTTTTTGAGCCAGTGTTTTGCAGCCTTCCCCTCTCCTGCACTCTCTTGGTGACAGCATCACCTCTGCTGCCAGTTCCTGCCGCCAGACCCCATGGGGCAGCACTGTGGGAGCCATTGGAAGTGTCCTGCTGCCCTTTTCCTGCTGCCCAAAGTGAAGTTCTAGGCATGTGAATGCTCCTGACAGTAATGGGAGAATAGACACTATTACTATGGAGGCCATGCTTTGCCACCTGCTAGCAGTGACACAAATACTGTCAGAGTCCTACACTGTTGTCTTTTTACCTGCCTTCGGTGGGTATTTTCCCCAGTGTCTCTCATTAGATTGGTTGTTGGATGAGGTGATGGTGGTTACAGTCTCCAGCTCTGCCTTTCAGAAGCAGGACCTTCCGAGTAATCACAGCAGAGCAAAGCAATTAAATTTGCCAATAGCCCCAGGCAATGTGGCTTGGAGGAAGCAGGAAGCACAAGGCATCTTTACGTACAACCTTAGAAATGCTTTGCATTGTGCAGTGTCTTTCTGCTCCGTCCCCACCTGGATCTCATGTGGTCCTGTTGAGGAAGTGAGCTCATATGCAAACACCAAGGAATGCAATTCACAGCTCTATAGCTCACCAAAGAAAATGCCTTTAAATACTCTGTTGAGGAGCATAAAGGGAAAGATCAAAAGGAGCCGACCATTTGTTATCTCCGAACAAGCCAAACACTCTTCCCAACTGTTAGCTATGGAAATATCCCTCTTACAGAAAGGAGTGTGGTCTTCCCAGCATTGTGTCTAATCTTCTCCTGACCTGAAAGCAGGAAGCCTTTCTGCACATGGACTTCTTTTCCTCCTGCATCTGCTTTTATCTTGCTTAGCTCACCTGGCTTGGGCCTGTCTGGTGGTATGTGCGAATGTGCCAGTGCAGATGTGATAGGACTTGAAGAGAGCTGAAGATTAGCTGAGCAATGCTTTTTTTCCTCTTTTCCCATTTTAATCTTGGTTAAACCTCTTAGTCAGAGGGTGATTTCCATTTCATCTGGAGTTACTCTGGGCTTCCATGGCTCCTTTCAAGCTATAGCTTGCCTCCTTAAACTTCTGATGTAATCCCTGTTAGTGCATTACCCGATGGCTGCGAGGAGCCGTACCTGCTCCCGGGTGTATAAATATGTTCTCTTCTTTGCCTTCATTTGTCAGTGGTTTGGGTTTGGTATGAGCAGGACCAGAAAAGTTTATGCTTGTTTCAGGGGGGAAAACAACAAATGTTTATCTGTGATCAAAGCAGAACTGATGGGGTTATACAATGGGAACTATTCCTGGCTGCTTAAAAGTTGATGTACAGGAGTAAGCCAAGGGGAGGAGAGGTGAGTGTACCGAGTTCACTTTTTCTTCCTAAGTCAGACTTCGGGGCCTTTCCTGGTCCTGAACTGCATCATTCTTTCACTAAGCACATGCCTTGTCTTTGCATTTGCTTGATATTTACTATAGATTCATGGTGTGCAACCAAAGGGATGTGAAAAGCACTGGCCCTATTTGTGATGTGCTACCTCAGCAGAGCCACAGAAAGTGATGTTTTGACTCTGAGTTGTTTGGTACTGGAAGGGAGCTGATTTTGTAGAAAGTAGGGATTCATATATGTGCCTTACATGGCTTTAGCAAATGCATTTCAACAGTTGTAGAATGCTACAACCAAGCTAAGGGTATGTCTGAAGACATACTTGGCATGAAGTTGTACCAAGTCTGCTGCTACAGCAAACCTGTAACTAAACCTGGTTCTTTGATAAATGAATTAACTGTATGCTGTGTTTCCTCCTCTCCTTGCATCAGGGAAGTGCAGGTAGCTGGTAAGTGGACTCTGCAGCCTCACAAACAGCCCCAAAGTGGTTGGTAACCCTTTCCAGGCCAGACCTGTTGGGAATTACTTTTCATCTGCAAATGGTAGTCCATGCCTGACCTGGCAGCCTCATTCCTTGGCTTTGGCAGCCCGTGGCCTCTCCTCCAGAGCACAGAAATGCCTCTTGATTTCCTGACTGAACTGCTTGTTCCTGAGGAAAACCGAGTGTGTCTGCAAGGCTCATTTGGTAACAAACCCAGTGAAGCCTTAGTGCCGTTTGTTTTACCATGGCTTAGAATCCTTTACCTTGAGCCAACTTTCTTCTGTCTCGTTGAGAGCTTGCCTCTGGGTCTGGGGGTAAGACCCTTTGCCACCACAAAGCGGGCTCCACACTGATCTTTGAGAGTGGATATGTCACTTACATCTGCCTCCGCTTTCTTAAATCCTTTGCCTTCAAGTTCTTAATGTTGTTCAACCTGCTGCTACTGGATACATCCCTGTGTGTCCTGGTTGGGAGTGTTCCTGGAAGAATTTGCTATTCCTTGCAATGGCAGCTTCAGGCTGTTGCTGGACTGACAAAAGCCCTTCATTATGAAGTGGAAATCAATGCAGTTAACATCCTACCAGCAAACCTAGGTTGTGTTTAGAGAACTGTATGTTGGAAAACTAAAAGTGTTCAAGGGCTTCTATTGCTTTCTTTGAGTCCCTCTCCTTCTTGCTGTTTTATCTAGAGATAGTCCTGTATAGCTTCTGAGATACATAGCAGAGATACGAGAACATAGCAGAGCAATGTTCGTGTTGCAGAGCTCATGTGGGCCATTCCCAGGTGGATAAAATATTAAATGCATGGAGAGTGTTTTAGAGTGGGTAAAATACTTTGGGTATCTCATATTTAATGCTTTCACTGTCTTTTAATGACAACCACCATGGCACATGTGTCACTGGGCAGCATCACCTTGTGATGGATGAGGCTGAGCTGATGGAGAATTGGAAGAGGCAAGAGCTGCCCTGTTTGCACCTCATCTCCCCCAGCACTCTGCAGATCTGCCAGTACAGCAGGACCCTCCACTGTCCTCCTGATCCCTTGAGTGCAGCCTTGCTCAGCACTGGCTTCGAGCTGCAGAGCCAAAGGTTAGTGCAGCTCTTCCAAATCAGCCATGGCTCCCTCCCACACTTCACATCTGAGCAGCAGCCTCCAATTATGGCCCGAAGATGCTGCAGGAGCCTCACTGAAGGGTCATTATTTTGTCACCAAGGTGACAGTTTGTTACCCTGCCAGTTGTCTGGAGTGCAGCAGGGCACTTCACGTACAGCTGACGTGGGTTAGACACCTTTTAGTGCACAGACTGGAAAGCTGTATCCGTGGTCCTTGCCTGCCCGAAAAAACAGGTCCTAACAGTTGCATCTGTGACGAGGCTGCTTTGAATTGGTGACTTCTGCAGCAGTTGTCTGCTTTGTCCCTTTTCTGCTTGAAAAAGGGGACGTGAAGAGAGTTGTCCTGATTTGGAAGTGCTTTTGGAAACGTGAATCTTCAGAAGGCGCTGGGAGATAGGGAAGTGCTGTTCCTGTTTCTCAGATGGGTAAACTGAGACGTGGCACAGTGACTTGTGCAGAGCTGCCAGAGGCCACCCAGGGATCTCCTCTTAGACTGAAACCAGGTTTCTATGTTTATATTGACATATATTTATAATAGATGTTCTCCAGACTGTCCACTATGGATTTATACTGCAGGTCATGAACCTTTGGGGATGCCAAGTGTAGGTTCAGGGTTTTAATTCTTCTTGTACGTTAGATTTTTATGATGCACCTCAGTAACTAATGCTGAAGCTGCTGCTTTGCCAATAGCTAAGTACTAAACAACCATCCCTTGCTACAGGGGAAAGAAACAACATCTCTGCTGTGTGCCTTTTGCTCTTCTTCAGGGCTGGATTATGTGTGTAGCATTAAAGTTGTGTTGCACATAACATCATGTTAAGCATTTAACAACTCTCATTGCCACAGGTTGTGTTTTGGAGGAATCCTCTGCTGTCTCCTCGCAGGAGGGATGAGATTAATTTCAAACTCTGCTCCTTCCATTTTAAGCACAGGCTTTGGCAAGGGCTGGGTAAGACTTTGCCTTGTCTGCCTTTGCTCCTGTGCACCCCCCTCGTGCTCCCTGCAGTGTGTGGGGCAGAGCTCCCAGCAAAGGAAACCAGTGGAAGAGGAGCCACTGGGAGTAAAGCAAGCTCTGCCCTCTGCCACCTCTCGGAGTTGTTGGTTAATAAAGGTACCCTCAGCCTGGGGAGTGCACTGTAATCCTGACGAGTCACTTAAAGCAGTGTAGGCAGTTAAAGATTAATTTTGCATGCAGTGACCTCTTTATTTTTAACTGCTTTTGCCTCCTGCATCTTTAGAAATAACAAACAAATGCTCCAACCCCCTTGGAAAGACAATGATTTCACTGGGGCTGTGGACATGCCATACATTACATAAATATTGGTGCTTACATGCCTGCTGGTTCTTTGTCCTTGGATGCTGAGCCCTCCAGCCCCGCTGGTCATGTTTCATAAGAGCCTGGGAGGAAACACAATCAGCATTTAAGGCACTGATGTCACTTATGGGTCAAAACTGCTTCTATAGCTCAGGCTGCTTAGATGCATAGATCTTTATTAGTGTGATCAGACTGGTTTATTTGTTACTTCAGTTTAGCAAACCACAGCTGCTGTTGCACTCATCTTGAGCTTTTAGATGTCTTTGTGTTGGTTATTGCAGGATGCAGAAGAGCTTTACAAACACAGTTCAAGCCTTGTGTCATCTCTGGAAGTAACAAAGCCTAATCCCTTTGAAGGCAGGGGGACGTAGAGCAGTGATGAACAGGGAAGCTGTCCTTGTAGCACACTTGATGTGTTGCATTATGCCCCTTCCTCCCTCAAGGCTTCTGCACGTGGACAGCAGTGTTCTCCTCCCGCGATGCAGTCATGCTGCTCTTTTAGCTCAAGTAATGGAGTATTGTGTTAAGGAGCCGCAAGTCCCAGTTTCCAAACCCTGCTGCTGCCTGGTGTTGGAGGTAGTTTTAATTTCCTGAAGACTACATGAAGCTCCAGTGGAGCTCGGAGTTGTTCTCTGCTTGTTTCTGCACCTAGGCCACACTTCCTTGCAGAGAATGAAATCTAAATCTCTACGTGATCTAACAGTTGTTTCTTCAAATCTGAGCAGAATCAAAGAATGAAGAGTGTGTGTTGTTAGAGCAGTTTGAGAGGCTGAAATACCGACTGAGGCAGCTGAGGGCAGAGAAAGAGGGGGTTTTATGGGGTTTTTCTAGAGTGTATAATGTGTTAAATTAATCTTTGCTAGCAGAGCCTTTTAAATGAACTCAAAGTAATTGTGTATACGTGCTGCTGTAATTGTAAGGTCACTACCCAGATACAGGCCCCAGAGAGGATAATTTTTGGTGCATTATCTCACTCCCTGGATCAAAGATCCTTTATGAAAAACTGGGATGTATGTGTAAGATAACTGCAGTGTAACCTGCAGGAATGTGGGGCTGCGGGAGAGCCTGGTAGACTTGTTTAACCTTTGACTGCCTCTTGGCTCAATGGCCCTTGCATACTGCTACTTCATGGAAAAAGTTCTAAATATAGTTCTCGTTTGTTGTTGAATAATGACTTTAGAGGGTGGATGTTGGAGTTCCCAGCTCCTTGCAGGGCTAAGCAGTGCAGGAGCTATGTCCTGTAAATGAGACCATTAGTGAGGATTGAGGTCAGTAATGCTGCTGAGCACTGCCACAACTGACTTGTTGATTTATTTGTGCAATATTCTGTTCAAAGGCCATCTTAAAAAGCTCCCTAAGATGAAACCTGAGGCTTGGTTTTGCCCCTAAATGATGATGGTGCCTTTCCAGTCCCTTTTTGCCCGGTGCAGATCAGCTGCCAGGCGCAGGACCTCACTGTCTGTACATCTGCTTGTAGAGCTGGAGGGATTTTGGAGGTAAAGAGAAGGGGCAGGCAGTGTTTTAGGCAAAGGGATCAAAATGATCATCTTTGCCTAGAAGAGAAGAGCAAACCTACAGGAAAGGGAAGAATTCACCCAGAAGTCTGTGATGAAACTGGGGTCTGAACCTCTTGCTTTTCAGCAGCAAGTCCTTCAAGTGGACGTTCAAAACCCCTCTTGGTGTTAACCACCCAGTGAGTGGTGAATCTGCTTCCTTTGTTGCTCTGTTTTCCCAGAGCTTTTACCTTAGAAGACCCTGCCATCTTGAACAATTTCCCTGTATAATGCTCGCTCTGCTGCTGTTACATTTCACTAACTTTCACTTGAAAATCAGATGCTTCCCTATCTTTTCTTTTTACTTCCTTATACAGCTTTTCCCTGTGCTGTAGCTCATTAAATTGTGCAGCTGTGTGTTATTTAACATCATAAAGCGCTTTAGAGATATCATTCATAGCAAAGGATACAAAATGAATGTGCATTGTAATTCCAGTCTCGAGGTAGCAAACTTCTCTGTGGAGTTGCGACTTTAACTTTATGGCTTTGTAGAAGCCCTTCTCTTTATTTAGTGCTTTTCTGACTCGTAATGATTTGTGTGTAAATACGTTTATGATGCAGTTATTAAGTAATCTGTATAATCATGTACATTAATGTACATGCACGAAGCTGTATGGAAAATGTCAGTTGTTTTTCTTTCCCCCAGTTCAGCAGTGGGTGATGTGCTGAAGCAGGCTGCTGCTGGCTGGCACAGCCCACGGGTACATCCTGACCCGTGCTCAGAGGGTTCCTGCTCTGCTGCAGGCCGATGCAAACAAGAGCAAGCACCAGCCCATGCCCTCCGGGAGGCCGGTGTGCTAATGCCAAGGGGCTGACCTCGGAGGCAGAGGAGAGGGCAAAGCTTTGCTTCTCAAGTGGTTGGTACTGAGAGTGTTGGGAGCCTGGCAGCACAGGTTTGGAGCAGCCAGGCCAGCTCTTCTCTGTTGTATTGAGGGTTTGTAACTCAGGATTGAAGTGTAGCTGGCTTTTGCTCTGCTTTCTTTTCCCTTTCTAAAGCAGGTTATTGAGCATTTGTGTGTCTGGGTTTTCTCATCTGAACCACGGAGGTCATGTATTTCCTCCCCAGGAACACGGAGAGCCTCAGTTGATGTCAGTCACTTAGGAAGCTGGGGATGATACAATTGGCTCTGTCTGTATCTGATTTTCTTGATGCTGGTTTTGTGTGTGTGTGGTTTGTTGTTGTGTGGGCTTTTTGTTTGTTTTTAAACTCGAGTGCTCATTTTGGGGCCTAATTGTCATTGCTTCTGCCTGGATCCTGGATCCCTGTCAAGGAGCTTGCTGGTAGCTCTACAAAGCTGCTGGAGAGCCGGGATGCTGGTACTGGAGCCCGCAGGGAGCCGCAGGGATGGGGAGGCAGTGAGGGCTGGTGCTGGGAGCTGCAGCCTTGCTTGCTGGCAGGGAGGTGAACCAACCTCTGCTGCCTTCAGTGGTGCTCAGCCTGGGGTGATGGGGGAACCGGGCCAACTTGTTTGGTGCACGTGTACAAGCTTGTGTGGGGCAGTGGAAGCAGCCGATGTAGAAGTGCGTCCCAGGGGGCACAAACATGGTGCTCTTGAGCGTGTGCTTGCTTGTGTTTCCATGAGGGATGCATTGTGGATCTTCTGCCCAACAGTGGTGGGTGGGAAATGGCTCTTCCCAGCTTCACCGTGTGCATCTGAAAGCTGCGTGGTCCCGTGTATGTTTTGCAATGGATGTAGGATGCCTTTAGGAGCATCCTTGTGTCTTGCAGAACATCCCAGTTAATGCCTTTTCACAGAACCCCTTAACTAATCATTAGAAGCATTTTTCTCCTTTTCTTTTTTCATGTAAGTATCCTGGCCAAAGCAAATAGGATGAGGAATTAGAGCAAGCTGAGGCTGGTATAACGTACTAACCCGTGACTCTAACAGCAATTAATGCAAAGGAATGAGCGTTTTACAGTGCCCTGCAGTTATCCTTACTCCTGGTGGTAAGCTGCAATAAGCCTGGTATCTGTGTGCTCACCAGACTAACTGCCATCTTTATTGCATTACATGGTTTATTGCTCAGTTTCTCTTCTATTTCCAGGCTTCTTTCAGGCTACTCTCCTGCCCCTTCCAGAGTGACCCCCAAAGAACACTGTAGTTGGTGCAGCTGATTTTTGATACAGTTGGGTTCTGATGCTTGTGCACTGCACAGCTCAGTGTTGGACCATATTGTTCTGCTGCCAGGGTTGGAGGTGGCTGGGACAGCCTGTCCTCTTGGAGGGGCGAGGAGATGCTGACTGTACCCTGTTGTTCTCCAGTGCTTTGTCTTGGACTCCTTAACTTGTAGTAAGTTTGGGGCAGAACCTGTAGATAGAATAGCACACGTGAGCTTGTTTTGGCTGTGCACCCACGAGACAGATAAGAGCAGAGCTGTTGGTGCTTCCCTAATAGAGGTTACCATGTTTAGCCCCTGAGTCTTACCAGTGTTTATATGCAGAGGAGGAGATGGGAGGGAGCCTGAGCTTTAGGAACTTGCTGCACATGTATAATATTGATGAGTGAAGACCATCTGTGTGAAAACTTGAAGAGCTGAGCTCTCCAGGCAAGAAGAAGAATGTGTAATGTAAAACACTGTTACTTAATACATTTTTTTGCTTGGAAGCTATAGTCAACACATGCTGTAATAGTTCTCACTCGTGTGATACAGTAGCAGCGTGACACTTCAGATTTATTACTTTTGGTTTCTCTTTAAAGAAACCCGGACTCTGGAATCAGAAGAATGCTGCTTGCTCTTGAGCTACAGAAGGGAAAATGTTTCAAAATGACATAAATCAAAAATATATTAAAGGCCAGCAAAAGAGATGAAAAGTGTTTTGGAAGATTGTCTATAATGTTTGGCAGAAGAGCCGAATGTGCTGTGGTTTTTGGCTGAATCTGTAGATGTGAAATACTCCAGGGTCCATCTCCTTGAAATGAGCTGGTTTTATGTATTTTCTATATAAACCCCAGCAGTATTGGTGTGTGAATATAATGTATGTGTTAGCGTGTGTATAATTTGTCAGATATATATTACATGATATAAATTCATGTACAGTTTTACATAGAATATTGAGTTAGAGTTACTTTTGTAGTGCACAACTTGCTGGATACCTTGATCTCAGCCAACACATTCCTGTATCCTCCTGTTGACTCCATGGCTGGCAGTCCATAATTTTTCATGTAGATTCATTTCTCTCTGATCCACACATCTGTAGATAGACTTTATAACAAGCATGTTGCTGTATGGATGGGCTAAGCCATTTCCTGATGAACTGCACCTAATTCCTGGGAAGGTGCTCTGGGATTGAGGGGAGCTGGCTTTAGGGGCTCGCCTGTGTCCTGGAGCGGCCGGATGGGAGGAGACAGGCCAAGTGGACCAGAAGGAGCTGGCTTTGTGTGTGTTTGCTTTCAGTGAACTTCTTCATGACATGTTTCTTCCCCTTTTAATGCGTGTTTAAGTTCAGTTCTGTGGTTGTGCTCTGTGTAACCAGCTCACACCACAAAGGACATAGTGTGGGATAATCACTTAAAGCCACTGCTTCCTCCTCTGATGCTTTGGCCTTCTGCCTCTGATTTCGAGGAGGATTCTGACATTATGGGCAGTCACTCTCTGACTGTGCCCATTTACATTTCATCAGGATTAGTTGTTTCTAATCAAGCTTCTATAGCCCTTCCTCCTGGATGGGGGATCTGGTACGATCACTGCCCCATGACTCATGCATTACAAGGCTTTTCCCTTCTTCCCTTTTTCTCCCTAAATGGAGACTGAAGTTTTGCAGGGGAAGAGATTTGAACCCTCATACCCCAGTCACTTCAGTGACCTTATCTGGCACAGTTTGCACTCCTAAACAGGACTGCAGACCTAGGGCTCAGGTCATCTTACAGAGATCTCCGCATTTCCATTTTATGTGTCTGTGCATGTAACAGCTCCTAAATTGTTACTGACGCTGCTCAAAGTGTTTATGAGGGGCTGACACTTGAAAATGATCCATTAGAAGTGAGTAAAGTGATGTGAAAACAGTGATGGGTTTGGCTTCCAAAATGAATCTCCAGGCTGACCCTCTGGGCATGGCTGCTGGGTTTGGAAGTGAAGGTGCTGGAGAAGATGGAGCCTTCTTCCCATCTGCAGATCAGTGCAGACTGAAGCCAGCAGTGGTGAGTATGTGGATGTGAGTGTGGTGAATGAACAGACTCCAAAATAGCATAGACTTACCTTAAGACTTTTATGGTAGAACATAGCCAGTGGTTAATACCAGTAAGGAGATGTGTTATGATGAGGAGCCTGTACACCTTGACCCCATTTCAAGGCTGTTGGTGCAGCATCTCCCACTTTGCTCCGAGTTGTACCAAGCAGTTCATTATAAAGCTAGGCTCTAACTCTTTACACTTATTTCCTTTCTGCTATAACTCTTTCTCAAGGTGTAGCAATGCTCATAATGCTCTGTAGTTTTGCTGTTTGCAACGGGGCCATAACAACTAAAAGCTACATGTAAACAGCTTTGTTGGCTACTTTTGCTTTCCTTGCTTATATTGTACACCTTAAATGTGCTATTTCTTTTGGCATAATGGCAAAATCGCTGCTTATGGGAACTGCTGTAGATAATACAAAAAGCTCTTTGAAAAGAGCTTTATCAGAGTACAAAGTACTTGGAATTGAAAGCCCCTAGAGGGTTGCTTTATTTTCCCCCTTCATTCAAACTTGTAGTGGTGCAGGATCGAGATACATCATGCCCTATTTTCAGCTGATTTGCATGTTAGAGAGAAAGGAGTAATTGGTGTTTAACCAGAACAAAAGAGGATCTGTTTGCTAAAAGAAAAAGAATTCTTGAAGTAGACCCTAATACATATACTGCCTTTGTCTCTCCTCTCATTAAGGATTGAATAGGATGGCCTGGTAATTAGAATGTGGAAGGCATTGCTTTGGTGTTGATGCTTTTTGAGCTAATTGGTTTGAAAATTATATTTGATGTAGCTCTAAGGGATGTTGGCACAACACCTTCTTGGGACATGGACATCCTGTACTCCATTCAGCTGCAGGAACAGGCACTCTGAGGCAGGGATTTGTCTTTTGGGTCTTGTATTTATTAAACCCATATTTACCTTCCCAGTTGAATACACAGGATGCATTGTCACATGTAAGTCATTCATCTCTCGCTGGTATGAAAACCTTGAAGTGACCTTGGAAAGAGATTAGCCCCTCTTTTCCCAAATAAGTACTTAGACCTCAGCAGAGCAGAGATTGGAGCTAAACTGGGTTTGGAATTCTGCCTTTCTGCATTCTTGGAAAGGTTTTGTTGTTGGTGCTTGGTTGTTCTTTTGCTTTTGTTTTGACAAAAAGGTTGAAACAAATGGAGTTCTGGAGCAGGCTGGAAGAGGAGGCAGGTCTGGAAGCATGAGAGGGGTTGCTTTGGTCAGTGTTTATGCTCCTCCTCTTCCGATGGTGAGGACTCTAGGGAGATGTTGATTGCCTTTGTAGATCCTTCCCTTAAATGCTGAACTGGGATTGCTTTAACCTGGAAACTTGCAGTGAGAAACTTTAGAAACATAATTTGGATCTCTTGGAGTTGCAGAGGGAATCTTCGCTTTGAACAAGCCCATTGAGAGTGCTTCTGTTTCATATCCCCTACATGCACAATGGACTTGGGGTGGGTGGAGGTGCTGGGAAATTCAGAGAAGGAAGATGTCTTGCTTAGACCAAGAGATGAAGAGTACTTATTTGAGAAGCAGCTGTACAGAATAGCACAAACCCAAGCAAGATGGAGTGTTGTACATAAATGCTTTCACACTTGGTATTCATCCAGCACATGGGTGGCTCAGCGGGGTTTCCTGGCATGCCATTCCTCCTTGGCTGCAGTTTGGATATCCCCAGTGGCACCACAGTGCTGCTGCTGAGGTATCCACAGCACCTGCAAGTGCATTGGGGTGTGTGTCATCAATAGCATCTCCATAAGATGGAGCTTGGAGGAGAAGGGTAGGAAGAGAAACTTGAAAGACCACACATATATTGGAGGCCACAGTGCCGATACTTCCTTTTGTTCCTTTCTTGGGGTTCTTCCTGTGTAAAAGTGGGCCTAAAAGACAGAAGGTTTATCAGGGGTTAAACAAACTGAAAACAAAGGCAGGGTGTTTCTGGTCAGAGTTAAAACAAGATGTTGTGGATTGACTCAAAATGAAACTTTTCTTCCTTTTTCTTTCCCCCCTTCCCTTTAAGTTTTGCCAACAGCCGAAAACATGTTTGTTTAATCACAGGCAGGCTTCTCCTCCCGGTTTGTTGGTTCTGTTTTGTTTTCAGTTTAGCCAGCAAATTGCAAAATGAAACTGTTCCGCCAGTGCTGCTTCCAGTTGGGATTGCTCCGAGGAAGCCGCGTGCATCTCCCTCTCACACTTTCTCTAGGAACCATCAGAATACATTCACTGATGAATACCTTGGAAATTATAAATGAACCATATGGAAGTGTTTCCCTTTAAGTAACTTGTATGTTCTGATGATAGCTAATCCCCCTAAAACGTGTTTTTAATGACCAGTTTGCTTTCACCTGGGGTCATTAATGCTCTGAAAATGGCTGTTAACTGCACCAAAGACACAGTTTTTTGCCCAAGGAGGAATGCTGCTGAGCACCATCTTTAATGGTCTAATAACACTTTATTCCTGCCCTACCTTCCGGATACGCTGGCTCTGTTTTTAATGGCTGTGTTGGAGAAAACCTGTTTATTTTCTGTCTGCTAATGACTGATCTTGCAGGCTCCGGAGTGAGCCATGTGCAGTGTGCGGGCGCTGAAGCAGTGCCATGGGGCTGCGCAGGGACCGGGTGCGGGGCTGCGATACTGGGAATCATTAAGTCCTTAAGGAACATTTAAACTTCAGACCAGGGGCTGTGGTAATTCTCCTGCCTCCTTCTGCTTAATTTTGGTGCTAATTTATTGCTTCTCTATTCCTACTTCTATCACCTACATGCAAATGCCCTGGCAGCCTGCTTTATGGATAACACTTAAAATATAATGGTGCAATAATGGCTGGTGAATTGCAGTGGAGATCTTGCTGAAGTGCTTGCAGTATCCGCATTAATTTCAAATGAATTAATTGCAGTTAATACTATTGTATTTAAAACCTGTCAGAAGCCATAAGGATGATTGGGATGTAAGTGTAAAACGTTATTTCGGAGCAGCATCAACATGTTTTAAAATAGCAACATGTGGTGTTAAAGCGTGCCTGACCTAATGGCCATCACCATCATCTTTTGTGCGAAGAAGAGATGAATCAAAAGTATCTCATTGAGGAAAAAGAGAGGCCTTAAGCCCATTCATATTTATCCTTGATAGCAGTGAGCTCGTTCCTTACCCCAGTGCTGTAGTTAAGCGCAGTGGCAGGATGAAGGAGGGGGTTTATCCGGCTGGGCTTTGGATGTTATTGATCTCCGGTGCTTGCACACGCTGCTGCTAAACCTCATCTGTCACCAGTGGGTGGTTCCAGCACAGACGCAGCAGAAAGTGAAAACAGACTGCATGGAGCTATGAAAGAAGCATTTATTTCGTGTTTATTTCCAGACCCTCAGAACAAATTGATGCTATGGCAAATGTATTTATTACTCAGCAGTTAATACTTTAAACCAAGAATGTCCCAGTGCCTTTTGCTTGAGTCCTTGCGGGTGATGCCTTGAGCGTCTGCAGCAGTGCTGGGAATTTCCCCCTTGGGCATGTGTCTTTGCTGAGAGGGTGAATTGGGTGGTTGGTACCTGTGTAAGCCTTCATGGGATGAGCTGACACTGATCAGAATGACGAAGCCTGCAGTACTGCTGGAGGGATTGCAGGCATATCCCAGCACTGCTCCTGTGCTGTGCGAGAGGCCGGGATGCTCCTCGCCTCCGGGAATGAGACACAAAACCGCCTGTGTGGGTACGGGCTGGAGCTGCACGAAGGTGCTGCGGAGTCGGCAGCGCTTGGTGATTCACCCTGCAAAGTGGGTGAGAACGGGATGTGGGCTCCAGGCTCTGCGCTTCCCACTGCCCCCGCTCCCGCAGGGCCCCGTGGCCCAGTTTGAGCACCCTGGGAACCGGAGGGAAGTGACTTAACCACCAAGAGATCCGCAGTGGCGCTGCAGGGAGGATGCGCCTGTGCCATGGATCGTCCCTATGATTGCTCTTTCATAAGTTGTTGATGCTGCAGCACAAGTGTGACCCTCCTGCGTGTCAGCTCCTGTCCCCGTGCAGCATCTGCTCTGCTGGCTTGGTCCCATCCACACGACCAGCCCCAGGTCCTACTGCATCTTCATCACTGCCCACAGTGAATGTTACAGCTGAAACCCTTTCCCAGCAGTTGTTGGTGAGGATCAGGGGTCCTTAAAGCTGGACTGGTAAGGTCGAAAAAGAAGTCTTTAATGTGAGGCAAGCTTTATTTAGTGCTTCCCCCAAGGTAAGAGCAGTCAAAGGCTAGACCCAAGGATGTGGTAGGATGTGGGCAAAAGGCCTCTACTCTGCTGCAGCTTCAGGAGACCTGGAGGTTCAGAAGAGCAGGGAGTAAGAGCAAGCCACTGCTGATGTTCTGTGACCATCATCTCATTCTGGCCTCCTGCCACACCATCAGAGAGGGCTCCAATCCTCACAGGTGGCTTAGAGAAACAGGCATGTGCCTTCTTCCAGCTTACACTTGTATTTCTGTTTTAGTTCTTGGTGTCTGGCTCTGAAGAGCACTACACCTGCAGGTTGTCCCCGATGGTGGAAAGCACAGGGTACAGCTAACAGGTTAAGACAGCTGTGTTTTGTTCATCTCAAGCATGAGTTCTGTTTGATGACCTGTAGATGTAGTTTCCATCTGACACAAAGGTAGGGGTTCCAGGGCACATCTCTTTCTTTTAAACACCCAAGCAAACCCCCTTGATGTGTTCCCTAGTTCAGTAATCAGTTTCCATGGTCTCTAAAACTGTGCTTTAGCTGGTTTAGCTGCATGTCTCAGTACACAAATGATTTATAAAGGGGGGAAAAAAGGATGTGTTAACGTTCAGTGAGTGATACTCTGCTGAAGTCACTTTGTGCTGCTTGTCTTAGATATGCTTAAGTGTTTGGACCTCCCTTTAACAAGGAGTTTGACTTCATTCTTTAAAAGGAATGGCAGTTGTACTGTTAAAAGCTTTTTATTGGTGTAGGTTTGTATGTGTGTTTACATTTATATGTAAATGTAATTATTTAGTGGAGATTAGCAGTCAATTGAGGCTCTATCTTTCCATTTGGTGTGTTACTAGTCATTTGCAAATTCATTTCAGTGCAGGCCAAAAATTCTGGTTACCATTAAATATAATACATGGAGTGTTCCTGATGCACCATTTCCTCAGACAGCCCTTCTGCTGCGAGTCTTACCTGATTTCCTAAATGCAGCAGGGAGTTTATCATAGTCTTTCCTCTGAATCCATCCTAATGTGATAGTTTGGTACCCACTTCCTCATGAAGAAACCCAGGCTGTGGAACGTGCTGAAGCCCCAGATAACTGTTGAATCAGTTACCTGGTAGTGGAGATGGAGAATTACATGGGTGCATCTGAGCTGTTAACATGCGTGTGGTGTTGGGCTCCTCTGTGTGGATTTCTTGGATCTGTTGGCTGGTGGAGTTTCTTCATGGTCAAAGAGCTGTCCCATTGGCAGCACACTGTGGTGTGTGTTAGTGTCACCTCCCTCCTGTGGCCGAAGACCAAGTGGCTGCTGGGCTTGGTCCATATGGTGCTCCAGGAGGGATTAGAACCATTCTGCTTCCTCCACTCTCCTTGCTCTGCAGTGAGAATAGGATGTGGGGCCTGAGGGTGTCCTGGCTCCCTGCTGTAACTGCATCATTCCCACTAACTGAAAAGAGCAGGTTCTTTTAATGAAAGCTTCCTCCTATGCATTCCTGAGTGTTGTTTCAGTTTGCAGCTCCTCAGGCTGGAATGCATCCAGACACCAAGTCCTTATGTTTCCTTCGTGTCCCCAAACTCTCTTGCAAGCAGTTTGCATTCCAGCACTGCTCAGTTGCACTTTGCTCAGTGGAAGGGAGGAAGGTCCATGTGGAAGCGTATGCTGATGTACACATGGTGCTAGTAGGAGCTAATTGCAGTGTGGATGCTTGGCTTCCTCCAGGCAACCAGAGCAGGATATTTCTGTTGTAAGATCCTGTTGGTTTAAGGTGAGAGGTAAGTCAGAGCTTGCTCTGCTTGATTTACAGCTGGAATCTTGGTTTGAGGTTTGGTGGTGAAGAACTGAGGTGCTCGGGGGGATGGGATCAAACCCAATGAGCTGAAGGCTGTTCCTTTAAGAGTTGTTGCAAAAACTTAGGAAAATAAACTTTGCAGTTCGCTAACTGAAAATAATAAAGGGAAGAAACCCTCCAGGGCACTGGTGAGGAGCAGCATGACGTGTCATTTGATGGCTCAGCCTTTAGCAAACACTACAACATCATAGGCAGCTGTAAAGGTTTGTCACCATGTCCCAAGGGCTGGTTTGTTGGAAATACATGAGGTTCCAGGTATCAGAGCATGCTGATCCGTCTTCTGTGTTGTGTAACAAAATCAAGAGTGGAGGGGGAACGACGCTGGGAGGGGAGACTAATAAATCCCTGTCTGCCCAGGTACGAGGTTTCCACTCCTGCCCCATTGTGGTGTGAGATGTAAATGGTTCTCAAGCCTCCCAGAGGAAGTGTTCCCTGCTTGCATCTTGAGTTTGGGCCTTCCCTTCCCAAGCTGGTGGGATATCCTGGTTGCTTTTCTCCATGTGTTTTGTAGCTGCAGCGTGGCTTCGTGATGGAAACGAACCTCACGCTGAAACAAAGCAAACCTGTACACAGTTCTCACCGCATCCTTCCCAGGGCTTTACATGGCTGCGTTCTAACCTTGGTGACAGCAAACGCTCCGTGTTCTGAAACCCTCCTCATTTGTGCTGTGAGGAAACAGACATAAAAATAAAATGGGGCTGCACAGAGACACTGGGTTCAATTCTGACTGCTCAGAGAGGGCTGCAGCTGGTGACGGAGCAGAGCAGCACATTGGGTCCTTGTCAGAGAGATACCTCCTGAGAGCTCTGGAGCTGTTCCCTCCACCGCATTATCATCATCATTATTGTTGTTGCTGTGATTATGATTATTGTTATTATTGGTGTTATTGTTATTACTGTTATTTGCAGTTCTGGTGAGTGAACAGTTCAGGACAGGTCAGGTGCTACATGGAGGCTGACCTCTGCTCACAGCACAAGGAGCCAGTTCTTGCCCACAGGCCTTGTTGCACATTGCAGTGGCAAGTGGAATGCAAAGCTTCCTCCTGTTCTTGCCTTCCTTTGATGAAAACACTTGAAACACCTTTTAAACTCTGTTTTAAATGCTCTTTTATAGCCATGAAATACACCCTTATGTGGTTTTCAGGGCTGTTTAATTTTTAAAAGCCCTCCTTATTGCTGCTGCATGAGGAGAAATTTTTAGATTATGGGCAGAAGCAAATGTGACATTCTGTTCTGTATTAAAAGTTAATATAGGGCAGAATGGCAGACCAGGAAAAGTGTCTTGTCTTTTCTTATACCTCCTTGTAATGTAATTGACCCCTGCTACCTTTGCAAGGTCTGGCACTCCAGCAGTGGAAGCCGACTGCCCTGGGGTGCAGCGCGAGCGCGGTGGAAGGAGTGTGCCCAAGCAGAATATATACAACTTGCTGCATTGGAGGCTTTTAAAGCAGGTCAGTTAAAGCATGTTGTTGTCTGAAGCAAAGCTTGAGGCACCGGATTTGGGCAGTGAGGGAGGTGAATCAGGTTCCCTGTGAGGGCAGAGCAGGGAAGGCTGCTTTGCATGGATCTAGAGGAGTGAATTCAGCGCCAGGCTCAAAGCCTTGTTAGTCTTGACTGCAGATGGGTACCTGGCTGTGAGGACTGACCCCTAGGCCCTTGAGTACAAACCATGTTCTTTGTTACTGGGAGCTATAATATAGCTGCTGTGCCCTGACTGATCTGAAAAGTGTGCCTCATGCTGCCTCCAAGTCTTAGCCCTGAGTTGGTTTATGTCCTCATCTCCTACAGGAATGCTTTGGTCTTGTGCTGACTTTGGGCATAGCAGACTATTAAAAATAACAAATTAATTCAGATTGTGGTGGTGGAAACAAGGTTTTCTCTAGGACAGCTGTTGTCACCGTAGAGATTGGTTAAAAACCTTTGATACCATGAAGTTGGAGAGAAGATTTGTAAAACACAAAGGTAGGAGACATCCAGGATGGTCTCAGCCTTCTGGAAGACAAAACACAACTTTGCCATAATCCTCATGGTTCCCTTCCTGCCCTGGTAGCATTAAGTGAAATCTCTCTCCAAAGGCTTTCTGCAGGCCCTGGGATGTTGGGAGTTGCATCTTCCATCCCTCCGAGTGGTCCCTCCATGCTGGAGCTGTGGGGAGGGCAGCCCAGCAGCTTCCCTTGGCCCTGCATTAGCTGTGTGGCCTCCACCAGAGGTACCAGCTGGGGCTGCTGCTGAGCCTTAATTATGCACTTGTATTTTTCTATAAAATGCATCATAAAACCTGTCATGCCTCCTATTGGCTTGGAGGAGTTGTTCTCCCCTCCAGTTGTGGAATACCCACAGCAGGAAATTGCCTGGGTCTGTATTATTGTTGGAGCAGCGCTGGGCAGCCCCACAGCTTGCTAATAAATATTTCATAACCTATGAAGGGGTATTAAAATAATTCACATATCTATGTGACTGACTGTCCTTGGCCCAAGCAAATACCCAGAAGCTTTGGTTCTGTTCTGGGAGCTCTCTTGGCATGCCACTGGAATGCCCTAAGTTGTAGACCCTACATAAACAGTGACTTGTTCTTGTTGGCTTTGAACGTCTTTGCCATTAAATCTGCTTCACTTTTTTTTTAAGCAGTAGTAGGTAAAATGTATTTTTGTGCTTCCACAGCACTTGCAAGGAAGGATTTAAAAATATCAAACATGCATTAATTTAGCATGAGCCCCATCAGGGCTGGGAAATGCTTTTCCCATGTCAGCAGTCAGAAGGGTGGGAGGAGAACCCATGTCTCCACCTGCCTCAGTTCTTGTGTTGTGTTTTATCCCTCCCATTGATATAAGAAATCAGAAGGGGAAGAGAGAGGCTGACACAGCAATCAGCATAGCTGAGAACTGGGTGAGCATAACATAGATTTCCTACAATCTTGTATTTATTTCCAGAATGAGCTTATGCCAGTTCAAATCATGGAATCCCAAACTGGTTTGGGTTGGAAGGGACCTTAAAGCTCATCCAGTTCCAATCCCTGCCTAAATCCACTTAAATCAGCTGCTGCCTTTCAGGATCCCTGCATTGCTGACCACGGTGGGGCTGCCCAGGAGGTCTGTGGGATGGAGCCCCTGGAGCAGAGCAGTTGTGCAAGTCATTTGTGACAGTGGTCAAGCACAGATCCAGAAATGAGTGTGCTGTGTGATGAGCTGAGCTGGGGCTGCTCGGGAGCTCTCATCCTGCATGTTGGATGAGTTAGTTACTGCTCAGTATGGGTAGGTCTGACAGCCCATCTCTCTTTATGGTGGGGTTACTCCCAGCAGCAAGTCGTATGTTCTGATGGTATTTGTAGGCTTTTAGGGCTCTTCATCCTGTTAATTTGACATTATTGAAGTTCTGTTTCGCAAACTGCTGTGAGTTAAAGAGAGAATGACAGCTCAGTCTTTATTTGAGTGCGCAATATTTATCTATGTAAATTGCTAGTATGTTTGCCTTTATCTGGAGATATAAATAGAAGAGATGTATACAAATATAATGAGGCACAGGAAGCTGTTTTGTTTAAGCAAAGCACAGCACATTAAGCCATTATGCCCTGACACTTGTTTGGTGGTGGAAAACCAAAAGGGAAGCATCTCGCTTTTGTTGGGAGACATGGAAGTTGCTGCTTCTTTACACGTGGGGTGTTACGGCTTTAGCACGCTGGAATCACTGGGGTTTCATTATTATTATTATTCCTCCTTTGGGCAAAGACAGAGAAAAGACAAAGGCTCAGAAGCAAGCCCATAATTTCTGCTGGAACTGTGGAAACGCGGTTAGCTGTGCCCCAGCAGGCGGCTGCGGGGCGGCATCGGCAGGAGCCAGCAGCGCGCTCGCTGCAATCAAAGTTAAGTGCAGAGATTTAATTAAATGGCAGCAAGGCTGGCAGCAACTTTGTGAGGCAGCAGCACATTGTCACACCCAGCAGTTCCTTCAAGGAACACAGGCCACAGATGGTGTCTAATTGATAAATTAAGGTTCTGGTGCCTGATTCCGCTGACGTTTAAAGGTTTCTCTTTCCTTAAACAAAACCTTAAAATTGTAAGGGATCTGAAAGCACAAGGAGCTGTGTTTGTGCATTGAGGGATGCGCGCTTGCTGTGTTAAATGGAGAAGGCACTTGAGTTATGTTTTCCTTGTCTGTTTTCCTTCCTGGAATAGGTGCAGCATGTTGTTGGTGAGGTACTTAACTGGAATCCCGGGTATTTAGAGCTCAGCTCCTGTGGACCTCCCCCATGTGCTGGGGCAGGTAGTCACATAATCTCTCACAGCTTTTAACAGCTTTGCACTGTGCTTGTCTCTACCTTAAAGCTCTCTGACAACTTTTGGACCTCATTAGCAGCAAATGGAGATCCTCCAGAGCTCCATAACCTGCTTGGCAGGGCAAGGCTGATCAACAAGGGGACCAAGCCTGGAAGGACTTGGTGACTAAGATCTCACTGCCATGGTCACTTGCATGTATTGCCTATCTATTACATCTATATTGTATATATAATATGGGTATATTATATCTATGTATCAGAACCCCTATATATTTTGGGGTTCTGGGCTGGTTTTATGTTTGCCTCCTTGCTTGGGTGTTGCTGAGAGCTCCCCACCATGTTGTGTTGCTGTGAGGGAGCCCAGAGTCCTGCAGCAAACCTGGGAAAAGCTTCCTATGACATTGTGGATGTCTGTAGCTGAGTAAAGCAAAGCAGCAGGCTCTGTTTTCCCTCTTTTAACCTGAAGATACATCAGGAGTATTTCGTCTCGGTGTGTTTTCGATTTCCATGGGTAAATACAGTTCAAGGTTTAGCACAGCACTTCAGAGGAGGGGACAGAAGAGATTGCATTCAGCTCTTCAAACACACTTTGCATGATGTCCTTTAATGCTGGAGAGGGCCTTCTGCCTGAGCTAGTGCACCTTCCCTCTCAACGTAAGTGCTTTGAACAAAGATGGGAGTTGAGAGAGAGGGCATCGGGCTATGTAATAGATCTATGTACTGTATGTGTGTATGCACACCCGTAAGCGTTAGTATATCTAAACATACAATATTCATTTGTCCCTTGCTAAAAACAGAAGAAAATTGTTGACCTTCCAATGTCATACTTCAGTCAGGCAATTCAGAAGATGCATGCGAGAGGGCAGTGACCATTTCACTGTAGATGGGATGTAAACCCAGGGCACAGATTCCCTAATTGCTCTCCTGAATGTGTTGTGTGTCTTTTTTGGCATTGCCCTTGTGGTAGTAAATTCTCCATTAGCCGGATTCTACGTGATGGAGCTGAATCCGTTCTGAGCGATGGAGCTGAATCAGTGCTTGTTATTTTTGGTTACTAACAGTATACTTGAATTCAGTAACTCCACTGCTCCCTTCCCCCTTTCTCCCCTCTGTGCCTAAATATATCCAGCCAGTCAATCAGCACTGGCAGGCATCAGTGCTATGGCTGTCAGATTGAGTTAGCTGTGGATAGCCTAAACTACCCGCTTGTTTTGGGGCTTGAAAATATATTCAAATAGTGGCATCATCATTTGACTTGCAAATAAGTACAGTCTGGTAATGGGGCCCTTGTATAGAAAGAATGATGCAGCACTTTAGACAAATATATGTCTCCTTCCTGGGAAGCAGATTAGGAATAATACAATGCATGCTGATGTTTATGGCTGCACGCTCAGTGAGCAGAGACCGTTCTGAATTTTCATTAATGGTGGGTTTTGTAGTTTTTAATGGAACAAAGGAAAAACACTGGAAATTAAAGAGATGCTAATGGCTTCCTGGGAAACTTGGCAAACATTTGGGTTAGAGGCAGATCTGCTCCGGTCATTGCTTTCTCTCTTAATTTTCCCCCTCCCTTATCTAGGCTTGTTGGTTGGTTTAGAGCAACACTTATACAAACACATTATCTCTGTTGCTGCTCCTTCCCAAAGTGAGGGACCGGCCTGTGCTGGTGACGGCATAGCTATTGCCACAGCAACCAGGCAGGATGTCACAAATTCAGAAGTGTGATTTTACATGCAGAACAGCAGCAGGAGCAGATGGATATTGGAAACAAAATCCCCACCCCCTCCCTCCGCCGCCTTACACTCCTTCCAAAAGGAATAACAGCGTTCCTCACAAGGTCTCTGTGCGAGCCCTCCTGGATGCAGCAGAACTTCCATGGCTTGTTTCTGTGCTCTTGTTTCATTAGCTTTGATCGTAGCCTGGCTCTGCAGTTAATCCTGGACTTAAAAGTGAACAAACCAACCACCCCTCACGTGGGGCATCCAGACACATTTGGTACCCATCTCGCGTAGAAGTTTATGGTAACACCCACCCACCGTGTGGGCAAAAGCCTCAGGAACATATGCTCAGTCTGTTTGCTCAAAAGAGAGAATATTGGGAACAGACACAGAGAGAGGGGATTGTACTTATCACATGGGATTGGTTCAGTGTCCCAGCTGAAGACTCTCCGGGCAGCTTGCAGAAGTCCCCATGGGATGGACATGCACCAAGTAAAGCTGGGGTGCAGGAGGAACCCAAACAAGCTGTTCTGGGTGCTCCCTGCTGAAGCTTGATGAATGCAGGAGGAGTGAAGCCAGATGTCCACTGTTTGCACATCACCAGGTCATAGGAGATGGTTATTACAGCATCTTCAGATGGTCAGGAACTGTAAGAACGTGTTGGGACACCCCGTGCCTAAAGGGAAGGCAAAGCGGTCAGTGTCCTATGCAGAAGGGTTGGCGTTACCTGGGGAGGGATTGTCCCCACTTGCCCATGGGCTAGTGCTGTGTAGGGTTTCTCCTATAACAGATCCTGTGTTGCTCAGTGTATTCCTTCTGGAATTGCAGCACACGCTGGTGTGTCAGAGGAATACCTGCAGGGTGATGGGTGAAGGCTGAGCATCGAGGTGCAGCACCCGTGCTGCTGCTGACCCCCTTTGTCACAGCCACCCCTGGCCTTGCATTTCCTCCTCCCGTTGAAGTAACCTTGGCACTTGTTTAGGAGCCTGATTGATCTTGTGGTACTGTAACACAAGTGCTCGGGTTTCAGGAAGTGTGCCAGAGCCTCGCAAATGTCAAAGGGATGTGCCCCTGTGGGCTTCCGATTGACGAGAAGCAGGGGACCCTCAATGATCCCTGTCTCAGCTGATTCTGGGTGTTCCTACAAAGCCTTGAACAGCCTCTTCTGTCAACCCTCCATTTACCAGCAAATACGTTGTGGTTGTTTGTGTTACAGCCACTTCCGTGCTGATACAGGAAAGAAACAAGACCTGGGGAGCCCTGGAACCCTGCTTGCTTCCATAAACTGGCCCTGGGGTCCTCAGGGCTCCTGTTGTGGTGGGATTTGTGGGCTCTGGTCTGATGGGCTGAGGCACTCTGACTTGCCCTCAAGTTTAAAGTTTCAAAGGAGTTGGGTGTCCAGCTTGCACTGACTTGAATTTCAGCAGGAGCTGGGTGTCTATTTTTGTCTGGTGGCAGTAGGGTTGCAGACCAAGGCTCCCTGTATCCTTACGTTGTTATTTGACTTTGAACGCACCAGCTGTGAGCCTCTGTACCGTTATTGGTATGGATCACATGGACTTTTAATTAGCTTGGGTGAAGGGAAATTCTGTAATTGATTTAATAGACAAATGTCCCTCTGCTTTCTTTGGTTTATGTGCTGGAAAGATTGTATTAGAAATTTTCTATTACAAGGGAGATTTAAATGAGGTTTTAGGATTTTCTTGAAATCAAAACGTGCCTCTAAACTATCTAGATGAAATGTACTATTGATATTTCACTATTTCAGATAAAGTAGATAATAAACCCAATATTATTATTGTTATTATCATTAGCTTAATGGAGCCAGTCTCTGGTGGTGGAATTGATGCAGTCGGAGGTGACTCAACAAATCCAAGTGCTCTTTGGTTCAGCCAGTCACAAAGCACAGTCCCTTTGCCATGAAGGTTACAGCACATGTTTTATTGCAGAGGGATATAAAGTGTTTTCATCTGCATGCAATAGGGTTTCATGGATGTAGCATCCTGTTTGTGAAATGCAGCCTGAGGTTCATATCGTGGTCATTCACCGAGACCGAAGCAGGAGCCCAGCTCTGCTGGTGATGGCTGGGGTGACTGCTGAAACATGAACAGAGTAGGTGGTAGTGCTGTCAGTCATGTGTCCTCTGAGGCATGGCCAGGATGGGCAGACTGCTGCTGTCACTGTGTCATACGTTGGAGGGTGGTTTTGCTGGTGGTTAATCCATTTACCAGGTTTACCCTCGATGTCCCTCGAGGAGCAGTGCATTGGGTAACAAACTCAGTGTTTGTGCTTTCTGATAAAGGTACTTTCACCATCACAGGCAGACACTGTGAAAGTCAGGCTGTTGTCAAAGAGCAAAACTGCTCCAGGAATGGGCATTTCCTAGGAGGAGATCCCAAAGCTGACAGGTGTTTGATCTGCAGCTGGTTGCAGACTTCAGTCATCCTCTTCTGTTTCTTCAGAACATTATAGGATTTTCTTTTGTTGTCACTTTCACACTAAATTTCCTGTAAATAATGACTTTTTTCTCTTGGAAAAACATAAAACATCAAGCCTGAGAACCCCCCAAGCCTACAGGGCTCTGTCAGAAAGCCATTTAACCTGCTCTAGCCCATGTTGTTCTATAAAGGGCTGTTAGTTAAGCTTCTTGTGCCCAGGAATTCCCTTTTGGGGTATGGAGACATGTTGTCATCAATGCTTTATGAGGTACAGCACTGGTCCTGGTGAGCTTTTTCTCTTGGGAGATGCCCTGATGGATAATGTCCAAAGAAACATTATCCTTCGACTTTGCCTTTTGAGGTTGGTGCTGCAGTCAGGGGATGCTCTCAAATTGGGACCTGTCAGGTACATGTTTCGGTTTCAGGAAATGATCCTTTTCTTTCCCCATTCCCCTTTTGTGTTCCATCTTACATTCATCTGCAGTCCCACTCCCTTCGCTGTCACTTTCAGTCTTCCTCCCAGTTAATTGACTTGGGAGATGATGCTAATTTTCCCTGGTTGGGGCTGCCACCTTTGCTTTCTCCTCATCTCGCATGCACATCCTCTCTCTTCACCTGGCTCCTCTGTTCCTAAAAGTCTGTAGGCAGATTCCCTGTGCCGCACAGGGAGAAACCCAGCACGTGACAGTGGCTTCTGCAACAAGTGGTTGTGTCTCTGTGGACTGGCTTTATCCTGGAGGCCAGGTTTTATTTGTCAGTGCAGACACTACTGTCAGCAGCAGGACTCCTGCTCCTTACCTGTTCAGAGCCTTTGGTCTTTCCTCCTACCTCTATCCCTCATTCATTTCATTTCTGTTGTTCTTCTCTGCATTCTTTTATTGCATGCTGCTTAAAACCCCATAGACTCGAAGCACCTCCAACCTCCTCAGGTAGCTCCATAAGAAATACAGCAACCCTGATATTAATACCTGTTCTATCAGGGATAGGCTGTTAGTGCTGGAAATGATCTCTCTTCTCCCCCAGTACTTTACAGATGAGCACTGAAAAGCGTCTTTATTCAGTTTGACTGTTGCTATTATGTGGCGAGGCATTCAATAAAAGTTGTGATTTATGAGATGTGTGTGGCCGTTGTTGTTTTTTGCTCTGTCATCTATCAGGGAGAGAAAAGCCAGGCCTGATAATTCTTGGCACAGAGCTTTTTCAGTTAAGAATGTCAGCTGTCAGCCTGTCAGGAGAAGTTATTTCCCCGGGTTTGTTTTAAATAGGCAGAGATCCTGGTTCTTGCTGTGCCCTGTTGATAAGGGAGCGCTTTCTGTACTGCTGAAAAGTGTGTCCCATGGCAAGGCCCTTAGTGCATGCCCACTTCAGCTTCCCCAGCTTTGTGTTTTCAGTGTGTGACAGCACTTGATTGCTTAATATAAGAATGCATTCAATGTCTCTTTTGCAGCTTTTCTGTGGGATTTTTCCCCTTTCTCTCTCATTGAAGGCAGTGCCTTTTTTCCCCCAATCTCTGTGACTAGGTGTTTTAAAAGTGGTCTTTTGCAAAATATGTGCACATTAGATAGTCTGGTGTTGCATAAAAGCCCTTTCATATTTTGGGGGCTTTGTGCACGCATAAAGTAGACCTAATTGAAGGCAGAGGCTGTTTGGCACGGATGCGAACACAAGGGGTGGGGGACAGAGGGGAAGAATTGTGTTAACTCAGGGTGATGGGGTTTTTTTTTCCTTATTAGTTATTTGCAAAAACGTCTCAAAAAGTCATTTTGATGCAGCGTACAATAGTATCACAAACTTGTGCTCTGCATCCTAAGTGCCTGGTTAGAGCACAGTTAGAAGCTGAAATCATTCCTCGATTAGTCCCTGGAGTCCTATCTAAGTCTTTAACTCTCAGCATGTGGTCTGTGATTTAACAATGGATGAAGGATTGCTGAACCCGAGCTGAATGTATAACCTGACATTTCCAAACCCGCAGCCCCTTTGCTTTCTCCTCTCCCCTTCTTCCTGGAGAAGATCCATCAAACCCTCGCCGCAGCTGGCAGCGTTATTTGCCTGCAGGGCAGAACTTTGGAGCTGGGAAGACTGGCAGAGCCCGGTTCATGAAAATGGATGGGAAACCACTATCAAACAGAGGCAAGGAAGGTGTCTGTGCAGTTCTTGGGTATTACATTAGGGTTGTAAGTTCTCTTGGAAGGCAGGAGGGAATTGGTCCTGCTGTCTGCATGCAGCTGTGGGTGCAGCTCATGATGACCTCCTTATTCTGATGCTGTAAGCCTTCGTGTAAAAGGAAAACATTTCCCATGCATTAATTCAGTCTGGACAGCTCATTTACATACTTCACAATATTTTAAAGATAGGAGGCTGGAGAGGTGGGATGTAAACCTCTGTGAAAGGTTTTGTTGTTAACCTGTATGAACTGTTTTGATGTACAGCACCGCACACTTAGCTTATAGATGCTCTCGTGGTTCATAGGTTATTTCTGACAAATGCTGGCATGGTCTCCAGCCCTGTGTCTGGCTATGGGAGTCCAGGCACAGGGCTTCTATCTTACACTGAAATTCCCAGTGTGGTCACAGACCCTGTGGTTCCTTGGGAGGAATGGAATCCCCCACCATGCTATGAAAGTGGCTTTCTCTCTGTGTGCACTTTAGGACTTGAAGCTGAGGGACCTGCTGGGAAGGGAGTTGCTGCTTCCCTTCTGGCACCGTATCCTCTGCGTCCCTCTTCTCCTGCGATAGAGTTTAAGCTCCCATTACAGGAGATAGCTCCAGAGGTCTTCAGCTCTGTACCCATATACCAGGCAGGAGGCACATGTTAATGGCCTTCAGATTTGGCTTGAGTCAAACTACACAAGCGGCTGTTCATGGGAAGTTGTCCCAGCTTTTCATGTCCTGCCGACCTGGAAATCCACTCATCCCGGTGACTTGGCCTTTTAATGTGAGCTTTTTGGCAGTGTTATAATGATGTAGGTACTTTCAAGTCTGTAAGTGTATTGAACTGTGATAGTCTTTGATACTGGCAGAGTTCTCATACTGGGGAGGGAGTGCGATTGCAGCCAAATGCTTATTTTCAGTAACAGAATTAGTATTGGAGACCTTTTGGTATTACAGATCAGGTGAGAATGAGTCCCTTCATCATAGCAGGCATTGCTCTGGGAGCCAGCAAGGCACCTACACAGGATAGAGCCTTGGGGGGAAGGAGGGAACCAGCATCCCCTTTTGTGATCCTTCAGGAGGTAGGAAGCTTAAGCCAGTGACCGAAATGCCACAATTCAGTGATTTCTTTGAGCTCTGCAGCTCTTGCAGCCCCAGGGGGGGAAGGAGATGACAGGACTGTCAAAATGACAACAGTTTTCTTTTAATCCACTCCCTGTGCCAAGTTTTGTGAGCGCTGGAACAAGGGGAGCCTAGGGTTTGAGAACAGAGAGGGAGGCACAGGGCAAAAGTGCCTGCGGTTTTGCTGTCCTGATCTGCAGGGACTTTGTTCTTGCTGATCTCACTGGAGGGCCAGGCTCACAGTGGAGGTGTTGCCCAGATGTTCAGATCATTTGCATGCTTGGCTGCCAGGGAGCAGAGTCTGTGAGCTCTGGTGTGGTTTGCTGGCTCCCTGCCTCCTGTCCTGGAGCTTCCCCTTCCACATGGTGTGTTTCTTCCCTCCACATCCTCCCTTTGCAGAGAGGAAGCTGTGATGAGGCCATCCCGAGGATCAGTCAGACCATGGTTGCAGTGCAGGAGCTGACTTGGTCTGGTGGGTAAAGTCTGCCTGAACCCAACAAGGTCTTGCTTGGAGATGGTCTCATTAAAGCCCGGGTGCTGAGTCACTCGGTGTGTTCTGCCATCCAAATGCTAATGTATAAACACATCCGTTTGCACAGAATCTCTTGCCAAGTACTTGGGCTTACAATGTTAACAGCTTTAAATATATTCTTCCTGGAGATAACTGATTTATTAGGCTCCTACCCTTCTGAAGGCAGAGCTAGTCACAATTAACAAACAAAGCAGCATGAGGCAGTTATCATTCTGGGTAATAAATCTCTCAGTGTTGGGTACCACTTGCTAATGGGCTTTGGAAGTGCAACTGTACGTCAGTCAGAGTGTGCCTTCAGCCTGGGCAGCGTGTGTGTGTGGTGCAGTAGCTGTCAATGTGCTGCAGTGGTGATTGCTGTTTGTGCACCCAGGGGGGTGATGGGGGGGTGATGGGCTGGTGATCTGCAAGAGGCAGCCCTGCGGTGGGTGCAGGGTCCATCCCTGCTCCTCTGCTAGTGTTGGGTTGGTCGCATGCTGTGTCTCAGCAGGACTTGTAGGTGTAGAAACCAGGGATCTTGGTTCAGTGGGGTTACTGCTGCAGAAGGGCAGCGGGTCAGTGGTTTCCTTTCTCTAATGAACAGCAGTGTGTGAGCACCAGAGCTCAACGTGCTGTGGATAAATGAGGTGGTTTGATTGCTTCGCTGGTGCTCTTGGGGGGACCCAGAGCCTGGACAAGGAAACTGCACTGGGAGTGGATGCAGGGATTAACTTTGCAGATATCTGCTCTTTCTCCTTTGCTCTCAGGGGTTTACCAGTTGCCCTCAGTCCTTACTTCCATGTTGTTTGTATTGATCCTCCCCACACTTTACCCCCTTTCTTGCCCCTGTGTCTCAATGCCAGCTCCTCTTTCAGCCTGGCATCCTCTTGTTACTCTCGGTCTTGATGGCACATGGCTAAGAAATGAGCCCTCCAAGTTATGGTGGTAGTTGTTGTTGTTATTGTTCCCTGACAGCATCTTTGGCTCAACACTGGTCCAGGAGCTGTTAGTGTGGTTCCCAGCGCTGGGAGAGACTTCTTGCCGGGGTTTGTAAAAGTGATGTAAATGGATCCGACATCCTGGCTATAAAACATCTGTAACATTACACATTTAGTTATGTTACTAGGGACTTGAGTTCATTTTGATGGGTAATATTTTATCTGCTACTTTCCCCCTTCTGAAAGCAAAGCTTTCTGTAGAGGAGGATTTATAGAAATATATTCCCAGCATAAAAAAAAAGCCCTGCACATTAAGATGTTGGGTTAAAGGAGAAATAATGTCTTTTTGTGGAGGCCTTGGCTGATTTATCTCTTGCTTGGTAGTTTGGTGCGACCTTCCTAGCTAGGAACAATATCTTTTTCTTCTTCCTTTAGTAACAATAATGTCACTAACGATGTCTTGCACTATTCCAGCATCTTCAAATGAGCCTTTCAGCAGGTTGGATGTTCCATGAGTGAAGCCTCGTGGGCTCCATTGAGCTGTGGGGGGATATTTTTGTTCTTTCTGTGGAAATCAAGGCACATTGCACTTGATTGTGCAACGTACTCAACCTAATGAGGCTTCCATAAATGATGCGGGTTAAAATGTGTGCCTAAATGCTGAGCCCTGCGGACTCCAGCTGAGCTTCTCCCCAGACTCTTTGATACATCAGCCCTAAGGAGACCTGAAGTGACTTGCCCCACGGTCAAGAAGTGAGCAAACATCACACAAGGGAAGGAAGCTCTTGTAGCTGCACGGTGCTGCCTTCCCTTGGAAAAAAGTAGGAATGTTTCCTGTTGTCTTGCTTCCACTCTTCACTTGTGATGCTGCTCCTCAGGGGCCCTTTTATTCCTAGTCAAGGGTTATTTGATGCGCTTTAGAGCGATAACTGTGTTGCTTTCCTAATGGCTGGTGGGTTCCCTCCCTGGCAAGGGAAACATCTCTCTTTTGTGAAGGTAGGAGTACTGTGATTCCTGCAATTCACCAACCCATTTGTGTGGGGGGAAGAGGAGAGAGGAAACTGCAGCATTTCAGAGAATGGTGGAAGTGTTTCAGCAGCAGCAATAGGCAAATCTGGGCATTTTGCAAGATTTCAGTGGTCTCGCATCAGAGGAGAAGATCACCCTTGTGAAGAAGCCAAGCCGCATGTTGCATAGACATTAGCTTGACTCAGCAGACGAAGTAAAACTTGCTCATCAGTAACTGATTGCCATGTGCATCCATATTATGTAGATGAAATTAATCAAGGCTAAGGGTTAAAGTTTTCCATTTGTTCTTTTCAGAGAAATCATCTGGAGTACGTTGGGAGGGAGGTAAATTGCTTCACGCGTTTCTCTTCCCTTCCTGTGAATTCTCCTTGCTTGAGCAGAACATTATCTAGGATCTTACCAGAGAGCTCTCATCACTGATTTGACAGGGTTATCATGAGGAATTAGTTGATACTAACTTAGAAGTGTTTAAATTACGTTCTGCTTTCTGCACTGTAGAGGCAATAAACTTCTCTTTGGAGTGACCTCAGTGCTTGGAGCTGGGAGAATTTATAAACTCCCCAGGATGCCTCAGCCTCTGCACTGGGCTCTGCTGTCGGGTTTTGTTAAATGCTGCGTCAAACCTCCAAATGCATTTCTCCCTTCTCCTTTCTGGGAGCACATGCTTAAAGAAAGGGTCATTGCCAGCACCATGAAGGCCACTGTAGCTGTAGAACCACATATGTTTGGTTCACGGGCTTGGGAAGCCCATCTGGTTGGTGCGCAGCAGCCTGTGGTTGGACATGGCTTTGTCTGAGCTTCCATGGGCCATTTGGTGCTCAGCCTTGGGAAGAGTTTGAGGCTGGTGAGTAGCACCACAGCTTTTCAAGCATGGGCCTTTGTGGTCAGCTGTCTTTGGAGCCTTCCTCCACATTGACCTTGAGCATGCCCTTGCAAACGTGTTCTTTCACAATTGGAGGACACAGGTTGGGTATGGCACATGATGGTTCTTTCTAGAATAAGGTACAGTATAAACAGGGGAATCAATGAACGTTGTAGTGCTCACTTAATGCTTGTGTCCCCATCAGATACTGCTGTCTCTGGGCACAAAGCCATCTCTGCCTCTTGCCTGCACAAGGTGAAGTTTTGCCAGTAGCCTGTAGATTTAGGACTGGAGTCTTAATTGCTTCCCATTGGGACCTTTGTCCCTGCATTACATGGGCAGTGTAGAATGTAGAACAGTCACTTTGGGCAGTGCTCTGCATCTGTAGTCCTGAGGTGTGTTCAGTTAGAAAGAATTATCCTAATTTAACCTTACTGATGCAGGTTTTAAGCTGAGGAGTAATCAGGCCTTAGAGGAGCTGTCTGCACTCAGCTGATGTGGAGAGCTCCCTTTCTCACCAAGCAACCAGGGGGACTGGAATAGCTGTTCCTCTGTGTTCCCTTCGTCCTGCCTCTTAGCCTTGCTTCTGTCACCCATACAAGAGTTAACTACTAGAGCACGGTGGAAGGGAGCAGCCCTGGGGGCTATGATACAACTGGTTATAGCAGGGCTGGGGGGCTATGCTCTATTCCTGCTCTCTGCAGTTTGGCTCGGGTGGATTTTGCTGTGTCTTTTGATAAGAAGCTTGAAGCCAGGTTCTGCTCTTTCAGCTGGGGCTGATTTTCAGGAGATTGGGTCTGCCATGAAGGGAGCTCTTGGTGAATGGATTGCTGTGCCCAGGGTGCAGGGGGTGGCTTGCAGGGTGCTTTGGGGAGGGTGTGGGATGCTCCCCCTTGTGCCCAGGGGTAGACTGTGGCCTGTGATGGGCTGCTGTTGGTTAACTGTACCTGTGAGTGAATGAAGGGCTGGTCCTCCCAGGGGGACAGACAGGAGAGTTCGGTTTGGTCATGGCTGGGGAGATGAGCAGGAAGGGCTGTGCTGGACCCAGGCCAGGTTTGCTTGTGAAACTCCATGAATGGCTCCGGTGATTGCTGCCAATTCAGTCCATCACCGAAAAACCACTTTGTGTGTTGTGCCTCCTGCTGATGCTATAGTCATGGAGGGAGAAAAGTCAAACACCAACCCAAACCTGACCCTCCCAGAGGTAACAGCAAAACCAGAGACGGCCAAAACAGGGACAAAGGCAATGGTTTTGTTTATGGATGGATACGGAGAATACAACCCATCTGTACTGTCCACAGCAGTCAAGGGAACTGATTTAGCCAGCTGGGAATCTGTGCTGCTCCTCTGGATCAAAGAGCCCTTTCATTCCTGCATACCTTCCTATAGCTTGAGTTGGTTCTCAGGGGATGGCATTAGCTTGCACAGAGGTCAGGCACAAGGTATTTGCACTGGTTAAGTCTTGCTGAAATCCTATTTTGAATACTTAGGCATGTTACATGTGGCATGCAAAGCATTGCTGCCTTTGCACAGGAAGGAGTTCCTCTTGCTGTTGGGGAGCTCGAGTCTAATATTTGCTTAGCTGATGGTACACGGTCAGCAAAACACGTCCATCATTTGTCAACCATACAGTAACGCCTGGGGACAGGGATGGATCCTGGGTGTTCTCTTGGTGAGTGCAGGAAGGATGTCAGCTTTCTGCACATGTTGCTTTGCATCATGTTTCAGTTTAGGTTTAATAGCTTTTTGGAACTTCCTGCAAGGATCCTGGAGGCAAAAGGGAAAAAACCTGGAAAATTCTTGCTTATGGTTTGTGCTCTGCCAAAGCAGCCCAGTAATTTAGTTAACAAGATCACTTCCCCTGTTACATGAGTTATCGTTGGTTTTAATTAGAGGTAATGCTGTAGTTTGACTGTACAACACAATGGGGTATATAATGCAGTTTAGCATCTATAGCAAAGATGATTTTTCCAATTATAAACCTCTTTAGAAGGCGGATCCGTTAGAAAGGATGAAATGTCAAGCTGCAGGTTAGGTGAGCAAGCTGGAATGCGCATGCACCCACACATCCGCAGGGCTGCACAGGGAAGAGGGAAGTGCTCTGGAAAACAGGTCTGTGTGTGTAGTTACCTTAATCTGACATTAATGCTAATTTCAGCATTTGTGATGCGGGTTCACTCTTAGTACCCTGGTCCACTTCTACCACATGGAGCAGTTGAGGATGCGAAGCTGTAATGAACTCCAGAGGGTGCATCCCAGAGCCGAGCTCCTGCACAGGTTTCCAGGGTGTTCTCCGAGCCTCGTGTGTGTTCCTTTGCCTGAGTGCCTCTTTCTGCCTCCTGCTCATGGAGGAAGTGCTCCTGGTTTAAGTAGAGGCTTGGAGAACATCCCGCTAAGTTGGTCCCTCAGTATGTGGGGATGTGAACGTTAATGGAACTAGAGGCTCTGACTTTGCAGTTCCTCCATTTTCCTGGAGCTGTTTGGGATTATTTGGAGTGTATTGACGTGTTTGGGGCAGGATTTGTGTTTCCAGAGACTGTGTCTTCATCCTGTGGTAGAGATTCCCCTGATACATCCCAGTCCAATCTTAATTACAGCCTTCACCTTGCAGAAAGTGGCATAAAATCAGAAGACTCATCCTGCTAAAGCAGGGTGCTGGTTTCCTGCCTCTGCACCACCTGGAGCGTCTGCTGAGCTTCAGAACACGGAGGTGAATGTGTTTCTCAAAAGCCAAGGCAGTGAAGAGCTTGTCACCTTGACTGGCTCTTCACAGCAGTAGTCCCATGTGTTTTGATTAACTGCAACCCCAGCACAGCACACAAACAAAGCAGTTCTGCAGGTACTTACAATTAACGGACTCTGTAACCAGCCTTAGATCTCACTGTCCCCTGTCGATTCCTTCTGCAGCGAGACAGAGACTGAATCACTACACAAAAGCTTCAAACCCATCTAAGATCTGCTTTTGCAGAGCCCTGCGATAGTGATGGGTGAATTACACTGCAAACTCCAAGCAAGGACATGAAGCTGGAAGTGGTGTGGTTTTGGTGCGACCCAGACCTCTCAGAGTCATTCATAAAACATGGGCTTGTGATTGATTCACACAGATCACTTCCCATTGCCCAGACGCTGCTGTTCCACCCGAGGCAAGGAACAGATGGAGCTGCTCTCTGAGGGGCTTGAACCCCAAATCACTGCGGGGAACTGAATCCTTTTGCTGTTTGTGGGAGCCCCCCCACGGCAAATGACCTCCAGAAAGCAGATCCTAAATTAACTCGCAGGGATAGATGAGGCTCCTCACTGGGCTTTCACTGGGGGACTGCAGGCCGGGACCCATAGGTTATAATAAAATAATTAGAATATGTGTTTTCCTTAGATATATGCATAAATGTTTTTCTGTTCTTATGGGTTTTTTGTTATAGACATGCTGATTTATTTTCTGAGCCAAATGAGAAACTTTGATTTTAAAAAAACTTCGGTGTTTAGAAGAGAAACTCCTCGGTTGGCTCAGCTCCTTGTGCCTCTGATCATTTGTCATCTTTAATGGTTATTTCTTCCTAATATCTAATCTCAGTCTCCCCTTGGGCAGGTTAAAGCCATTCCTCTTGTCCTGTCCCTACATCCCTTGTCCAAAGCCCCTCTCCAGGGTTCTTGTAGCCCCTTTAGTAGCTGCTCTCAGGTCTCCCCTTCAGGAGCCTTCTCTTCTCCAGGCTGCCCCAGCCCAGCTCTCTCAGCCTGGCTGCAGAGCAGAGCTGCTTTAAAACCTGTTATTGGTGATTCATTGACTTGACCTCACTGAAGGTGCAGTAAAATCCTGGAGTTAGGGAATACTTCTGGGTATTTGTACTGTGTCTTGAATGCTCTCTCGCGTTCGGCCAACGTGTTGGCAAACCTTTGGTATTAGACTGTGCTGCGAGGCTCCGAGCTGTGGGTCTGGTGCAGGGCTCTGTGGGAGCTCTACGGTGTTCACCCCAGTGAAGCACTGCCTCTTGCTCCTCTGCTGGGCTGGCAAAGGAGGATTTGCAGGTTGGAGCAGGACTTTGTTTCCAGTTGGTCCCAGTCCCACCGCAGTCATCTAATAACTGCAGCGTGTTGAGGCTGTACCAGCACGGACAAGTCAGCAGCGTGCAGCAGTTACCTGCCATTGGTGCTGGGGACAGCACGGGGGCTTCCAGCACCACCAGCAGCTCCTCTGCTCGGCTGGGGCTGTCCTGGCTGTCCTGGGCTCCATCCGAGCTGAGCACGGTGCTGGTCTCACCGCTGGCTGTGGGCAGCCCCACGGCACCGTGGTGAGATCCAGATCCATAGGGGTAGAAAGCTGGTTTTCAATCCCATGCGTGTGTCTTGGCCATGTCTCCTGGGCTGATGGGGTGAGAAGAGGACTCCATGGTTGAGTCAGATGGGGCTGAGCCCATGTTGGGTCTGGGGTGCTTGTTACCTTGTGCTGTGGGTGAAGGGAAGGCAGTGAATCCTCCTGTTGAGGCATGTCGGGATGGGAGAACTGCCCAGGCTGCACGTTACTTGTGTTCCTTTGCTGAGGGGAGGACATGTACCAAGGCAGTCGAGCCGTCTCTGCAGGAACAGGCAGATTGTAAAAGCGAGCTTAATTTTGTGCTTCGCTTTTGTACCAAAGAGCTGATTTCTGAACCCATTTCCCAGCCCGCAACACATCTCAAGGCATTAAAATATTGTGAATTTGCTTGTCATTGCCAATATTTCCTTTGACTGAAGCTATTGAAACAAAGTAGGGGTTTTTTTTCCTTTCTTCCTTAACCTTCAATCTTGCCTCTAAAAGAAGGAGCTCTTTTCTGTCTTTCTTTCTTGGTCAAATATAAAAATGATGATAATTTCAAATATTGCTTTGGAATAATTGCTTTCCTCCCCCTTTTGTATGACAACAGAAGCTTGGCCTGATCTTAAATCAGATGCTGGCAGGCAGAGGGCTCTTGACAGCCCTGCAAAATCCTTTAGTTACAAGTCGGCTTTAGCCAATTCTTTATTTGTAAATGACAATTTTCTACAGAAAAATATATGCTTGGGCTTCAATTTGGGAGCCCAGATTGCGGCCAGGGAAAATAATTGAATTTTTACACTGGGTTTTTGCTGTCTTTTCTTCCTAACTTAGGAAAAAAACCCTCAAGTGGAGCTCTGTGAAGCACATTAAGGGCTGATGGAGGGGAAATGTCCACCCCGCTTCCTTTGAGCAGCAGTGGACGGCAGTGATGTGATGTTTAATGTGTTCTGCACTCCCAGTATTTGGGGCTCCTGCTTGGTTTTGGGGGGATGGCTCAGTTGTGTGCCTGTGCTGCACAGCACCGTGTGTCACAAGCCTGGGGGCAGTTTTGGGAGCCCCACTGCTCACAGTGGGTCTGATGTGTGCCCGGCCAACTGCCCTGTTCGTTCGTTCGTTCGTTCGTTCGTTCGTTCTTTCTTTCTTTCTTTCTTTCTTTCTTTCTGTCTGTCTTTCTTTCTTTCTGTCTTTCTTTCTGTCTGTCTTTCTGTCTGTCTTTCTGTCTGTTTCTGTCTGTCTTTCTGTCTGTCTTTCTGTCTGTCTTTCTGTCTGTCTTTCTGTCTGTCTTTCTGTCTTTCAAGCCTTTGCATTGCTTCAGCATCCGCTGGCTGTTGGGTAACCAGGCAAGTCCTGGTGCTAGAGTTTAGGGGGCATTTTTTGCCTCTGGTCTTCGTAAGTTGGCTTCTGTTGTACAGAAACCAAGCTCAGGTGCTTTACTGCATGAATTTGTTCTTGACGTGTTGGCTCCTTGAGTTAGCAGTCAGTGTTGTCTTCAGAACATCTCTATGTGGTGGGGTAGGCTGCTAGTGAGCTGTCTTCAGTTGTAAGGTTGCTGCCTGCTCTAAGCTGGGGCATTTCCCCTCTGTTCAACCGTATGGGGATGATGCCAACACCATCAGAGTATGGTGACAATGTTGTCCGGGATCTGCCTTGATTTAAGGTGGCCCACAAGGGTTAAATGATTTGGGATCAGCCCACCAAAGGCACCAGCTTCCACTGGCACTGTTAGGGATATGGATCCTGCCCATCTCAAAGGGCTTTGGGTTGTGGGTGATGGGTTATGTGACAGAATGTTCTCTGCAGGGAGTCCAGCATCCTCCCTGCACTTTGTATGGACCAAACTCAGGTGTGTGTGGGTCAGCAGGAGGAGCTGGGTGCTCAGCTGGGGTCTTGGGGAACACAAAGGAGTTTCTGATGGGCCTGATCCAGCCCTAATGGACAGTGATACATAAACATTTTGGTTTGTGGCAGCTGGAGGAGCACTGCATCAGCTGCTCTCACCATCTTCCTTAATGTGATTGTTTCTAAAGTAACTGAGCAAGTTCTTTTTAAACGGACCCATGGAAACAGAATAACACAGCTCTTCAATTCCACGTAATCACCTTTTGCCTACCAAGGAGCATGCACTCTGCCTTTAGGAGAGGAAATGGCTTGTTGTCTTTGAGACAGTAGCTATGAGGATACCACACTTGGACTCCTTCACTTCTCTTTGCATTGAGAAGCGCAATGAAAGCCACTTATTAAAACAAAATATCCAGGGGCTGAAGTTGTTATTGAGAGGCTGTGCTCAGCCGTGCCTCGGATAAAGCCCAAGCAAGACAGAGGGGGGAAAAGCATCTCATCAAATAGAATCCAAGCTGCTCTGTAAATGAATATTCCCATTAAGAGGCTTAGGGATGGTATCTGAAGACTGTTTCTGCTCTGCGCGTGCTGTTGGAAATAACCTGGTTAAACCATGTGCTTGTCTTGTAATTTCTTACAGATGGTCACAAGAACAAAGAAAATATTTGTAGGTGGATTATCGGCTAACACGGTAGTGGAGGACGTAAAGCAATACTTCGAGCAGTTTGGCAAGGTAAGGTCCTGCCCCAGTGCGCGTGGTGTGGGTTGAATTCCTGTCCTTTGCTTTCTTCCTCCTTTCCTGCTGCAGCGTGGCTTGAAAACAAAAGTGCAGGGAGTTGTGTGCTCGGGGGAGGCCACGCTGGGTGCCTTGCAGAGGAATTCCTTGTAGCCTCTGGAATCCCTGTTCCGTTTGGGGCATGAGTACAACATTGCCGATGCTGTTTCATTAAAGAGAGTCACTGGGAGGTGAGTCTGTGTGGGTGTAAATCGGCCTTCTGTGGCAAAAGGAGCAGGTAGACCTGTTGGAGGGAGCTCATTAGGTGGTGAAAATGCCTGGAGGAACCAGTGAATAGGCAGAGTACTGTGGAAGTCACTAGAATATCCATCTCAGTTCTTATTTAAACATCCTTGTGCAAGATCCTGTGGAAAGTTATGTAGAATCCTGATATCATTTAAAAGAAAGTATATGCACAGCAGGGATCCTGACCCTTGCCAGAATAGTCCTTTCTGTGATGGAACAGCTCAAACCCCAGGCTGTGACTGGGGCTTAATGCCATCAGCTTCCATGGAGCTTCCTGGACCCCAAGGCTTTGGGATGCTTGGTCAGGAGTCCAACAAGGTGAAGAGCTTGCAGAGCCATCTGCTCCAGGAGCAGTTCATGGTACCACCTTCCATGGAAACCCCTGTCAGCCCCACTGCCTGTGGGGCTCCATACAGCTCAGTTCCTATCTCTCAAGTACACCAACTGACTGTTTGGGTGCGTGACTGCATGAAGACACAACAGGATATCCCAAAGCAAAGCAGCTCCCATTCCTTGTAGTTCATTTACATTTCTCTTTTCTGCCCCAGGAAGCCTTGGTCATGCAGTGCTTTGCTGGGGGCTGAGGGGGTGAGTTTATAAATGATCCCTGTGCTGGATTGATAGTTGTTTTGCAAACCTTTCATGTTATTTGCAATAATAATCTTCGATTCTGGCAGGATGTTTACAGCCTGCTGAGGCTTTTATTAAAGGATTACACGAGCTTTTGGATGTTTCTTCTGTAGTTACTTCTAATTGCAGAACTCTTCTAACCTGTATTTTTGAAGTTAATAATAGTTTCAGTAGAAGTGCTTTGCATATTGTCTGGATGCTGCCTTAATACAGTCTTTTTAATTTCACCATCTGGTAGTTTCATGCTTGCAGTTTTACAGTCCCTGAGAACGCAGACGAGGCTGTGTTTTTCAGGAGTGACTAGTGATTCGGGACACTTGAGCCCTGCCTTTCTCGAGGTGGCTTAAAAGGGGTTTTCCTTTCCAAAGGCAATGCTTTTAGAAAATCAAGTGGTTTTTTCAAGTGTCTTAATTGGAAGGCTTAAATTAAGGTGCTGAAAATAATTGCACAAAGTGTGATGGAGGCTGGAACCTGTTCCTCTGGCAGTCTGTGCTGCCAAGGCTGCGTGGTCCAGTCCTTAGAGGCCAGCTCCTGTAGGACTCAGGCTCACGGGGCTTGGTGTCCTGGTGATACCAGATGACATTTTCCATGTGGATCCCTGTTTGATGCTTCCCTATTCTAGTTTGTGAGGAGGAGATGAGGTTGGTGAGGTCGGTGATGTTTTGAGGAGAAGCTTCTTGGCCCTGTCACTGTGTCTCAGCCTCACATACAGGCATTCAGGATCTCTTTGCTGTTCATCAGCTGAGACAGTTTGGGTTGTGGGGTGTTTCAGGTCCTTCTCCCCAGGGCTCTGGTGGTGAGGAGATGCAGAACTGGTTAATGACCCAAGAAACCTGTGGTCCAGCTGAATTAGAAGACTCATTAATGTGCTGCAGTGGGTGTGATGTTGCATTCAGCTATAATGACCCAGAACTGGCCCTGTGGGACCTTCTGGGAGCTGCTTCCTTCTCTATTTGCTTCCCCACCTTTCCTTGACTCCCTTGCTGAGATTGCAAGCTCTTTGTGGCAAGTACTGGTGACCCATCCATGCACTGCTTAGGGAACAAGCCTCGCTCTCCAGTCAAGCCATTGCAATGCCGACAGTGCATGGTGATGGATTAGCAAGGTTTGCATTTGCTTAGCACCTCCTTAAAATAAAGCAAATTGCATTAGCTGAGGTGCAGAGGAGCCGCCCATGTTTGATAAGAGCATCTCAGGTGACTTGCTCTTTGAAAGGCTGAGCTTATTTATTGGTGTGGAAAAAATTGCTTACCTACTGCTGTGATTCTTGAAATCCTGTTTGTACTTGCTGCAGAGAAGAGCTTTGCAGCCAGGGGAGGTTGTTTTGGTAACTGGATGTAGCTCTCAGCATACCCGACGTGTTTAGAACAGCTCCCAGCTTTGGGGCTCGCTCCTTTAACTGGAGCTGGCAGGAAAGGACGTGAAGTGTTCAATTGGAAACTGCAGCTTTTTAGAAAGTAAATGCCAGGATCTTTTTTTTTCCTCCAATAAAAAGTGCTTTAATGAACCCTCTTCCCTGACGGCACCACTGAAAATGCCTCCTGTGAGAGCGCCGAAATATGTGGTAATGAAAACTCCTGAGACTTTGATTGTGAAATTCCTGATAGTGATTATTATTTCTTCCTGTAAAGCCCAGGATCTGCAGGAGTCCCAGCTTTGATTTCATGAAGATGGGCATCCCTGGCTGCTGTAAGCTGTGGAGGAGAACTGGCAATCATAGAACCATGGAGTGGTTTGTGGCTGAAGGGACCTTAAAGCTCATCCAGTTCCAACCCCTTGCCATGGGCAGGGACACCTTCCACTAGAACAGCTTGCTTCAGGCCCCATCCAACCTGGCCTTGACTGTCCTGGTACCTAACCCTGGTCGTCTAAGGCAGTAGTTTCTGTGATGCTGTTATTTCAGTTAAAGATGTTTCTAACATTTTGGCAAACAATTAATGTGCTGAGTGAAAAGCTGGCTGTTAAGACCGGGTTGTAAATGAGGAAGTGCTGGAAGTGAGGAGATCCAAAGGGAAGCTCAGTGGGGCTGCATGAAGAAAGCCCCCAGCTGCTAAGGAACTGCACTTCTCAGGACATGAGTGTTCTGCACCTTTTCAGCTGGAAGGGACTGATGATGAGGGGGTTCTTAGGGACCATTTTACTGGGTAATGCTCCCTTTAGAGAGCTCCTGTGAAAGTTGTGCAGTCCTTAGTTTGCGACTTGCAATTATACTTCACATGGCGAACTGTGTAATTAGTTTGGAAGACTTATGCCTAGTCATTGGTTTATCCTAATCGGCTTTGGCTTTTCCCAACAACAAAGTGAGCTTATTTTCCTAAGCTGAAACAACTCTGCTCCCTTTGTTCCTCTCTTTTATTGTCTCATTCCTTTCATTCTGTTTTACTGCCAAAGTTTTGTTTCATTAGGCCTACAAGTCATTTCCAATCCAGTGGGCTGCTACAATAAGGCCTTTATAATTCAGCTGCCCTGGTTCCCATGTCCCTTCTGGTCCAGAGCCAGGACTTGCTGTTTGACATGGGATTTTAACCCTTCTGGTGCCCCAGCTGCCAGCATCCCTTTGTCCTCATCAGAGGTGAAGGCTGGGATCGGGGTGGATTGGTGGGACCACGGGGTGAGCCCATGGACCCAAACGGTCGCGTGTGGTTAATGGATGTGTCCATGTGGTTGGGCTCCAGGTACAACGTTTGGACCCAGTTGCCACAAACCAATTCCAAGTAAAATGCTTCTTGCTGGAATGCTATAATGAGCCTTGGTGGGAACAGCCCTGTGAATGAAAAGGCCACTGTGTCCTTGCAGCCGCTGCTTCCAACACGATGGGAGCAGGGTTGTGTTCAAGGTATGTTTCAGTTGTCTTGAGCTATTAGATCAGCCCGTGTACGAGTGGTGGTGTAGAAAAAATGCAGTTTTGTTGTGTGGGAGAGAACCCGTTCAGATTGATACCCTTGAACAAGAATGGTGATTTGTAGATGAGATGTGGAAATAGTTCTGTGGGTAAACAGTAGTTTTCCATACTGTTATTTCTAAGTGCTGCAAGAGCAGTGCTGCTGCTGGTGCTTCCAGCTGCTTTCCTCCTCCGAAAGATCTCAAGCAGGAGCACATGCTCTACTTTTGTTCCTTCACAGCAATCCTAAAGCAATTTTGGGGGAAGGGGGCTGTGGCATCTGCTTTTTACTTGGGATTTTCAGATGGGATTGGAACCAAGCGCTGTGCATGAATCCTGTTTTCTGTTCTGGCTTGCCTCGAGGCCCCCAGACAACTTGCAGGCGTGTTCCGACTCTGCTTGGAATATGTTGCTTCCTCAAGACTGCCTTTTAAGATTTGGGAGTTTTGAAACAAGGCAGGATTTCACAATTACCTCTCTGGATCTGAAGGGTTTTGTGCAGACACTTGTTGTTTCCTGTGAGACGCAAACCAGGCCAGTGGAATAACAGCATCTTGCTTCTGATGATGGGGGGGGCTGCTGTGAAACTGTTGAGCTTCTGAAGGCTTCTTGTTTTCTCACCTCTCCCTTCTATAGCCAGGACTTGCTGTTTAGTGGCAGTTGAGCAAGTGAGAGGAGAGTCACTTCTTTGCTCTGGGCTCAGCGCTGGAAGCAGCAAGGAGCTCATGGACACAGAGTGTGAGAACGAGAGTGTCTCCTTTGCTTGTCCATCCCAAGGCGCTGTAACACAGACAGCAGTGTAAATAGGGACCAGTTTAACTGCTGAAATCTGGTGTAATCGGGTCCCTCTGCTTTCTGTGTGCGCTGGGAAGGGGAAGGTGTGATCCGCACCGAGGAGCTGAGCCCCATGGGGTGGTTTTACATAACATGCTTCCTACGTGCTTTCCTCTGGCAGCTGTGAAAACATGGGAGAGAGAACTCCTCCTTGTTTGGCAGAGCTGCCTGGGTGTGAAGGAGTTAATGCGCCCTCCCAGCATTAACCACTCCAGTGGTTTACTTTTCCCTGAGACCTTGAGCGTGGCCTCTGAAGATGTTATTACAATAGAGTTGTTAGCATGAGAAAAGGTGGTTTTCTTGCCATGGGTTCATTCTGGGGGGATTTGGAAGTCTCTGTGAGCTGGGGCTAAGGCCAGAGTCAGGAATTCTGCTTGTCTGAAAGTGAAAGCTCAGTTAATTTAGCCTTGGCATCCAGTTTGAATTGTATTGTTAGGTCTGGTGGACATTGATATGTAGATTTAATGGTCAATGGGATACATGGATGGTCTATTCTTGAAAGTATTTGCTTTGCAGGAGAGTTGGGTTTTGCTCTGACAAGTCGTTAGCCTTTCACGTTTTCCAGTGCTGTATTTCCAGGTTCAGTATTGATGAATTGGACAATAGGAAACAGACAGGTCTGGACTCTTAAGTTATGTTCCAGTCTGCAGTAGCCAGAGTTCCCAACACATCTGTGATACGCAGTAAAAGAGAGGATGTGTTGGCATTGTTTTAACTGCTGCTAACCTCAGTGCTCCCTTGCAGAGTGACTCTGAGCTCAAGACCTGGTGTGAAGTAGCTTATTGCTCATTATATTCTTTTTTCTATCTTCATTATGTACCTTGGGAGAAGCTGCTCCATCTGAATCCCTGCACCTCCTCACAACAGCGAGCAATAGGCAAGCACGTCATCGTGTGCAGCATCTGATGAGTTTGGGGTGATGAAAACCAGGGTGTGGGGGTGCTGTTCTGTTACAGTGACATGGAACAGGGTCCAGCCTTGCTCACGCTCCTGCTTGTCCTTTAAAGTGCCACTCTGTCTGGATTGCCTTATTAGGATGTTATGTCCATGCTGTTCCAAAGGATAATGAATGTTCTTTTAAGTCTTTGCTTTGCGTTATGACAGAGGCATCAGGGATACAGGGGTCCCTCACGGCCTGAAGCACTTTGATTATTCCTCCTCCCTCCTGTACCTGGTTGCCTCTTCAGTTTTTAAACAGACAGAGAAACTCGATGGTTGCTCAGAGGGAAGCTGGTGTTTGTGTTCCATCAGTGCATGGTTGAGCCCAGGATGTCACTGTTTAGGTGGTGTGCACTAAGGCACAGGCTTTGTGGAAGTGGTTTTGTTACAAATTAGACGTTAGTTTCTACCTGCACTTAATAGACAAGGAAATGCTGGGCAGGATTTGTGGGCACGGAGGCTCTATCAGGGCTCAGCACAGGTTTGAAGCACAGTTTTAGTTCCCTTTCTCCTCTGGTTAAATGAAACGGGAGGAAGCTTCTGTGCTGCAGTGCTGTAACCCATGTGAGGTGAGCCCCCGAGCATCTGTCTTCTGTTTCCTACGTGCCACCCACTTGCTGTCTGACTTTGGGCAAGCTGCTTTGTCTTGCCTTACATTTCCTTGCCTTTCCTACATGGGGAGCTCTGCAGGGTGTGGGAAGTGCAGATAGGCCAACACTTGGAACACACTTTGTCAGTGTAGACTCGATGCAGACGGGCACAGTTGTCCTGGTTGTGTCCGTGGTCATGGTGGCAGCACCTGGGCTGATTCAGGTCACAGAATCACAGCCTGGTTGAGTTGGAAAGGACCCTAAAGCTCATCCAGTTCCACCCCACTGCCACAGGCAGGGACACATTCCCCTAGCCCAGGCTGCTAAAAGCAACCCAGCTCCAAGGAGCCCTAACAGCAGAGCCTGCATCCTTTGCTTAAAATGCACCAATTTTAAGACAGCCAGATGAGCTTTAAGGTTCCTTCCAACCCAAACCATTCTAAAACTATATTTACAATGTATGCTGCAAAATTGGATTGGATTCTGCTTTGACACTTGAGGTGCAGGCTCCTGGACTCTCCAGGAGGTTGTTTACAAGCACAGGCACTGCTCCTGACATCCATCAGATGCTAACCTGCATCCAGAACTTGTGTTCTTCGGGTAGCTCCAGCTGAGGGTGCCAATGCTTGGTCTTGGGAGAGCTCAGGTTTTAACAATGGTTCTCTGAGGACAAAATAGCAGTGGTTATTTAAAACTCTGTGGGGAGCCCTTGAAGCTTGCACTGGGCTGCTCACAGATCCGGGGTGGGCTCACCAGGTAAAGTGAGCTCCTTAAAGCTTAATCAGGTGGAGAGTGCGTTTGATCATTGTCATCGTGCTCCATAATGAACACAGCAGCATTGAGTGACAGGCTGGGAAACGGGAGGGTTTTTTAAAGGCAGCTCTGATTCTGGGCCCTTAAGAAAAGGGATTTTAAATGTATCCATGAGGAAGGTCAGATCAGTTGTTCCAAATGTGGAAAAAGGGCACAGGTTGCTGGAAGGAGGTGTACCATCTTTTCCATGTGAAAACGAGTGGTACTGTGTTACCTGTAACCCATTGAGTGGTGCAGTGCAGGGTGGGTCCTGGTGGTTCTTGTTTTGGTTGTGTGCTTGGTCTTTTATTTATCCCTGTGGTTTTCCACGAGGGTGCTAAAGCTCCCCAAGAGAGTTTTCAGGCAGTGCTAGAGATGCAATAACCCAACCTTGCTCACACATACAACAGTGAGGTACAACCAGCTTAATTAAACTCATGCTAGTTCTGCAGAGGTAGACTATGCAGTTCATTGACATCCCTCTTCCACATGTGTATCTCTCTTAGAAGAGCTTAGTGTTTCTTTTTCTGGGGAAGAAATGTGCTTGGGAACACTTTTTTTTCCCTAGAAAACCAGTTTCTGGTGAAAAATGTGTGTGTTTTGGTGCAGTGGAGCAGCAGCCAAGTGTGGCAGCGTGGTCAGCATCAGTCCTGTCGGTAACCATTCGGTGCTGGGTGATGTGCCAGCCCAGGGAGGGAGAGATAGGGGAGTTGTGGTGTAGTGTATGTATTTATATAGAAAGAGGCATGTGGTGCAGTATATGTATTTATATAGATAACTTCAGAAATGGGGACAAGGGCAAAGTAGCTCAAATGAAGAGCCAATTAAGATAATCTAAGCAGAATGGGGATTAACTGCCTCTTAATCTGAAGGATACCTAAAATGCATGTGGCCAGTTTAGAACCATCAAATGTCTCTGCCAGGGATGTTCAGAAGGGGTTGGGGGTCAGTAAGAATTAACGTTGGTGCTTTCAACTCATTGTCCAGGGCTAAATGTTGTTGAAATAGTGATCTGGGCTCTGGTGGGTCCTGCCAGCAGAATGCATCATAGGATATGCCTCTTTGCTGTAATGTCATAGCCGTGGAGGTTCGAAGAAGTGTTGGATGCATTGTAAAGTAAAGATTGCTCATATAAAAGGAGTTCACCTTTTGCAGTTTTTCTTTTCAGTGGCAAATCTATCAGGGAAAAAGCTGCTGTGTGTTGTCTTACTTCAGGCGAGTTGCAGTGCCCATCCTGACCTTTGCTGAGGCTCAATGAGGCAGGTGGGTCCAAAGGAGCCAGTGATGCACATTCTCGTACCACTGGCTGGTTGTGAAGTTGTGGTTGTGTTTACACTGCTGCTCCAGGACGTGGATGCTAAATCTCAGCCAAGACACACGTGTGCAGGGTTCCACTGAGTATCTTCATTGTAAGGCTGGTGTTGGAGGAAGGGGTGTGTGGTAAAGCCACGGCAAGGCTCCGCTTTGCGGGAGCTGCTGTGCAAGCGCTCACTTTTTGGGAGAAGGTCCCTGTGTTGACTCTATTACTGTGATGAGTGGTTTAGCGAGTTCAAATTGGTGCCATGTTAATTGTCAGGCCTGGGAGGGTGGGAGCAGATTTCACCGGGGGCAATGGAAGAGATCCAATGAATTTCCACTCTGTTTCCCTGCTTGGCAAACCAGCACTTACTGTCACTTTGCATAAATAGGTTTATTTCAGAGGGTCAGCCGTCACCACTCCCCCCTCTTCGCCTCCCGGCCCACCCTCCCCTGAAGGATAGGAGGCCGACGAGCATTTAATTTCCCCAACAGCAGGTGCTTGTCATCCATCTGAAGATAGCTGCCAACATCTGGTGCAATTGCCTCAGCAAACGCCGTAACAAGGCGGCCTGCAGTTCAAACGCAGAGAGAGCATTGCCTCTTTAATGATAACAAGCTGTTGGCTTCCCCTCGGAGATGAATTCATCTCACAGATGTTTGTCTAGTTTTGGCAATCTTATCACTATAGCTTTGGTGATTATGCTCAACTGGAGACTATTACTATAAAAGAAGTTTGAACTTGTTCCATTTTTGCATTATTTATTTATTTAGCCATTTATTTCTTTGCTTTCTGGATATAATTTGTATCAACAACTGTAACGTTGGGCCCATTACCCAAGTACCCTTATGATTCTACACTGCATCTGTTGAACAGTAGCTCGCTACTTGACATTCCCCACCGGCAAATGTCTTTCAGCCACGCTGACGTTTCTAACATTCCCCATCAACAGCTTTGTGGTTTGAACCCTCTATTTAACACTACATTTTCTGGGATGACTTGGCTCTCACTCTGTCTCTTCTCTCTAATAAACTGCAATAGACTTACTATTTCTGCAAAGCAGGAGTCGCCAGGAATGTTCTGGATACTTCCCTTTGGATGGGGGCACGCTGGTGACCTTGGCAGGCGTTTGTAATGATAACGTAGGACCATCTTCATGGTTGCATCTTGAACGCTTCCAGCCTCAGAGCGATCATGTGGAATGCAGAGACCTGGAGGCTGAAGCCTTCAGAGCTGCTGTTTGCTTTTCTAACATGCCTGTTTTGTTGTGTTCTGCTTGGTTTTTAAGGAGACGCTTTCTCCTGAGCGTGTGGAAGTTAATTCTGGTAAATAGGATTTATTTTTGGAAGCATGCTTGTGAATAGGTGACTCATGCCTCAATGAAGATGTGTCACTGTTGGTGGGGACACCACGTATATAATTTCTGAGCCTATAAATAGATGTCGGTCCGAGTATTGGTGACACGGTGGTGCTTTGCATGGACTCATTAGCTGCAGAGTGGCTTCTGAGGAGAGTGCTCAGTGTCAGTCCCTCCTGCTGGAGCAATAATTCCTGCTGATGCTTAAGGCATAAACATCAATAGCTTTATAAAATACTGGGAGTACTTTAATTGGCACAGGGAAATCAAAACTGAGGCACATTCCATGGCAGCATCCTAGGGTATCCACTCAGTGCTGCTTACCACTGCAAAGGTGGGAGACACTGAGTTGGGGGGTTTGGGTGCTTGTCAGAGGCCAAGGGTATCTCCTGCATGGTCTTGGATTCAGACACGCTTGCTCATGTCACGGGAGCACACAGTTCTGTCACTGAGGGGGATGTTAAGGTGAACATTGAGGATTAGAGATCAGCATTGTTTTCACATACTGGAATTAACAGTTCCTTTTTTCCCCCATCACTGATGCTAAAGTGGTTCCGTGTTGTTGATGTTTGCTCAACACCATTTACCCACCGACACAGCACATATGGTTTAATGTCTGTCCCTTTTTTCTGCTCCTGCTGTAGTTACAGTATTATTAAAAATCCATTAAATTTTGATGTACATCATAAAGTGTGTGCTCCCCTGAATGCGAGCGCGGGTAATTATTTCTGATGAATAAACCAAAAGGACAAGTATGTAAGAAGTTCATCCTGCAGCTTTCAATTTTCATTATATACATCTCCTTCAGGGGCAATCGTTGTGATGCTGCAGCTGGTTATTCCTGTGGCCGGGCCCTCCCCAGGGATGGGTGATGACAATGCAGACTTGAACCAGCACAAGTGTGTTTGTGGGCAGATTTGTGGAGAAATGGTTAAGCAGGGGAGGTGCCTCTTGGGGAGGGAGAGGATGGGATGAGCACTGCAGCACAACAGCAACTTTCTCTGGAGTGTTTGTTGCATATGGGCTTTGTGGGATCTTGGAAAGTAACCCAATTATTTCTCATTAAGGTAACCCAGAACTCCAGCAACAAGCAAGGTGTCGTTGCTCAAACCCCACCAGGAAGCTAGGCAAGCTCCTCTTGGCTTCCAGGGCCTGAAAGAGGCATGGGAATCATTAAAAATAATGCATTACAGTGTCCATAAAGTTTCATGCGGTATATAACAGTCCATAGGGGCCTCACCTAGTTTTCTGTATATGATACGTACATAATGGTTACAGCGTCTCATTAACTTGCCCATAAGACTGAATATGCTTCTCTTTAACACCCCCTTCAGGCTTCACGTGATGTGCCAAGCATTTCCTGATAAGCAGGAACTTAAATATTTATCATGCCTGTCTCCTATCCCCACCAGGCTGAAGGAGTTGTTGGCTCTTTCCTGTCCTTTTCATTTCCTATCCCTGGCTGCTCTGGACAGAACCCAGCTCTGGCAGGGACCAGTTCTCTCCTTGACAGCATTTCCCAGGCTTCTGCTCTGGTTTT